>NC_083355.1:63132489-63449219 GCF_030254825.1 Meriones unguiculatus | reverse complement strand
GGGAGCAGGCATTTTCTTGGGCTCTGGGGGAGTTTGGAGAAGTGCCTGATTATTTCCAGTACTGGAAGGAAAAAAACAAAACAAAACAAAACAAAACAATATGTTTTCAAATGTTTATTTTCATCAAAATGAGAAGGAAATGTCTATATTATTCAGGCTAAGACTATATTAGCTTTAAATTTTACATTCCAATAATAAAACATTGCTGAGAACCTAGACTAAAATGTGTTTGACTTTTGCAAACAGGGATGTTTAGGAGATAGCATGCTGAGGAGAGTGAATGGCTACAGGGTACATTCTGCACTTTGACAGGAAGTCTATATGTCCTAGCTCTTTCAGAACGGGTAAAGTTTCCTTTTATTCTTTTATCCTTTGTTTTCAAAGTCACTGTGACTGTGTGCTCTGCTATAAATCCTAAGTCCAATGTTGCCAGTTTCTGACTCTAGAAGCAAATCACAGTTGACCACCAATCCAAGTGTTTGCTGTGTGTCCTTGCCCAGAGAAACAAATGATTTGTGTCTTCCTTCTCCAATGCTTATGCTCTCCAGAGTAATGACTTTCCTCTTCAGACCACCTTGTAGAGATCAGGATGCCGACCCTCACTTCCAATTATGATGGTGTTAATTCTCAATTAACACGTTAATGCTAAGTATTGATTTGAAGTCTTCTGGGTGCATTAAAGCAAAGGAAGTTTGGTTTTTTTCCAAAGTTGCTAGATTCTCGTGCCCTATTTATTCCATGGGAGAGGGAAGTGACTTGAATGTCAAGTCACTTCTGTTTCTTCTCAATAGAGTGTAAATACAACGACAATGTGTGTGCATCAGGCGGTGGCTACAATTGAACCAGAGTCATGGCAGGCAAAATTAAGGGAAACAGCTTTCCATAGAATTAATAGTGTATAAAATAAATAATAAATAAAAACCTATCATATTATGAATTGGGGTATTAACAAATAATAAAATTCACACATTCAGGTGGTAAATAATTAAGGCATAGTAAAAATAAATGATCTGGTGAAATCCAAAAGCCTTGGAGAATATTTTTGTTACATCAGTGTGCTGAAATTTTTTTTAAGTGTTGTAAAGTTGGTGTGTGAAGAGAAATAAACTTACTCATGGGAGAAAATGAAAGTGAGATAAAACTTGGGCTATATTTTTCTAGAATCATTTTTATATACTTGATTATACTGAGGGTTGATTTAAAAATAGCCAATAGTAAAATAAGTCAGAAAATTAAGAGTGCTTTACATTCTAAATACAAAACTATGTGTGTAATATTGTATCACTAAAGGAATAAATTGAAAGAGGGCTTGCTTCATATGTTGAATATGATTTTAAATAGTTGCAGTTGAATAAAATCACAAATAAATGCAAATTAACAACTGTTAAGACTCTTCAATTCGAAGCTAAAACTAACAGTTATGTGGGTGAGTGGCTCAGCCCATCTTCCTCAACTGGTTCAGTTTTGCTTGTTCTTAGACTTACAGCTGTCCTCTCCACGATATGATTTCTCAAGAGTGGTGACAACTCTTCTAGTACAATATATCCTGTTTGAGTTCATAATTTGGGAAATAGCCTCATCTATAAGTGGACTGAACACACATATCACACACATATACATATGCACATATATGCTTATACGGTCATATATACATACATGCATAACTAAGTGCATGTGTATACGTGTATATGCATATACTTAAACATTTTGTTTTAAAGAATGTGCTTATAGTAGCCTATCAGTAAAATGGAGCATTCATCATTAACTCATCACACAATATGCAGCAGATGACAGTGTGGATCTAGGGCATTAAATGCCCTATGTGAAAAGAAGAAACCATGTCACTCCAATTACTTGGCTATTGTCCCATGTTATTCACTGATGAGAGAAGAATTAAAAAAAAAAAACATTCTTTGTTGATATCTTAAAGTATTTCTTGAAAGACAAGGCAACAAAGAACTTCCTTTGATTTCTGGCTGTGGTGGTGACTTCCAGATGTGTTGATTCAATGGCAGAATATAGCCAGCCACAATCTCTTGAGTCTATTTGCAGGTAGGTGTAATGTTCTTTCTACTACTCCTCTGCTTTCTATTATTTTCTCAATATGTTTGAGGGTAATTTCTTTGTTTGTTAAAGCCTTTTGCTTTCACACCCATCTTTCCCACTCACCCATATCCTTACAATTAAACATGCACTCTTTCTTACAGTCTTTCTTTTAAAAACTCTGCCATTGTCTTACACAATAAGATGTTTTGCATAAAGTATAATGCACATTCACTTCAGTTTTTTCTAACTTTCATACCCAGTGACCTCCATTTCATTTTAGTTATCCATTCTACACCCACACAAATTAAGATTCTGAAATTTTTCCCCATCTCAGACCTCAAAGTCAGACCTTCATGTGCAAGTGTTAAAACTCATGCTTTAATGAATTTGGCTGTGATTAGAAGCAAATGGTTACTGTTTGAACTTTGACGTTTTTCCTTTCATAAATTAATAAGCCTTACAAAGAAAATTAGCCTAAGATGGAACCATTCTTTTAATTGTTTAGTATCTACTGACATTGCAAGTTTATTAAAAACAATTGTTTTGCATGAATGTTAAAGGGTTAATCAACAACCAGCAGGTTCACAGCAAGGTTTACTGACGTAAAGCTTGGTCCACAGGAGGAAACTCATATGATCCAGAATCATGGCTGGGGAACTAATAAACACCAGGCCAGAACCAAGTACCATTATTTTGCTAAACAAATACAGTATCAAACCTCCTTCCAAATACTTGTAATCATAGATCAGTGCAGCACCCACCCACTCATTAGGGAGGATTCCTGCAATGGACGGCGGTTAACAAAGAAACTTACACGTGGTCAAAATGCAAAGAATAAGTATTCTTTCTTTGTTTTTGTTTTTGTTATTTATTTGAGCCATGGATTGTAGTGTAAGCAGAGTTTTTTGAGACCATCAGCAAATACAATAATGACAAGGAGACCTTTATATTTATTATAAGCTTTTGGCATTATAGCTGGGCAAATTCTCAGCTATTTTAACCTAACTATACTAGCCTGGCCTATTTTCCACCACATGGCTCCTTACCTGCCATTTTAGTCTCATTCTGGAACCTGCTTCTTTATCCATGTCCCAATGTTGACTCCTCTCTCTGGTTCCCACCTGAAACCCTCTCTCAGCTATTGGTTGTTCAGCTCTTTATTTGACCAATCAGAAAGTGATGGAGAACAGTGTTTACAAAATACTAAGACAAGATTTGCTTCATAATAACTACACTACTAAAGTCTTGCCCGTAATCAGATCTCTGCCAGAACAGAAATTAGCATATCAATAATACAGAGATAATCTTTACACAGTGCACAAAAACATCACTCCAACATTAAAAGTCATTTAATTTAACTAATTATTATTTTTGATTATCTTTTATTCTTGATTTGTACTTGCTATTAATTAACAATTTTAATAAAGTACACTTAGCATAATATAATCCTCCTATTGGAAGTATAATAAAAATGTTGTATATTTACAAAATGGTGGAATCATCATTATAAATAAGCTTTAAAAAGTTGTTTAACCATGTTTTTTAAGCACAATAATTTTTATTGGTTCACATTAATTGTGGAAATTAATAGGATTCACAGTTAAATTCTCAACCATGTTGTGTATAGATCACATCTGTTGTTATCTACTCCAGAATTTATTTAGCCATTCATCTGTTCAAGTCCTTTGGGCTATGTCCTGGCTATTGAGAACAGTGCTGCAATAGGCTTAGGTTTGCAGGCATCTTTTTTGTATGTTGATTTTATTTCCTTTGGATTTGTACCCAACAGTAGTACAGCTGGTTTGTATAGCATTTCTACTTTTAGGTATGAAGTTTCCACAGTGGTTGTACTAATTTATATTTCCACCAAAAGTGTACAAGAATCCCTTCTTCTTCACATCTTCATCATTTGTTGTTTTGATTATTGTTATTATTATTAATTGTAATAATTATTTCACAATTCTTACATATTTCTTACATTTAAATATGATAATAATTTAACATAACTCATAGCTATTCTAATCTATATAATAAGATAATAACTCATTATAGAATTGCTTTGTGATTTTCTGATGCCTAATGACATGGAGTAATTTTTTATAAATTAATAATCATTTGTATTTCTTCTCCAAAATGTATCTATTCATATCTTTTGCACAGTTTTAATAAGATTACCTATTTGCTATTGTTTATATCCTTTGGATATTAGCCTCTTTTCATATAGCTGGGCCACACTTTCTCCTCCTGGCAAGTTGTTTCTTCACTCTGTTAATGAAATACAGAAGCTTTATTATACAAAAGCTTTTTTGGTATGTTGTGACAGTCTTTGCAAATATTTAATTTTTTTCCTCTGTTCTTTGCAGACGTACACAGGAAATTATTACATATATCAAAATCATGAAGTGTTTAGCTATACTTTCCTCCAGTGGTTGTAGAATGAAAGGTTTTTTTTATCAATTTTAAATTGATTTTTGTACAAGGTGATAGATAGGTGTCAGGATTTAGTCTTTTGCCAGAACTACTTGTAAAAGAGGTCAACACTTTCTTAGTGCATGTTTTCGGAATGTTTGCCTAAAATTAGATAGCTGAAAATTGTTTGTTTGTATCTTATATTTTCTGTTCTGTTTCATTAGTTTATATGCCTGTTCTTGGGCCAACACAAGGTTGTATGGTGTGTCTTAAAATCAGTTATTATTATACATCCAACTTTGTTCTATTCACTCAAGATTGCTTTGCCTACACAGGATCTTTTTGAATGTCTTACAAATTTTAAGATTGTTTTCCTAGTTATATAAGGAATGCCATTGATATTTATATCACGGATGTTGTGTTGAATGTATAAATCATTTTGAATAATATGGATATTTTAACAATATTAATTATTTTAGTTCATGAACATGGGAGGCCTTTCTGTCGTCTAATTTTAGTCGTTGTTATATAATGTAAGGTCTTGTTGTTCATTGTAAAGTCTTTCACTACCTTGTTAAGTTTACTTCTATGTTGTTTTGAACATTTGTATAAGTCTCTTTTAAATTGTATTGCCTTTATAATTTATTTCTCAGCAAATTCACTATTGCTGTCTAGATGTTAACTAAATTCATTTTTCATTTTTGATAGAATCCTTAGCTTTTACTATGTGTACAATCATATCATCTGCAAACAGTGGCATACTGATCCCCTTCCCTACTAATTCTATGTCTTTTATTTCTTTCTCTTGACTAATGGTTTGTCTAAAGCTTCTAGTAGTAGACTGGATAAAAACAGTGGGTATAGATGCTAATGCTATAGGTCTTGCTTTCTGTTCTTATATTCAATATGATAGTGGTTATGGGCTAGACATGTTAAAACCTTTATTATGTTCAGATACTTGATCTTTGTAGGCTTAGATTTTTTCAACTTACCTACTTTATTGAGGGTTCTTAAGTGCATGTACCTTCCTTCCACCCACTAACAGAGGTAGGAGAGAAAGAAGATTATTAGGTAAAGGGAGTTGTAGACCTTTTTAGAACTAGTTTCTTGGTATGAGTCCACTCTTTGTTGTCTGGACACCAGCAGTCCAGTCCACAGGAACAACACAAATCAGCACGATTCAGAAGATTGGGACAAGTCAGCAAAAGCCACAAGACTCAGCTGGATCGCCCCAGAAAATTCTCTGGAATGTTTCTCTCTGGGAAGTCAAGCGTTGGAGCATGAAGATCAGTGCAGCGATGTCGATCCAAAAAGTGATGGCTCACTGTCTGTGGGCTTCTATGCGTTTCCTCTCCTCAGAGTACAGCCACGGATGTTCTCAACTGACCAAAGCCACTCCTCTCGCCCAAGTCAGCTCACAGAAAAACATGACATACCTTCTCACAAGACAGCTTCTAGGAAAACATCAACTGAGTCTTCAAAGTAACCAGAAACTTCCACTTTAGATCTTCTTATACCTAATTTGTCCATGAATTTTATCATTAATACTTAGTCTTATTAAATTATTTAATGCATATAGAGATTATCACATAATTTTAATTTTATAGTCTTTTAATTCAATTTGATAAATTGTGGCTAAGGCTAAAATTTTGCCCATTTCTTGTAGATTTTCCAGTTTAATAACATGTAGTTCTCCAAAGTAACCCCTAACAACCTGAATTTGTGTAGTATTACTTGCAGTATCTCCCTTTGCATCTTTAATATTTAAAAACCTTTTTCTTGATTCTTTGTGAGTTTCATATTACGTACCCCAATCCCACTCATCTCCCCGTCCCTTCTTATCTGCCCTTTCAACTCCTCCCAAAGATAGATAAATAAATAAATAAATAAATAAATAAATAAATCTCATTGTGGAAGCTGCAGTGTGTCACAGTGTGTCACACACTACATCTTTTTTTAACTTTTTTAACTTTTATTAATTACACTTTATTTACTTTGTATCCCCCCATAAACCCCCTTCCTTCTCCCTTCCCAATCCCATCTTCCCTCCCCCTCTTCACACATGTGCCTCCCCAAGTCCACTGATAGGGGAGGACTTCTTTTCCTTCCCTATGATCCTAGTCTATCAGGTCTCATCAGGAGTGGCTGCATTGTCATTTTCTGTGGCCTGGTAAGGGTGCTCTCCCCCTCAGGGGGAGGTGATCAAAGAGCAGGCCAATCAGTTCATGTCAGAGGCAAGTTTGCTAAGCTAAGAATTATTCCTCACACCTATAAAATGCAATACCAACACTTGTGAGGTTTGGGGAGGAAGGTTCTATAAGTCAAGGATAGCCTGGGTAAAGGAGGGGAAAGATGAGAAGGAGGAGGAGAAAGTGGTAGAGAAGAAGGAGTATTAGAGAAGAATAAGGAGGAAGAGAGGGATGCAACCAAGTTCAACACAATTTCTATCACAGATTTTAAGACAAAGTAGAGCAAGTAAAGGAGCAAGTAAATGTGATGCTGTTGGGTAGTTTGTATGAGCTAGCACAGAAGTGAATGACATGGGCCTTTAATCAGCTTTCAAGGACAAAGAAAAATTTTCTGGTAAAACAAATTCAACATCTGTTGAGCCACAGATTCTAACTATTGCAGATGATGGAGACTGAGAAATTGTGTGTTCAGATTAGCACAGTGGAATCTTGTTATTTGTATCATTTGTCAAGAAAAAAAACTGTCAAGGAATAGGTAGTATATGGATAAATACTAACCATCGTCTTGGCCTTTTATCTCACATTACATCCTTTTGTCCACACATCTTTATTTGCAAATGGTCTTTGCAATGAATCTATGTTCTGGTTCTGGCTTCTGCTACACTATCCATACTGGATCCTCATGGGGAATCTTCTCCGATATCCTGTTTTTGCCCTGTGTCTTGAAGATCCTGCATCTTTGGATGTTCAGGACTGGCTCTTCATGTGCTCCAGCAATTCATAGATGTTGGGGTGAGCCAACTCAAAGTCCTGGATCTGTCTCTGAGTGGTCTGTCTCTGAGCTGATCAGCCACCAGCTCTCCCACACCAAAACCACTAAGCCCAGCTCTCCAGCATTGCCTCTGCTAGCTCACCCCAGTGCTGCAGCTGGAAAGGAGCGGGGTCAGCTCTTCCACCCTCATGACCTCACGGCCGCAATCCCAGCTGCCGAAGGAGATGAGGAGCAAGGGGCTAGAAAGGCATCTCTCCCTTGCCCATGCAGACTCATGGTTAGATACGTGGTGAGGTCAGACGCCAACACTCAAATCCTCTCGCTGGCTCTCCTGCTCCTCTGCTGCCTGGGCATTGTGAAGGGCCTGCTCTCACAAGTTCTGCAACAAGTGAGGGTCAAGGCCAGCTCACGACCTTGGGGCTGGCTTTTTGCCTGCAGCGAGCTGCAAAGAGTGAGGGGGCAAGAGAATCTCTCCCTTGCCCACACCACCACCACTAGGCAGAAGAGGGGTGGAGTCAGCTCTCCAGTATTTATGTACTCAGGGCCAGATCTCCTTCATCCTAGCCACCAGGGCCAGCTCTACAGTGTTGCCAAGGTAAGGTGCAGGGTCCAGGGCCCACTCTCCTCAGTTCTGCAGCTGGAGAGGGGTTAGGGCTAGCTCTCCAGAGTGCCACAGCCAGTATGAGGTGGAACCAGCTCTGCACAGCCCTTGAAAATCTACACAGTCCCAGGTGGCAGCCCAGACCAGAGACATCCACTTGACCTTTGGTGGTAACATGGACCATGGACATCAACACAGTTCCCTACTGCATGACCACAGACCCAGGCATGGCCCTCCAACTGTTTATTTCATTAGTCATTCATTAGTCATTGTATTGAGTATTCAGGCTATTTCTTTTCTTCTAGTAATTTTAGGTAAAGTTTACTCTTGTTTTTTTTTTTTTAAGATTCAGATTCATTATTGTATCATTGGGTTAAGATTTCTGTTTTTTAACATGGTCAACTGCTATAAGCTTCTTTCTCAGTACTGAGACCCAGACTCTTGCTGGGTTTCACAGAGTTTGTGTTTCCATTTTTATTTGTTCCAAGAATATTATTTTTTTAATTTTCTTGATAACTTTTTTTATAAAGGTGTTCAATATAATATGACTTGATGTTATAAAAGTAAGTTCTTCCTTGTCCATTTGTTTGTATGATCTGTCATACTTCTGACTACTATTTTCGTGTTTCATTCCATTGTGATCAGAAAAGGCACCGGATACAGTTTCATTTTTCTTGAAATGCTCAAACTTGTTTTGTATGCTGACAAAATTGTCTATTTTAGAGATGGTTCTCTGCACTAGTGCAAAGAATGTGTATATTCTTCAATCACCAATAGACTTCTCTGAAATATCTGCTAAGTCTATTTAATCTATAGTATAATTTGACTATGCAGTTTCTTTATTGACTTGTAGGCTTAAGTTTTTCAAAAACCTACTATATTTAGGGTTCTATAATGCTTTTACCTCCCTTCCACCCTACTAACCAGAGGTAGGGGTGAAAGAAGATTATTAGGAAAAGGGAGTTGGGGATTATTTTTAGACGTAATTCCTTGTGTTAGTCTACTCTTCACTATCCAGATACGAGCAGTCCAGTTCAAAATCCAACACCAAACAGCAACACTAATCAGCACGATTCAGCAGAAACATCAGACTCCACCGACTTGGAACCAGTCATTAAAAGCCATATGACTCTATTGGATTGCCACAAAAAATTCTCTGATATGGAGTGTTTCTCTCCATGAAGTGACGTGTTGAAAAGGAAAGACCAGCAAAACGATATGCACCTTACAAAGAACAGTGATGAAAAGGTGTTCTCTCCCTGTCTGTGAGCTGCTATTTATCAGAGTACATGCAAAGCTGTTTTTCCAGCTGACAAAAGCCACACTCCTTCGATGGGGCTACTTCCAACAAATCAACACGCAGTCTCTCACATGTCTGTTTTCAGCTGACCAATATCATGTGCCCCCTCATGACTTTATTTTTGATTGAGGATGAACTAAAAACATTTCATTACATTGACTTTTGGTGGGCCGAGATTAAGGACCCATTATTAGACCCTAGCTCTCCCATTGGATCTAATGGTATTCAACAAATTGGGTACTCTAGTGGTAGATACATATAAATATAATTGTCATTCCAGTTGTTGAAGATGCTATCTTTTTTCCATTATATGATTTTGGCATCTTTGTCAAAGATCAGGTGTACATAAGTGTGTGGGTTTATTTCTGGCTCTTCAGTTCAGTTCCATTGATCCACCATTCTGTTTCTATGCCTGTACCATGCAATTTTTATTACTGTTGCTCTATAGTAAAGCTTAAGATCAGGGATTGAGATACCTCCAGAAGATCTTTTATTGTAGAGGATTGTTTTAACAATTCTGAGTTTCTTGTTATTCCATATGAAGTTGAGAATTTTTCTTTCGAGGTCCGTAAGAATTGTGTTGGTAATATGGTGGGAATTGGATTGAATCTGTAGATTGCTTTTGGTAAGATGGCCATTTTTGCTATGTTAATCCTACCAAGCCATGAGCATGGGAGATCTTTCCATCTTCTGATATCTTCTTCTAATTCTTTCTTCAGACTTGAAATTTTTTTTTTCATACAAGACTTTGACTTGCTTGGTGAGGATTACACCGAGTTACCATATGTCATTTCTGGCTATTGTGAAGGGTGTTGTTTCCCTAATTTCTTTCTCAGCCCTTTTGTCTTTTGGTATACAGGAGGGCTACTATACTGATTTTTTTTTAGTTAATTTTGTACCGGGCCACTTTTCTGAAAGTGTTTATCAGCTGTAGGAGTTCCCTGATAGAATTTTTGGGGTCACTCAGGTATACTATAATATCATCTGCATATAGTGATAATTTGACTTCTTCCTTTCCAATTTGTATCCCCTTGATCTCCTTCAACTGTCTTATCGCTCTAGCAAGGACTTCCAGAACTATGTTGAAGAGATATGGAGAGTGTGGGCAGCCTTGCCTTGTCCCTGACTTCAGTGGGATTGCTTTAAGTTTCTCTCCGTTTAGATTGATGTTGGCTATAGGCTTGCTGTATATTGCCTTTACTATGTTTAGATATGTACCTTGTATAACAACCCTCTACAATAAAAGATCTTCTGCAGACATCCCCATTCCTGATCTCAAGCTGTACTATAGAGTAACAGTAATAAAAACTGCATGGTACTGGCATAGAAACAGACTGGTGGATCAATGGAACCGAATAGAAGACGCAGAAATAAAACCACACACTTATGGACACCTGATTTTTTACAATGATGCTAAATCCATATAATGGAAAAAAGATAGCATCTTCAACAAATGGTGCTGGTCTAACTGGATGTCTACATGTAGAAAAATGCAAATATATCCATACTTATCACCCTACACAAAAATAAAGTCCAAGTGGATCAAAGACCTCAACATAAAACCAGACACATTAAATCGGTTAGAAGAAAAAGTAGGGAAAACCGTAGAACTCATTGGTACAGGAGACAACTTCCTGAAGAGAACACCAACAGCACAGGCTCTAAGAGCAACAATCAATAATGGGACCTCATGAAACTGAAAAGCTTCTGTAAAGCAAAGGACACCATCCTCAAAACAAAACGACAGCCTATAGACTGGGAAAGAATCTTCACCAACCCTATATCTGACAGAGAGCTAATATCCAGTATATATAAAGAACTAAAGAAGTTGAAAAGCAACAAATCAAGTAATCCAATTAAAAAATGGGGAACAGAGCTAAACAGAGAATTCTCAATTAAGGAATATCAAATGGCAGAGAAACACATAAAGAAATGCTCAACATCATTAGCCATTAGGAAAATGCAAATCAAAACGCCCCTGAGATTTCACCTTATACCCATCAGAATGGCCAATACCAAAACCTCAAGTAACAACACATGCTGGAGAGGTTGTGGAGAAAGGGGAACCCTCCTCCACTGCTGGTGGGAATGTAAACTGGTACAACTACTCTGGAAATCAATCAGCTGCTTTCTCAGACAACAAGGAATAGCGCTTCCTCAAGATCCAGCTATACCACTCCTAGGCATATATTCAAAAGAGACTCAAGTACACAATAAGGACATTTGCTCAACCATGTTCATAGCAGCTTTATTTGTAATAGCCAGAAGCTGGAAACAACCCAGATGCCCCTCAACTGAAGAATGGATGCACAATTGTGGTACATTTACACAATGGAATATTAATTACTCAACAATGAAAAACAAGGAAATCATGAAATTTGCAGGTAAATGGTGGGATCTGGAAAGGATCATCCTCAGTGAGCTATCCCAGAAGCAGAAAGACTCACATGGTATATACTCACTCATATAGACATATATTATAGGATAAACCTACTAAAATCTGTACACCTAAATAAACTAATCAAGAGGGAGGACTCTGACTAAAATGCTCAATCCCCACTCCGAAAGGCAAAGAGGATGGACACCAGAAAAAGAAGAAAACAGGAAACAAGTTAGGCCCTACAGAGGGCCTCTGAAAGGCTCTGCCCTGCAGACTATCAAAGCAAATGTTGAGACTTATGGCCAAACTTTGGGCCAAGTGCAGGGAATCTTATGAAAGAAGTAGTAAATAATAGTAAAAGCTGGAGAGGACAGGAAGTCCACAAGGAGAGCAACAGAACCAAAAAATTTGAGCACAGGGGTCTTTCCTGAGACTCATACTCCAACCAAGTACCATGCATGGAGATAACCTAGAACTCCTGCACAGATGTAGCCCATGGCAGTTCTGTGTCCAAGTGGGTTCCATAGTAATGGGAACAGGGACTACTTCTGACATGAACTGATTGGCCTGCTCTTGGATCACCTCTTTCTGAGGGGGGGAGCAGCCTTACCAGGCCAGAGAGGAATACAATGCAGCCACTCCTGATGAGACCTAACAGACTAGGATCAGAAGGAAGAAAAAGAAACCCTCCCCTACCAGTGGACTTGGGGAAGGGAGTGTGTGGAGAAGGGGGAGGAAGGGAGGGATTGGGAGGGGAGGAGGGAGGGAACTAGAGGGAGGATACAAAGTAAATAAAGTATATTTAAAAATAATAAAAAAATAAAAAAATTGGAAAGAAAAATAAATAAATAAATATATTTGTTATGCTTTTCTGATAAATTAATTCTTTAATTATTATATGGTGAATTTCTTTCTTCATCTCTTTATGCTGTCTTTGTCTTAAGGTTTATTGTTCATGTTTATGTGTAGCTATTCCTACTTATTCTTAGATTCCATTTGCTTAAGAGTATCATCTGCTCCTTTCCTACTCCGCTTCAGCCTATGTGTGTCCTTCACCAGTGAGGTAACGCTTTTTTTTTCCTTTTTTTTTATTTAACTTTTATTAATTACACTTTATTCATTTTGTATCCCCCCATAAGCCCCTCCCTCCTCCCCTCCCGGTCCCACCCTCCCCCCCTTTCTGCATGCATGCCCCTCCCCAAGTCCACTGATAGGGGAGGTCCTCCTCTCCTTTCTGATCTTAGTTTATCAGTTCTCATCAGAAGTGGCTGCATTGTCAGGGTTCTAGGTTATCTCCATGAATAGTCCTTGGTTGGAGTATGAGTCTCTGGGAAGTTCCCTGTGTTCAAATTTTCTTGTTCTGTTGCTCTCCTTGTGGAGTTCCTGTCCTCTCCAGATCTTACTATTTCCCACTTCTTACATAGAATTCCATTCACTCTGCCCGTCAGTTGGAGGTAAAGCTTTTATAGCCAATGTTTTTTTAGGACTTGTATTTTTTTTTTACCTGATCTCCCAAGCCAGTCTGTGTCTATTAATTGCAAAATTAAGAACATTTACCATCAACTGTAGTAGTGGAAGGTATGATCCATACCCTGAAATTTTACCAATATTCTTTGTGGTATTTTTCATTTCTTTTTTTTTTCTTTGTGGTTTTTTGTTTACTGAATTGATTCTTTTGTGTTTCTACTCTTCTAGCACAATTTTTATTTTCACATGCTATTATGATGGATGCATTCTTCTCACACTTTGGGGTATAAAACTCCCTTAAGCACCTTTTGTAAAGCTGTTCTCATAATTATAAATTCCCTTAGGTTTTGTTTTTCTTTGAATATCTCTACTTCACATTTGTTTTTGGAGAATATTCTAGCTGCCTACAGCATTGTTGGTTGGAAGTTATTTTTCTTCAGGTCTTGAAATGCATTATTCCATACCCACCTATCCTGTACTGTTCTGGTGGGGAATATACTATTAGTCTTAGTACTCCCTTTAAGTACGATCTAAATATATTCTCTATAGGATTTAAATTTTTTCTTGGTCTTGTACTTTTGATAGTTTGAAAATTTAGTATATTTCATGGTAAAGATCAAATATATGTAGGTTACGTATATATTCATATATAAGTTCTTTTCTAATCACTTTGAAGTCTTTATAATTCATGTTATCCATTTGGATATCTATGAATATATTCCAATATATACATAATCTTTATCAAGTATCATATTTCTCTTTTTATATTTATTATGTTCCTGCTGACATTAACACTTCTGGTAAAATGGACACCTCTATCACTTCTGTGCAGTATACTGTTGAAGCTGTGACTCAGTGTATCAGTTTTAGTGGTGCTGTCTACCTGTGTGATTTCTGGCTGTAGCATGTATCTCTGAGCAAATGTCTATCACTGTAAGAATGAAATCTGTTGTCTGTGAAGGCCATGAAAGAGGGGGGACATTCTAGCTTTGCAGACAGGTACAGTTCAGCAGCAGGTGTCATGTACTTTGGATGGTTATTTCTATACTCTCTCTCTCACAATGGAAGTTTCTTAGGCACTGTCAATTCTGACTGTGCTACTTGAATATACAAACTTCTAACTTTTAAAAAAGATCTTTTCAATGATACAATTTGGGGGTCATTGTTTTTCTTTATTTTATTTCTACATTATATTTTATTTATTTCTCATTCATCTTGGTTATTTCGTCACTTATTTTGTCCTTTTTCTAGTTTCTTAGAGTTGGAAGTTAGGTTGTGGAAATATTCATTTTTTTTTAACATGTGAATGTACAGTATAATCCCCAACCCCAAGCAATTCCTTAGAGAAACCCAAAAATTTGGCCATGTTATGGTATCACTTTATCTCTACGATAGTTTTTAATTTTCTTAGTGACTGTTCTTTTAATACAACAGATACTTCAGATAGTCATGTTTAATTCTGGTGTATCGAGACACCAATTTTTTTTCCTATAGCATTTTAGTATTTCTTTGTGCTATCAAATGTATTTTATAGTTTCATTCTCTTCCATGAACGTACTTTTGTGTTGTGGTTGATCTTGGAGCCTGAGAAACACTCCCTGGCTGCTTGAAACAACTCTGTATTCAACAGTTGTTTGGTAATATTCTTCAGCACTCTGTTAGGCCAGTTCGTTCATACTGTTTGCAAGTCTTACTTCGTGTGACCTTTTTTTTTAACTTTATTTTTAATTAAGCTGGTTTAGCTGTTATTTAGATGGTATCTACTGTTGCCCATTTTCCCCTTCAATTCTGCCAGGCTATTTATTATTCATTTGGGTGTTCTGTTAGTTACATCGCATGTTTATAATGACTATTTCTTAAGAGATGAGCTCTTACCTTACTATAAAATGTCTCCCCTTTAACTTTAGTGAGAGATATTTTGTCTGTCTGTTTTAAAGGCTATATATTTTGATATTAACTTTGCATCTCTAGCTGTCTTGTAGACATTTCTTTTCTTAATTAATTAAGTAATGCAGTTTACATCCTTATCATAGACCTCTCACTCCTCTCCTCCCAGTCCCATCCTCCTTTCGTCTTCCCTCTATTCTTCCTCCTCCAAACCCACCTCAGCACATCAAGTCATATCAGGATTGAGTATATCCTCTTTTCCTTTTGGCTTAGCGAGGCAGCTCCTCCAGTGAGACGTGATTAAAACAAACCAAAACAAACAAACAAAAACCGCAGGCAACAGAGTCCATTTCAGAGACAGCCCTGGCTCCCCTTATGAAGCCCTGCTCCCACATGAAGCTGGAGCAGGCTATCAGCTACATCTATATAGAGCCATTTCAGTTTATGGCCATTTCTTAATTGATGCATTTTTCCATATCCTTTAGTTTCTGACCACATTGTGCTTTGGTATGTAGCACAGCTCTCATTAGAAAGCATGTATGACTAGCCTCATGGTGCAAAGGCAGCATGTCTGACTCCAGATCAGAAAGCATGTATTTGGACCATTTTATGAAAACGTTCTATAATCTCTATCTTCTAATTTGAGCGTTTCATGTTATTAAATATAAGACAGGTTTGTACAAATTGTTGTCTCTTTGCTTTCTGCATGCCTTGTGTATTTTAAGACCTTCTAGTTCTCTATTATTGCATTGTTTTATATTAAATATTTTCTAGGAATCCAGTTCAGTTCTTTAGTTGTTCTTTTCTTTTTGTAAACATTTTAAAATATATTACATAAGAATAATAATATTTTAACCTAAAAGCTATATAATGAGGATTAATACAATTTTAATAGTGCATAAAATTCTCTCCAATATTATATTATATTATATTCTGTATCATCTTCATGTTATTATCGTCAAGGTATATATTTATATAACATATCATGCTTTTATAATTGCTGCCTTATGCAATTTATTTAAAGAAGAAGATAAATATGGCAGGAAAAACAAATTTACATTTTTATATTTATTTGTACATTTTTAAATATTTTTAAATTTTATTTAAATATTTATTTATATATTTAGTGAGTGTGTGGGGTGTGTGAGTGTGTGTGTCTGTGTGTGTGTGTGCATGTATGCTATGGTAAGGAACAATGTACTGGAGCCAGTTATCTCCTTCTACAATATTGGTCTACAGGATTAAACTCAAGTCATCAAAAAATCCTTTACTTATTGAGATATCTTTCTATCCCCACTTATTATTTTTACCAATATTTTTTCTTGTTATATATGTGTGTGTATGTTTAAATCTAGTTTCCACATATGAAATAAAACAGTGATATTTACCATTCTGAGTCTTGATTATTTCACTAAAAATGTTTATCTCCAGTGCCATCCATTTTTCTGTAAATGAAACAGCTCCTTCAGAGTTTGTATCATAGAGGTATGCTAAATTCTGTCAAAGGCCCTCTCATCACTTGGAATGATCATGCAACTACTGTCACTAAATGTTCATGATGTATGTTGGTTTGACTATGCTAAACAAGATTTCCATCCCTATAATGAAAACAATTTGATTATGCTATATGTTGTTTTTATATTCATTGTTGAATTTTATTTGTAAGTAAATTATTGCAAAGTTTTGTAGTCAATGTTATTTAGGGAAACTGGTCTACAGTTTTCTTTCATCCTATCACTGGGTATTGGGGTAATAACTTTTGGCTTCATAGAACGAGTTTGCTAATGTTTCTTTCTTTTTTTTAATTTTACAGAAGAGTTTGAGAAGAATCCATATTATCTTTTTTTTTCTTTTTCTCCTCACTACTGAGCAGTTAATCTTTCATTTAGTATAAGCCCATGCCCATACAAGTACTCTGCCCATAAGCTACATCCACAGTTGCTTTATTCTTTTTATATAGAATAAAAGGGTCTTAGAGACCCTTTATATAGAGAGACAGGGTCTTGTCATGTTGGTAGGCTAGCCTTGAACATGTGAACATCATGTGTAAGCCTCTTGAGCACTTGAAACTATGTGTGACAACATCATGCCTAGCAAAAATCTTTTTAAAGATCTTATGAATCCATCCAGTGAATCATTCTAGTTCTGAAATTTTCATTGCTGGGAGATATTTTTTATTACTAAGTGAATCTCATTGCTTGTTATGTAAATACTTGTTTAGATCCTCTTGATTTAATTTTAGTAGGTCATATGTGTCTAGGAATTTGTTTATTTCTTCTGCATTTTTCAATTTTTTGGAAAGTAACTTCTTCATGAATTTTGTTAGTATCTGTGATAATGTCTCCCTTTTCTTACACAATCTTAATCATTTGGTTTTTCTTTACTTTCTTTTGGTTCATTTGTCCATAGATTTGTAACTCTTGCTTATCTTTTTAAACATCCATATTTATGTTTGATTGATTCTATACACTAGTGGAATACTAGAAAACATAGGGGTGGGGTAGAAACAGAGTAGACTATAAGGTGAAAAGGCTCACTTATCTTAACAAAATTTGGCTATTTTTCTTTAAAACAAGGGGGGTTGGTTTTGTAGTGTTCCAAGCCCTTGGCTAATTACTAGAAGTCTGTAAAAATTGATTTTAATGATTTATTTTAGCAGATTCCTCATTGTTTTTAAAGAGGAACAGATTTTCAGAGGAAGACAAGAGATGTCCCAGAGGCTAAGTATATGCCCTGTCCTAACAGAGACAGAATTTGGTTCCAAACTTTCAGATCCAGGGGACCCAGCACCTCTTCAGGTCTCCATGAGTACTACATGAATGTGCAAAAACTACTTTGGAGACACGCAGGCATAAGTATTATAAAAAGAAAAATAAATGATTATGAGGCTATTTTACAACTGGCAGTTCCACCTGGATGTACTTTGAGATGCCATCTCTCTATGCTTTTTCAGTCTGTAAGGTTCCCCAATTCTTCACTGATTTCTAAGATATCCAAAATTTCAAAGATTATCTGTCATTTATTCTTATGTAATGTCCCTGTATTAAGACTTAGTTCCTCATTCAGGTCACATAGTATCAGAATTGTGTTTTGTTCACTTTCGTCCAAGAATTTGCCACAGGGTTTTAACTTTTTGCATTATTCTTGTTGTTAATTTTGATCACGCAGTGAGGGTGCCACCTAAAAGACTTAGCCTTGTAAATTCTTCCTTTGAAATTAAGAAATGTTCTAGGGATCTAATTTGAAGTTTTCTTATTTTCATGTGGTATCAGTATGGGTTCATGTATTTCTACTTTATCCAATAAATTACTGTAACTCTTTAGTTCGCTATTCCAGGTGGCTCACACGTTTGCAGTGTGATCTATTAGTTGTCTTCCGTGTCATTCTAATAGTGCTCCCAAATATTTTGAGTATTTACTTGCTTTTAGATTTTAAGACATTTGTCCAGGCTCGTTTTGTGTTTTTATTACTCAAACTAAGAAGATTTGATTAATTTTGGAGAAAAATTCTAACCAAGAAAGATGATTGTGCCTAGGTACAGTCATTTATTTGTACAAGTCTACATGGGAAAGTCTTGAGGACTAGATACTGTGCTTTATGTGTAAAGACACACATATGCAATCCTGGATGTAAATGCTAATTTGTCCTTATATTTTCCATTTGTGCGTTCTCTTTCATTAGAAACCATGAGTCACACCAATAACTGTATTTCTAACATACAACCGTAGCTTATGCCTTATGTTTCTCTCTGTGTACCTCACCTCCATTAAAGATTCTCTCCTCATAGCACATGCACTCTGGGTTCCCACGCTTTGCTCAGGCACCAACATTCTGCTTTTGTCTCCCGTGGTTCCTTCTGTTGTCATGGACACTGACTTTACTTCTTCTTAAGGATTTATTTGTCTGTTTGTTTTGCTTTGTTTTGAGTGGGTGGATGCTTAAATCACCAGCTTTTTAACTTGCATGGCAAGTATCTAATGACTATCTAGAAGATTAAGTGTGTGCTATCACTCTATTTTATTTATTATTTATTTATTTAAATAATTACAGTTTATTCACTTTGTATCCCAACTGTAGCTCCCTCCCTCACCCCCTCCCAGTCCTATCCTACCTTACTCTTCTCCTCCCATGTCCCTCTCCAAGTCCACTGATCCTACCCTGTCAGGTCTCATCAGGACTGGCTGCATTGTCTTCCTCTGTGGCCTGGTAAGGCTGTTCCCCTCTCAGGGGAAGGTGATCAAAGAGCCAGACCATAAGTTCATGTCAGAGACAGTCCCTGTCCCCCTTACTAGGGAACCCACTTGGACACTGATCTGCCATGGGCTACATCTGTGCAAGGGTTCTAGGTTATCTCAATGCATGGTCTTTGGCTGGAGTATCATTCTCAGAAAAGACCCCTGTGACCAGATTTTTTGGTTCTGTTTCTCTCCTTGTGGAACTCCTGTCCCCTTCAGGTCTTTTTATCTCCCCCTTCTTTCAAAAGATTCCCTGTACTCTGCCCAAAGTTTGGCTATGAGCCTCAGCATCTGCTTTGATACCCTGCTGGATGGAGATCATTCTATTATAAATGTAATGGAAACACATATCTTACTCTAGATTAATTGTTAATAATACTCTAGGATTTGTCATGGCGACTGAAAAGAGTTTCTAAAAATGGATTGATTCTGGTATCTAGCTATTGCTAAAAGGAACAAAGTCTTATTAATATTAAGTAAAAATAAAGTCATGCTCGTACTTGATACCTTCCCAAACTGTACATGATTGTTTGAAATAGCTCTGATTGTAGCAACTTTTGTGTAGTTCCCTGGAGCTATGTTCAACAACTAATTCACAGTCAGAGGATACCTTGTGAGGCCATACTGCTCAGTGCTAAATATTTTCCAGGAACATTATTAGCATTTTTACTCAGTTAACTGAAGGCTTATGAATTCATAACAAGAAATTGTTGGGCCAGATTACTTTAGTGATAGATTTTTTAAAAATATTATTATTATTTACAATTTTTTGTATCCCAGTTGTAGCTCCTTCCTCATTTCATCTTGGTCCCACCCTTCCTCCTTCTTCCTCCCTTATCCCTTATCCCACTGATAGGGGAAGTCCTCCTCCCGTACTATCTGACCCTAGCCTATCAGGTCCCATCAGGACTGCCTGGATCCTCTTCCTCTGTGGGCTGTCTAGGTCGCTGCACCAGGGAGAAGAGATCAAGGAGCAGACAACCAAGTTCATGTCAGACATTGTTTCTTCTCCTTTTACTTGGGAGGACACATGGAGACTAAGCTGTCTATGGGCTACTTCTGAGTAGGGTATCTATGTCCTCTCCATGTATGGTCTTTGGTTGATGTACAAGTCTCTGCAGTATCCCCTCAGCCCTCCTTTCTTCTTTTTTTTTTTGGCTTTGTTGGTCTCCTTGTGGGGCTCCTGTTCCCTCCGGGTTCTTTTATATCCCCCTTCTTCCATAACACTCCCTGTACTCTGTCCAAAGTTTGTCTGATTTGACCCCTGATGGTTGGAGTGTTTTAGAGGACATCTGTGGTAGGCTCCTGTCCTGTCCCTTCTCTTCTACTGCTTCCAGTGTCTATCCTATTTTCCCTTCTGAATGAGAATTAAGCATCTTTCCGAGGATCCTCCTTGTCATTTAGCAATTAGTGATAGATCTTTTATTTTTTATTATTATTTACTACAATTTATTCACTTTGTATCCCTATTGATAGATTTTTTAAATTGCATTGTTTTGCAAATAAAATATCTTAGAGATGACCAAAATATACAGCATGTATAATTACTTTTATTTGTGGGTAATATATTCTATAGGCCTTAGAAATCCCACAGAATAATGACAAAATGTTTATGTATTTTTTCACTATAGCAGAACCACTTTTTGTCTTTGCTACAATATTGTTTTATTCGATGTTACAGAATCCCTCATGGTAGTTTTACGGAGATAATATTAAGAAATTTGAACTATACATTAAAAAGTGACTATTTGAAGGGGTTTTTGTTGTTGTTGTTGTTGTTTGTTCTTTATTTTTTTATCACCAAAGTCAAGGTGAATTCTACCTATTAGAAGCTTTCTTATTATAAGCTTTTCTTCCTACACATTCCGGTTCCCATATCTGAAGCAACCAAGGGTCTGCTTTGTGTCAATACTGGTTTAGGTTTTCCATATTTTTTTATGAAAAAATTGTAGAATACATTCATTTTCTGTTTTGCTCCTCTCAGTATAATGAGTCTGTGATTTACTTAAATTCTGCGTTAATTTTTTTGTATTGCTATTGTTAGACATAAGTAGTGTGTTTATTCATGCATCTCTGGATACTTGGTTGTTGTTCAGCACAGGAACGTTCCTAATAAAACCACTTTTGTGTGTGTTCATGTGCTTTGATTTAATTTGGTAAAGATCTAGGAAGAAAATGCTCAGATTATATAGCTGCAAAAAAAAAAAAAACAATCTGTCAAACCATTTTCCAAAACTAATGGAACATTTTACATTTCCACCAGGCTGTATGCAGTATCAGTTGCTCTTGGTTCTTACAATTACGATGCTTAAGCTTGTCAGTGTTAGATATGCTAATAAGTAGGGGTGGATGTTCCACTGTAGCTTTTCAAAATTAGCACCTATTCATTGCACAAAATGATGGGTCTCTTTATGACATTCTTATACTTGTATATCATGTACATTGCTAGGATTATTCCAATTACACTCTCTTGTTTCCACTTACTCCTCCCATTGGTGCCCTTCCTCATCCCGAAGAGTTTTCACATTCTATTCATTCATTCATTCATTCATTCATTCATCCATCCATTCATTCATATTCATGTATATTTCATATGGACTGCATGTGAGGGAAAAATCTTTAATAAAATGGGCTAAGATGCTTATATATTGACAATGTAGACAGTAACCTTTCTAAACTTAGTTATAAATAATTTTTGATGAATACTTTGGATATTTTACATAGATTATGTTGATTTTCAATAGAGGAGGTCTTAAAAATTTTATATTTCTTTTTATTGGCCGATTGAACTGGTGAAAACTCTCAGTGTGATGTTGACTAAGACGGAAGGAGTCGATAACTTGTGCCCTCTTGACAGTGTTCAGGATGAAGTAATTCATTTTCACTGTTAATTTTTTGTGTGTGATTTTTAAAAACAAACTCTCACACAGCTTGGACTTCACTTGAACTCATACAAGCCATGATGGAGTGAAGGAATTACCAGAATATGCTTTAATTTCATTTTTGTTGACGGTTAGGAAGTAGAGGAGTAAATACCACAAATAAAATGTTAAAAATGAATGGCACATATCAATTGACAGAAGTTTTGCACAGTAAATAATGTAATATATATTTTTTAATTTTAGTCTTGTCACTGAATTTACATATGCAACATAATTCATCATATGCTTTTCTTTCTTGGTTATTCAGTAGCCATATAATCTTTCAGTCTTGGTATTGGTGATTTGTACCTTCTTTTTTTAATCAACATGCAAGGGTGGGGTTGAAGTTCATTCATCTAAAATAAGCAGCGGCCTGTTTTGTTGGTTTTCTTTTCTTTTTCCTTTTTGTCCATGTGTGCTTTATTTCATTGATTTCTGCCTGAAATTCCTTCTGTTACTTAAACGGCTGTTCTTTTCTTTTAATGGAAAATCAGTTCTCTCATACAATGCAGCCAGACTAGTTTCCCTCCCTCTACTCCTCCAAGCAGCTTCCCTACATCCCATCAGCCCAGATCCGCCTCTTTTCTGTTTCCTCTTTAGAAAAGAGCAGGCCTCCAAGAGACAGCAACCAAACAAGACAAAGCAAGATACAATAAGACAAGGTGAAAGCCCTCATAGCAAGGCTGGACAAGTCAAACCGATAAAACAAAACAAAACGTCTCAGAACAAGCAAAAGAGTAAGAGATGCACCAGCACCCACTGTTCCACTGTTAGGAGTCCCACAAAGCACCAAGTTCACAGCCACGACATTTAAGCAGAGGACCTGGTGCAGAACCTTGCAGGTCCTATACTTGCTACTTCAGTCTCTATGAACCTATTTGCACCTAGCAAAGTCCATTCAAGTGGGCCATGTTCTGCTGGTGGTCTCCATCTCCATCCCCTTCTTACTTCTGACTCCTACCATCTTTCCCTGTTCCATTTGGTTCTCCAGTGGAGGGGAGGGAGTTAATGGAGATCTCCAATTTAGGCTCTCTGTTTGTATGTGCATGTGTGTCTTTCTCTTGCTGCTTCTCCCTCCCCCTCTGTTCTTCCTCTCCCTCTCTCTCTCTATAATGTCTGGGTGTGAGTCTCTGTAACTGCCTTCATCTGCTGCCAGAGGAAGCCTCTTTGATGACAACTGGACAAGGCACTGATACATAAGTATAGCAGAATAATTTTAGGAATCATTTCATAGAATTATTTGTTTGGTTCTACCTTAGGTCTCTGGGTTATCTCTTCTGTGCTTTAGCTGGTAATAAGTTCTAGTTCTCAGTGATGGGAGTTGTAGTCACTGATTTGAGGTCTCTCCTCTTCTGATATAGTTTGTGCTACAGTTTACTTTCAAATAGCACAATAATTGCATCCGTGTGCGATATATATTATTTTCACCTTTATTTAGTTCAAACTACTTCCTCATTTATTGCTTAGTTTATATTTTAACTCACAAGTTATTTAAATACACGTTTTCAAATATACAAATATCTCAGGATTTCCTCCATCATTCCCACTAATTTTATTACTAGTTTATTTTAATTATAGTCACAGTATATTTTAATTTAGTAGCTCCAATTGTATTGATGATAACTATCATAATATTTTGGCATTTATCATCCTATGATATCAATATATAACATAAAGACCATGGTATTTATTTTGCTAAAATCCAAAAAATATAAAAATAATTTCAAATTTTAAAATGTTTAGTCGTAAAATATGCATTACAAATTTCTTCTTCAAACATTTCTTCTAGAAGAAAAGATTAATTCTTCAGAGAGCACTGGCAGTTAGATTTATAATTATTTAAAACACACTGCATCTTTTATAAGAAATATTAAAATGCACTATACTTTTTCAAATGTATAATCATTAAAGATTTGATTATTAAAATAAAATCCCATGTAATAGTTCAGGTAGTCTTAACCTTTTTCCTTCTTAAATAATATTTTTCACAATAAAAAAAGCAAAAATAACAGATTAATAGCCATTAGTGAGTCATAAAGGCATATTTCTTAGAAGCCAGCCAAAGTTTCCTTAGTCTTGTTTTCTTTCTGTTCTGTCTAGCGGTCTTGGGGTTGGGACATGTGGAAGCACAGCACCATCAGCCATCTGCAGCTGAGAACCTCCAAATCTTTGCTACCATCCTGAGGAAAGGCTTCTGTTTTTAAATTAAAATTTTATTTTTATGCTAATTATAGTTTATTTACTTTGTATCCCAGCTGTAGCCCCCTCTCTCATTTCTTCCCAATCCCACCCTCCCTCCCTCATCTACTCCCTGTCCTTCTCTAAGTTCACTGATAGGGGAGGTCCTCCTCCCCTTCCATCTGACCCTAGCTTATCAGGTCTCATCAAGACTGGCTGCAACATCCTGAGGAAAGGCTTCTAATGACAATTGTTCGGTATCATTAGAGATACTGGGAAGATTTGGACCCTGAAGGCATCTATACCAAATCTCCTGAAAAGAGAAAACATATCTACATTGATTTTCTTTCTTAACTGAAAACTTAACATTTCTTAGTTGTTTGGTCAAACAAAAACCTCCCTGTGATAAATTTTAATATTCTTTCACATTTACATATTTTTTCTTTTAATTCTTTATTAATTACACTTTACGTACTTTGTAGTCCCCCTGTGGTTCCCTCCCTCCTCCTGTCCCAATCTCTGTCCACCCTCTGCATGCATGCCCCTCCCCAAATCCACTATTAGGGGAGGTCTTCTTTCTCTTTCTTTCTCATTCTAGTCAATTAGGTTTCATCAGGATTGGCTGCATTGTCTTCTGTGGCCTAGTAAGGCTGCATTCCCCTCAGGGGGAGGTGATTAAAGAGCAGGCCAATCGGTTCATGTCAGAGACAGTCCCTGTTCCTATTACTATGGAACCCACTTAGACACTGAACTGCCGTGGGCTACATCTGTGCAGGGATCCTAGGTTATCTCCATGCATGGTCCTTGGAATAACAGTCTCAGGGAAGACCCCTGTGCCCAGATTTTTTTGGTTATGTTGCTCTCCTTGTGGAGTTCCTGTTCTCTCCCGATCTTACTCTTTCCCACTTCTTTCATAAGATTCCCTGCACTCTGCCCAAAGTTTGGCCATAAGTCTCAGCATCTGCTCTGATAGTCTGCAGGGCAGAGCCTTTCAGAGGTCCTCTATGTCAGGCTCCTGACTGTTCTCTCTTTTCTCCTTCTTCTGATGTCCATTCTCTTTCCTCTTTCTGGATAGAGATTGAGCATTTTAGCAAGAGTCCTTCCTCTTGATTAGTTTCTTTAGGTGTGCGGATTTTAGTAGGTTTATCCTATATTATATGTCTATATGAGTGAGTATATGCCATGTGCATATTTCTGTTTCTGGGATAGATCACTCAGGATAATCTTTTCCAGTTCCCACCATTTACCTGCAAATTTCATGATTTCCTTGTTTTTTATTGCTGAGTAATATTCCATTGTGTAGATATACCACAATTTCTGTATCCATTCTTCAGTTGTGGGGCATCTGGGTTGTTTCCAGGTTCTGGCTATTACAAATAAAGCTGCTGCAAACATGGTCGAGCTAATATCCTTATTGTGTACTTGAGCCTCTTTGGGGTACATGCCCAGTAGTGGTATGGCTGGATCTTGACTTAACACTATTCCTAGTTGTCTGAGAAAGCGCCAGATTGATTTCCAGAGTGGTTGTACAAGTTTACATTCCACCAGCAGTGGAGAAGGGTTCCCCTTTCTCCACAACCCCTCCAGCATGTGTTGTCACTTGAGTTTTTGATCTTAGCCATTCTGATGGGTTTAAGGTGAAATCTTAAGGTCATTTTGATTTGCATTTCTCTGATGACTAATGACATTAAACATTTCTTTAAGTGTTTCTCTGGCATTCAATATTCCTCTATTGAGAATTCTCTGTTTAGCTCTGTATCCCATTTTTTAATTGGATTGCTTGATTTGTTGATGTTTAACTTCTTGAGTTTATATATATATATATATATATATATATATATATTCTGGATATTAGCCCTCTGTCAAATATAGAGCTGGTGAAGATCCTTTCCCAATCTGTAGGCTGTAGTTTTGTTCTGACAACAGTGTCCTTTGATGGTTTCCTTGCACCTGACCCTACAAGGCATTTCAGGTTAACTATGTACCTATGCTGTCCCAGATCTTTCGTTAACATTTCTCTAAGAAAACTTGGTTTCTTTAATAGATGGTATTTCTCAAGGCTTCAATCTGAACTCTGAGGATTCAAAGACTGGACATCATTTGTAGGCCTTGTCAGATGACAGCCATAGAAAGTATAATGACTACTAAAATAAAACTCTACCGGCAAAAGTGAGGAGAATTTGTGTTAACACAATAAAGGTAGATATTGGCAAGTGCTCTGAGGTGTGCTCCTGAACTTAGTCACCTCTCATAGGTCCCGAGCTCATAAAGGAAGTGGTAACAGAACTGTTGTCCAGTTAGGAAATGGTGTTTAAAGTGTCCAGGCATGGACCAGAGAGGGTGAAGAAGTGTCAGAGGAGCTACAATGCAACAGGCATTGGACTGCTGAGTGATGGTATCTGAAGGGGCCAATCCAATATGGTAACCGAGGGACAAGGGACACACTGCTGTTAGCCAGGAAGAGTATCTAAAATTTCTTTTGACTGAGGCTTTGATTGTGGACCTGGAAAACTTAGTCGGTGTTCTCTTGGGTGTAGGAAAATTGTCAAAGGCAGAACGGTAGTACATTCCATTTAAACCTGCCTGGATAGGTTTATCTCCCAAATAACTAAACTTTCTAAAACCCATATCACCCACACGTATGAGTGAAGAATAAGGAGGAAGAAAATCCTAGAGTGACTGATCAACTCAGACAGTACTAAGATAAAATTAGAAGAAAATGCATTAATCTCTGACATTAAAAGAAACGGAATGTAAGAACTGAGTTCTGTTCCAGAAACACAATTAAATTTATGCTTGTTCATATTTAGGTTTTTACTAGTGGTTTACTTAGAATGTATTGCATGCTTTGGCTCAATTTATAAAGTAAAGATGGCAATAGGTGTTCCACAAAAAGGTTGTGAGAAAATCTGTAAAGATGTACAGAATGCTTGACTAAATTGAGCACCCATCAACTGTCTTGGAAGCAAGTTAAAAGATACTGGAATGCCTGTATCATGATACCCTCAACACACCGATTCTGAGTCTACAAAATCTTGTCATTATTGTATGATAAACAAGTGAGCATAAATCAAATAGCTTGAGAATAAGAAAGCAAGTCAATCTATAGCTGGAAAACAGCATTTAAATGTATCCAAGGACAGAAACTATTTCTAAACTGAACACATTCTTTTCTAAACACCCTAACCCACTGTGTGTTATGAGGTTATGTGAGGAGTGGTGGCATATATTTCATGATTTGAAAAAGATCCTTTCCCAATTCCTACATTTCACCTTCTTTAAAATAGCAGAACTAGGTGCATATATTATTGAGACTGTGTGTTGAATAATTGGAATCTTAAGTGTGGTCAAAAAGTCTCTTCTCAAAGCCTGAGTCAGAGGCATGCCCTCTACATTACTCACTGTGATTTGAAACATTCTTAGAATCACTGTGTCCTGGAGGGCAATGGTTATAATTCATCCCCTGGTTAAGCTGCAGAGATGTAACTGTGGATACCACACCAGTGTTGGGCAGATGCCATTGCTGTAGTTGAATCCTTCTTAGTTTAAAACATTTGCATTTGTTATTCACTTTTTGAGACAGTTTCACTGTATAGCCCAAGATGGTCATAAACTCATGATCTTTCAGTCCTAGCTTCCTGGGTGTTAGAATTTACAAGTGTATGTCACTGTATTCAACTCTAGAATATCTCCTTTACCTCCATAACTTTTATCAATATATTTAGGAAGTTCTAAGAAATGATAAACTATAGAAAACTACTTTCTATAGTAGACTAAACTAGCCCAAATTCTTTTTTGTTGCCTGGTTTAATACAAAATAGAAGCAAGAAACCCAAACAACCACAGAGTATCCTGCCATCATAAAAATTAAATAGCATTTTATATTTATATTGTATTACACACATATTTTATATCTTATTCACATATTTCATATTCAAATATTTGCATATTTTATAAACAAAATAATTTTATGAACATTATCTAGTTTTATTTATTTACACAAAATCCTGTGGATCTAGGGGAAGGATGGATGAATAGGTAGCTGTAATATCTATGACAGATATTCCCTAGCTGGAGCCTGCAGATTGTTGAGACAGTTATCAAACGTAGGACTGCAAGTGCCTCCCATTTTAACAAGAGATGCTCTCCTCCTTGAGATGGCAAAGAAGTCAGGAGTTTGATAGGAAGTAAAATGTTTACATTACTGTGGCTCAGCTACATTTGACTGAACTTTTTAGGTTTCTGTAAAAGTTAAGTCAGAATTAAATTTCCCTTCGTGTTTATGTTGCCTTCGGCATGTGTCTTAAAAAATATGGGCCAAGACCAGGACATTCTTGGTCTCTGAGGTTAACACGTGCCTTTCAGCTTTGTCACATTTGTGACAAATATTTATCAATGATTTGATTCTTGTGTCTTAGTTAGGGTTTTATTGCTGCAGTGAAACACCAAGACCAGAAAAGCAAGTTGGGGAAGAAAGGGTTTATTTGGCTTCACTTCCTGATCATAATCCATCATTGGAAGAAGTCAAGGCAAGAACTCAAATAGGGCAGAAACCTGGAGGCAGGAGCTGATGCAGAGGCCATGGAAGAATGCTGCTTATTGACTTGTTCCCCATGGCTTACTCAGCTTTCTTATAAAACCCAGGATCAACATCCCAGGGACGGCACCACTCAAAATGGGCTGGGCCCTCACCCCATTGATCACTAATTGAGAAAATGCCTTACAGTTGGATCTCATGGAGGCATTTCCTCAACAGAGGCTCTAACTTGTGTCAAGTTGACACACAAAACCAGCCAGTACATCTTGATTGATAAATAATTGTGTATATAATATGTTTAATTTTGCTTCTGAAATGTTTGTTGTAGAAATATATAGTTAAACTAGCCCAACTTTTTATATTTTTGTCTTGATAATATAAAAATATACCTTTTAAGAAAATTCAAATTGAATTTAAACTTATATTTCCACCTTAATTCTCAGATTGCTCTGTGTGATTTGTCTAACTTTCATTTATGGGCTAAATACTTTCCTTGATCATTTTAGACAATTCTATTTTTATATATTTTTTATTTTTTTAATTTATTTTCTAATATCAGTTATATTTTATTAACTTTGTATCCCAGCTGTGTCCCGCTCCCTCCTTCCCTCCCAACCCCACCCTCCCTCTCTTATCTTCTCCCTACCCCTTTCCAAGTCCACTGATAGGGGAGGACCTCCTCTCCTTTCATCTGACCCTAGCTTATCAGTTTTTAATTTATTTATTCCAATTTATTCAGTTTGTATCCCAGATGTAGCCCCCTCTCTCATCCCCTTTCAATCCCACCCTCCCTCTGTCTTCTTCTCCTATGCCCCTTCCTCAGTCCACTAATAGGGGAGGTCCTCCTCCCCTTCCATCTGACCCTAGCCTATCAGGTCTCATCAGAACTGGCTGCATTGTCTTCCTCTGTTGCCTTATAAGACTACAAGCTCAATTTTTTAAAGGTCTATTTATTTATTTTATGTATATCAATGCTCTATCTGCCTGCACGCTTGCATGTCAGAAAATGGCATCAAATCCCAGTACAGTACAGTAAATGGTTGTGAGCCACCATGTGGTTGCTGGGAGTTGAACTCAAGACTTTTTGGAAGATCAGATAGTACTTTTAATTGCTGGGCCATCTCTTGAACCCCCGTAATAGTTCTATTTTTACCATTAGTTTTTGTTTTATCTGCACATCCTTTTTGATTGTATGTTTATGAAGTCTGCCCTATTCTGAATCACTGGCACAATGAAGAATCTTATTTCCTTAGCTATCTCTGTTTATTCTCTGCCTCTGTTCTTCAACCTGGTACAAGAGTTACTTTCTTAATGCACTACTCTAACATTCAACTGTGGTGCTCCAAATGGTCCCAGACTTCCCCAAGTCATGAAGTCAGGCTACCAAATCCACTGATTCTTCACAGATGGAATGCCCAGTGATTTGGTTTGTGAGAGCTTCCAGATTTTAACACATTGGATTCTCATATCTTGGAATGCCAGTCATTACTAGCTGACATGTTGAAATAGTTCCACACAAAAACTTCAGTTCAAACATTCCTTCTTTCAAGGTATTTTACCCAATTACTTTATCTCAAAACCAATTTTTTGAATTCTGTATGACTCTTGGGTGGGGAGGGTATCTCTCTATAGCACTGCCTGATGTTGAAATCAAGGACTATTCCTTACCCAAACTTTAAAAAGTAAATTGCTTCTACATCAGACGTTATCAATGGATGTTTTCCAACTAAGTTATAGTTAAGCAGAGAAGATAAGTGGGTTTATTTATTTTTTATTTTTTTAATGTTTATTATTATCATTTTATTATTTTTTAATATTAGTTAGTTTATTAACTTTTTATTCCACATCCCACTCCCTCCTTCCCTCCCAACCCCACATTTCCTCCTTCATCTCCTTCCTGCCCCTTTCCAAGTCCACTGACAGGGGAGGACCTCCTCCCCTTTCATCTCACCCTGTATTATCAGGTGTCTGCAGGACTGGCTCCAAAGTCCTCCTCTGTGTCTTAGCCGGGCTGTTTCTCCCTTGGGGGCAGTGGTTGGTCAAAGAGCCATCCGTTGAGTTCATGTCAGAAATAGTCCCTGTTCCCCTTACTAGGGTACACACTTGGATACTGAGTTATCATGGGCTACATCCGAGCAGTGGTTCTAGGTTATGTCCATACATGGTGCTTGGTTGGAGAAACAGTCTCATAAAAGACCCCTGTGCCCAGTTATACTCAAGTACACAACAAGGACATTTGCTCAACCATGTTTGTAGCAGCTTTATTTGTAATAGCCAGAACCTGGAAACAACCCAGATGTCCCTCAATAGAGGAATGGATATAGAAATTGTGGTATTTTTACACAATGGAATACCACTCAGCAATAAAAAACAAGGAAATAATGAAATCTGCAGGCAAATGGTAGGATCTAGAAAACGGCATTCTGAGTGAGGTATTCCAGAAGGAGAAAGACACATGCTATATACTCACTTATATAGTCCTATAAGATATGATAAACATAATGTAATCTATACACCTAAAAAAGATAAATAAGAAAGAGGTCCTGGGGTTATATAATCAATCCTCGCTTAGAAAGATAAATGGGATGGACATTGGATGTAGGAGAAAACAAGTAACAGGACAGGAGCCTACCGCAGAGGGCCTCTGAAAGGCTCTACCTAGAAGTGTATCAAAACAGATACTGAGACTCATAACCAAACCTTGGGCAGAGTGTAGGGAATCATATGAAAGTAGGGGGAGTTAATATGACCTGGAGAGGACAGGAGCTCCATAAGGATAAATGTGTTTAAATGACTGTTGACTCTGATACTTAGAATATCTTTAAGTCCTTAAAATAATTTAATAACTACATTATGAATTATCACTTAAAGGTCTCTTGGGTACCTTAGATTTTCTCCTTATGATATATACATATTAACTCAATATATTAACTCAAACAGAAGTAGAACAAAGGTATTTTTCATCTGTATTCTTCAAAGCCTTTCTATGCACCCAAACCTTCTCTCTCATGTGCTTAAAACATGTATTACTATCTTTTCTCAAGCTACCTTTTCTTCTTACAAAGATACTATGAACAATTTGTTCACATCAATTGTTTCTCTAAATATCCATCTTCCATCTTGCCTGTTACACACCCTTCTCCCTGAAGACCCTTAGAGCACAAGTATCAGGAGCCCTGAAATTTAAAATTATATTTGTTGAGATGTCATTATTTGAGGGACTAAAAGTGTATACAGATTCAAATAAAGCAGGCTGTGCCTAAACCCCAAGCTGCAGCCCATGGTAATGGGCTCAATTTTCAATAATAACAGGATGCTCTCAACTATATCTTGAAAACAGGAATCTGTGTGCATCAGGCTGCTTTACTTTAAATCCTTTGGAACTAGTAACAATCCTGCCTCTGATACCCAATAAATCTTTCAACCAATGAACAAGTAAAAGGGGAAAAAAAAACAGAAACTGAATCAAAACCAATTTTTTCTATGTGTTGCTTTGGCTCTTATCCAAAAATTTCACTACTATCATTTTTCTCTCAACATTCATGTAACATCTTTCTGTCACCCTAAACTTCCTTATTTCCTAAGCTTAAAAGGAAGGCCAAAGTTGTAAGTAAATGAGGAAAATATGGGTTATATGGTAGACAGATGAATAGATAAATAATAAGTTGATAAGTACAGATAAAGAAATAAATAGATAATTCCAGGTATCCACATATCATAGGTATCTCTTCATTGAACTTGTCTTTTTAGCAAAGTATTTGGATTATGAACAGAAGAGATATGGAAATGATTCTAAATAGTCATCATTTATACTCTTGGCATCAAGATAGTACTACCTAAATGAGATATTTTCAAACTCCTTACAATTCAAGTTTCTTTTTGCTTCTACTGAGGTCTACCTAAACTTCTTTCCATTTATTATTATCATCAATTAAAATTTATTCACTATGTAGCCCCCTTTTTCATCTCCTCTCAATCCCACCCTCCCTCTCTCTTTCCTCCTTATGCTCCTGCCCTAGTCCCCTGATAGGGGAAGTCCTCCCCTACTCTCTGACCCTCGCCTAGTAGGTCTCATCAAGACTGTCTGGATCCTTTTCCTCTGTGGCCTAGTTAGGACATCCTGCCAGGGGGAGGTGATCAAAGAGCAGGCAGCCAAGTTCATGCCAGAGACAACTCCTCCTCCCCTTACTAGGGAACCTCATGGAAACTGAGCTGTTCATGGGCTACATATGAGCAGAAGGTCTAGGTCCTTTCCATACATGATCCTTGTTTGGAGTATCAGTCTCAGATAAGACCCCTGGCCCAGATAGACTTTTTTGGCTCTGTTGGTCTCCTTGTGGAGCTCTTCCCTTCCAGGTCTTTTCATATCCCCCTTCTTCAATAAGATTCCCTGAACTCTGTCCAAAATTTGACTATGAATCTCAGCTGGGTAGAGTCTTTCAGAGGTCCTCTGGGAAAGGACCTCTGTTCCCTGTCTTCTCCTGCTTCTGAGGTCTATCCTGGGTGTAAAAACAATAGAAATAAATCAGTTAGTTTTTTTTTTCTTTAGACCTGCTATAATTTTTGTTGAATTAATTATTGTTTCCCTTTAATTAATGCATCCCATGAAGCAGAGACACCCTGGATTTTTCCAGCAGTCCCAGGCACATAAGTGCCCTTTATTGAGTAAATAAGACAGTAGTAAGTTACTTGACAAGAATTAAAGGGAAAACATATTTTCTGACCCTGAGTCTATGTGCTATGGTTCGTATAGACACATATAAATGCACATGGATAGTTACACATCTTTTTTAGCTTTAGTTTGTAGAGGTTGCTGTGTACCTCTGCTATATGCCTTTTCCTCTGTTACAAGCCATCTTCTCTTCTGGAATGCATCCTTGCTGCTACTCTCTATCTTTCCAGCATTCACACCACTGCCCCACTTTCTTCTCAGTAACCTGACATCATTTTCCCATCATGTACAGATGGGTGGAGAATTTTCCCTAGAAAAGGAGACTGTGTGTAAGGAAAGACACTTGGCAGTTGTGATGAGGACCAGTGTTTATTTTCACATGTGCCAGAAGCCATTAGAGTTGAGCAGATGTCCGTATGGGCCTTGCATGTCCACAGAAAGTGGCTTCCAAGGCTATATCCACATTGATAAAACCACCTGCTACCCAGGCCTCAGCTGCCTGCCCAATCTTCCCACATGGACTTCCTCCTGCCTTGGCAAGGTAGCACAGCACAAATTTAATTCCTCATGGGCTGCTCATGTAAGGCACATTTACCTCTTCAGTTGTGCAATATTGATTCCAGAATTCTAGGTTGGGTATGGAAGTGTTTCTTTAAAAATCAATTTCCCCCTTAGCCTCTACATTCTGTGTCACCAAACCTATTGGCTCTAGCTTTAAAACATCTATTTGATTTGAAATGTTCTGTGTGAGTCTACTCTTGCTTATCTCTCATAGGCTTTTGTTAGGACAGTGTTTGCCAAATTATCTACTATTCCTATATTTAAAACAATCTATTTGGCAAATCTATTTAGTTTCTATATAGTCCATTTTTTAAAAAACAATGGTCCACATTTCTAATTTCTCTGTTATATGAAGACCCAAAAATCTATGACAAGCTTTTCAGAATTTAGAGTGGTTCTCTGAGCTCATCCAAATTTATGCCTTCAGATTCTTCAAGGCACCATATCACCCCTCTTATGTCACTTACCTCAGAGTTCTCCATCCTAGAGGTATTTCATCTTTTCCTCACATTGCAACTCCTCCCTGAGAACATCCTGGAGAATATAAATTTCTGTATCTGAACAGAAAATGCACATTAAGTGTGCACCTTGTTGCCATGACCAGCATGGGAGGTGAGTTTGGGAGCAGAAATGATTGCGGACCTCATGTAGGCACAGTCTACCTTCATATTTTCTCCCTGTTTATGTCTGCCAATAGTTCTCTGCTATTTAGCATTCAGTTGTTTTCTGACATGTTGTTGACTTATTTATATGTTCCATCAGGAACTGTTTATTGATTATGCAATTTGTGTAGGGTATTCTATTAGGCAGGAGGATGTAAACTCAGAAAACTGAAATTACGTCTCAACTTCAGTATCTAGTACAATGCCCAGATGTGGGCAGGTAGCTCATAACCCTTTTGAATGAATTGAATAATAAGAATTTATAAATATTTCACAACCAAAACTTAAGAGACCAAGAAATCTGAGTCAAAGAGTTTTCAGAAACATGTTCTTTGAAGGATAATCAGGATGCTCACAGACTGAGAAGTAGGGAAGGGCATGCCAAGAAAGCACAACACTGAGCAAGCAAGCAAAGCGGACTGCTAATTCCCCACTGCTGTGTCTGATCTCCTCTGTTTCCACTGTGATGAGCAGCCCAGCTAGCTCTTAAGCCATGGGACTATCTTCAGGAGTAGACTGTGGGCAGAAAAGCTATGTACAATTTGCACACCATCTACAATAGGATAGGATGGTTATTGATGTGAAATGAACAGAGTATATATGTCAAGAAAAACAGAACAAAACTGCTACAAGTGCAGATTACTCTCTGGGGTAGCTCCTTTATATGTTGGCTTGAGATTCCTGCAGGTCTCCAATCTGCAGCTCCTCCACATCCATCTGTGTGGTTTAGCTATTGTGGAAAAGAAGGTGAGGGATGAAGTATCATGTACCAGCAACTGAAACTTCAGTACAGAAGGGACTCACGCCATGCTCACACTAAACTTGTCACCTGGCTATTGCTAACCACAGGCATGAAGGAATATGAATCTCTGTGTGCTCATAAACAAAAAAGAAAAAAGAACTTGATATTTAGTTATGTTTATTATTCTCAAATAAAAAGGGATTGCATGCCAGAGAGTTGATTTTACTTAACCAAAAGACAAAACATGCAAATGGCTTTGACCAGTCTTGGAAAGTAAGAATGCTTACAGCCCCAAAGGGGACAGTTGAAGAAAAATATTGAGTCCTCGAATGGTTTTGTCAAGTAGAGCCACTACACCAGCTCCAGTCTCCTACTGCTAGATTATTTCATGTGGAAGAATAAACTCTTATTGGGATTAAGTCCTTGGGTTTTGAAGTCTCTCTCAGTAGCTCAGTCTATACCTCAACCAAGAAAGGAAAAACTGCAAGAAATGATGGCTTCTCTCCCTGGTGGAGGGAGCCTTAAGTACTGTGGCATCAAATGAAAGTATTATCCAGAGGAATCTGTTTTTCTCCCTCCAGCCCAATGAAAAGCTTTGTGATGGTAGGAACTAAGACAGAAATGTAATTTCTTCAAGTTCTAGCACATTCATATACCCAAAGGGTATTTTTATACATGCTACAGATTTATTGAAAATTATCAACAAATTTAAAAAAAATCAAAGCTATTCCAGGAGGTATATACAACCTCAACATAAAAATACAAGCATTCATGTGTCCAGATAGAAAGGGAGATGATACTTAGGTTAAGATAGTCACTTATCTGTGTTCTCCCAAATACACAATACAGAATAATTTCCTACTTTTCAACATCACAAGACAAAAAAAAAAAAAAAAAAAAAAAAAAAAAAAAGCATTATAACCTTGGAGATGCTCTTTTTTATTTTTCTTTCTTATTTTAATTACAGTTTATTTACTTTGTATCCCAGCTGTAGCCCCTTCCCTCATTCCCTCCCAATCCCACCCTCCCTCCCTCATCTCCTCCTCAAGTCTGCTGATAGGGAAGGTCCTCCTCCCCTTCCATCTGAACCTAGCCTATCAGGTCACATCAGGACTGGCTACATTGCTCTTATTTGCTTCCTCTTTTTTATTATTTATACTTGTTCTTTTCCTCTTTTTCCAAATTATAACAAGAATGGGTAAGGTTCTGGATAAAGAGGTATGTTTATTACATATTTTTATTTTAAATGACTTTTTTTGTCTTTCTCTTTCTGTACTAATCAAGAAAAAAATTGGTGTCAATTCACAAAGTCATAGTTTAAATTTGATAATCCATTCTGAAACAAAGAGAGTCCACTAACTTGTGAATTCCAGATCATACATTGTAAGTATAAGTTACAGCAGTAACAAGTAGGATACAGGGGTTGTCTTTAACATGAACTTAGTGGCTGGCTCTTTGATCACCTCCCCCTGGGAGGTACAGCCCTGCCAGGCCACAAAGGAGGATGATGCAGCCAGTCCTGATGACACCTGATAGGCTAGGGTCAGATAGAAGGGGAGGAGGTCCTCCACTGTCAGGGGTCTAGCTAATGGCTAGGGGAAGAAGAGGGAGAGAGCATGGGACTGGGAAGAGATGAGGGAGCTGCAGGGGATATACAAAGTGAATAAATTGTAATAAATAAGTATATAAATAAAACTAAATTAAAATGTAAAAATAAATAAATAAACAAAGTAGGAAATATTTCTTTTCATAGTTCTGACTAATAATTGAAAAATATGTCTATTCCTTCGGAAACATAACACTAGTCTTCTCCCCAGAGAGGGAACAGATGACAAATCAAAGTATTGATTGAACTTGGTGAATTAGTGAGATTTTGCTGGGAACACCAAAGGAGTATAGGGTAGAAGGCTCTTATAGGAGTGGAGAAGACACAAACGCCCACTCCTAAACGAATGAGAGTCTTGAGAGCTGCATCCCTGGGCTTCAGTGAGATCACTCCTAAACATGCCTGCTGCAATTGTTTATTCCTTCTATAAATCTGTAGAGAACCCTCGAGAATCTTCCATTTCCACTTTCCAGATAAATAATTTCTGCTTACTTCTGGATTCTTTTTTAATATAATTTTTATTTATTACAATTTATTTCCTTTTTATCCCAGCTGTAGCCCCACTCTCCTCCACTCCCAATCCTGCTCTCCCTCTCCTCCCTCATCTCTTCCCATGCCCTTTCCCCAGTCCACTGATAGTGGAGGTCCTCCTCTCCTTCCCTTTGACCCTAGCTTATTAGGTCTCATCTGGGCCGGCTGCATTGTCTTCCTCTGTGGCCTGATAAGGCTGTCCCCTCCCTCAGGGGGAGGTGATCAAAGAGCCAGCCACTGAGTTCATGTCAGAGACAGCTCTTGTTCCCCTGACTTGGGAGCCCATTTGAAGACTGAGCTGCCACAGGCTACCTTTGTGCAGGGGTTCTAGCTTATCTTGATGAATGGTCCTTGGCTGGAGTATCCCTCCTGAAGGAAATGTCTCAATTTGGAGGAAAATACTAAACATCCTCCAGCAGTTACTATTTTTCCTATGCTCAGATTATTATGAAATAAAATTATAGCTTTAAGGAGATCATATGAATCAGCATAAAATAAAATAAACATTTCATGAAGTGGAGCCCTGAATAAGGGGGCAATACCTAGGTATGGGTTGCTAAATTCACCATGGGATAACCTGTCAATCAGCAGAGAGCACTCATCCTACAAGATGGTGGGGAAACACTAGGGAGGAAAGAAAACTGTAAGACAGAGAGGAAGGAGGGAGTCCAGGATGCATTTAGGATCCATTCGCTCAGCTCCAGTCTCAGACTGTCCTCCCAGGGCACCAAGTAAAGCTGAAGAGTGTCAGTCATGCTTTAAGAGAGAGAGAATCCCAGAAAATTTAAAGTATACTCTTTTGTTTGTTTTTAATAACCTTTCTCAAAAATCATAGGCTCTCTTGAGCCTCCACAGTCTTAGTCTTGTTTTTTATTCTCCAATTACATTTATCTCTTTCCTCTTTCTATTCTAACTTTAGTTGAATTGCCTTACTTCTTCCATCATCTTTATTATCTCCCCTTTTATTTACTTTACTCTCTTCTATTTTTTGTATATGTTGTTCCAATAATATCAATAGTCTCACTTTTCTTATTTTTAATCCTAGGATCAATAACTAATACTTTAATATAAGATGAACTATACTTATTCATTTAGTCTTCTAAAATCCAAATTTTACTTTGAATAGGAAATTACTTTAATAAGATATTACTATATTTTTATAGAAACCTTGTCAATTAGTCGGAGTTATTTCTGTAGTTGGTCACTTATTTTTTCAGAATAAGAGCTGGATATCAAGCCCAGTGCCCCAAGAGTGTGAGTTCAGTGATCAGCTACATAGCTATATACTATCCTATCCTCAGTCTAGGAAGGAAAGGTAAGATTTCAGTCGTAATACAGTCTAGCTCTACATTAACGTTGCAAACTCTTCTAGTGAAAGCATATTTAATTAAAAACCCAAAAAGTGATTTAATCATAGATGTACAAGTCTTAGGAAGGTAATATAGGAAACACGAAAAATCAATATATCAGTATGTGGTAATTTTTCTCAGGAAATTACTAAATCAATAATAGTGAACACCAATGAAAATGAAGTGGATGAAGCACCAGACAAGGAATTCAAAAGAGTAATGACAAGAATGTGAAATAATACCCTTCACAATAGCAAAAAATAATATAAAGTACCTTAATGTAACTATAACCAACCAAGTAAAAACCTGTAAGAAAAAAAACAAAAACAAAAACAAAAACAAAAAAACCCTAAAAGTCTCTGAAGAAAGAAATTGAAGAAACCAGAAGATGGAAGGATCTCCATGCTCATGGATCAATAGAATTAACATAGTGGAAATGGCCATCCTACCAAAAGCAATCTACAGATTTAATGCAATTCTCATCAAAATACCAACACTCTTTATAGACATTGAAAGAAAAATTTTCAATTTCATATGGAAAAACAAAAAACCTAAAATTGCTAAAATAACACTGTACAATAAATGGTCTTCTGGAAGTATCTCCATCCCTGGTCTCAAGATATATTACACAGCAATATTAATAAAAACTTATACCATTCCTAGGCATATATCCAAAAGAGGTTCAAGTACACAATAAGGACATTTGCTCAACCACGTTGTAGCAGCTTTATTTGTAATAGCCAGAAGCTAGACACAACCCAGATGCCCCTCAACTGAAGAATGGATGCAGAAATTGTAGTACATCTAAACAATGGAATATTACTCAGCAATGAAAAACAAGGAAACCATGAAATTTGCAGGTAAATGGTGGGAACTGGAAAGATTATCCTGAGTGAGCTGTCCCAGAAGCAGAAAGACACACATGGTATATACTCACTCATATAGACATATAGGATGACGTACTAAAATCTGTACACCTAAAGAAACTAATCAAGAGGGAGGACTCTGACTAAAATGCTCAAACCCCATCCCGAAAGGCAAAAAGGGTAGATATCAGAAGAAGAAGAAAACAGGAAACAAGTTAGGAACCTGCCACAGAGGGCCTCAGAAAGGCTCTGCCTTGCAGACTGTCAAAGCAGATGCTGAGACTTATGGCCAAACTTTGGGCAGAATGCAGGGAATCTTATGAAAGAAATGGGAAATAATAATAAGAGCTGGAGAGGACAGGAGCTCCATAAGGAGAGCAATAGAACCAAAAAATTTGAGCACAGGGTTCTTTCCTGAGACTCATACTCCAACCAAGTACCATGCATGGAGATAACTTAGAACCCCTGCACAGATGAAGCCCATGGCAGTTTAGTGTCCAAGAGGGTTACATAGTAATGGGAAGAGGGACTGCCTCTGACATAAACTGATTGGCCTGCTCTTTAATCACCTCCCCTTGAGGGGGGAGCAGCCTTGCCAGGCCACAGAAGATGACACTGCAGCCACTCCTGGTGAGAACTGATAGACTAGGATCAGAAGGAAGGAGAGGGGGACCTCCCCTATCAGTGGACTTGGGGAGGGGGAGGGACATGTGTGGAGAGGAGGAAGGGAGGGTATGATTAGGAGGGGAGGAGGGAGGGGTTTATGGAGGGATACTAAGTGAATAAAATGTAATTAATAACAGTTAAAAAAAAAGAAATCCTAAAAAAAATGGGGTACAGAGCTAAACAGAGAATTCTCAAAAGAGGAAAATCACAGGCAGAGAAACACTTAATGAAATGCTCAGTGTCCTTAGTTATCTGGGAATTGCAAACCAAAATGGCCCTGAGATTCCACATTATACCCATCAGAATGGTTAAGAACAAAAATTCAAGGGATAACACATGCTAGAGAGGTTGTGGAGAAAGAGGAACCCTCCTCCATTGCTGGTGAGAATGTAAATTTGTACAGCCAGTTTGGAAATCAATCTGGTTCTTTCTCAGAAAACTGGGAATAGTGCTACCTCAAGATCCATCTATACTACTCCTTGGCATATATCAGAAAGGTGTTCAACCATGCAACAACGACATTTGCTCAACTATATTCATAGCAGCTTTATCAATAATAGCCAGAATCTGGAAACAGCCTAGATGTCCTTCAGCGGAGGAATGGAAATTATGGTGAGTTTACACAATGAAATACTACTCAGCAATTAAAAACAAGGATATCATGAAATTTGCAGGCAAATTAATGGAACTCAAAAGATAATTCTGATTAAGGTAACCCAAAAGCAGAAAAGCACACATGGTATATCCTATTTTATATAGCTATTAGCCATATAATATAGGATGAACATACTGAAATTTATAGTCCTAAAGAAGCTAAACAAAAAGGAGGACCCTAGGGAAGATGTTTAATCCCATTCAGAAGGGCAAACAGGATAGTCATTGGAAGTAGAAGACAAGAAACAGGACAGGAGCCTTCCACAGGAGGCCTCTGAAAGACTCTACCCATCAGGGTGTTAAAGCAGATGCTGAGCCTCATAGCCATGCTTTGCACAGAGTGTGGAGAATCTTATAGAAATAGAGGGAGATAGAAAGGGAACAGGAACTCCACAAGGATATCAACAGAGCCAAAATAACTGGGCCCAGGGGGGTCTTCAGAGACTGGTAAGTCAACCAAGGACCATGCCTGGAGAGGAACTAGAACCCTTGCTTATATGTAGCCCATGGGCAGCTCACCCTCCATGTGGGTTCCCTTTTAAGGGGAGCAGGAGCTGTCTCTGACATGGACTCAGTGGCTCGCTCTTGAATCCCCTCTCCCTGGTGAGGTAGCCTAACTAGACCACAGAGAAAGACGATACAAGAAGTCCTGATGAGACCTGTTAGCCTAGGGTCAGATAGAGGGGGAGGAGAGTCTAGAACAGGAATATGGGGGAGGGAGAGGTAAAGGAAGGGGAGACAAGGAGGAGATGACTACAGATGAAGGAGGGGACTACAGTAGGCATACAAAATGAAAAAAATGTAACAAATAATAATAAAGAAAAATATAAAAGAGATCTGAAAAACAAAAATGTCTCTAACCTCTTAAGTCTCTCTTGTCCAAGGACAGATAACTTCCTGGAATGCTACAGGCTATTGTTCATGTTTTCACTTCTGTAAACAAGTTTGGTTGCCCTCTGCTGCACAGGGTGTGATTGATCACATGTAGACAGGAAGCACATAAGGACGTATGCTTGCCGCTGATTGGGCACCGATAAGAAGTACCCAGCCTTGTGAGTCTTTTAAATTTTTATTTTTTATATTAGTTACAGTTTATTTACTTTGTATCCCAGCTGTAACCCCTCCCTTCTTCATCTCCTCCCTGCCCCTCTCTAAGTCCACTGTTAGGGGAAGTCCTCCTCCTCTTCCATCTGACCCTAGCTTATCAAGTATCTGCAGGACTGGCTGCAATGTCCCCCTCTGCGGCCTAGCAAGGCTGCTCCTCCCTAAGGGGGCGGGGAGTTGAGGTCAAAGAGCCCACCATTGAGTTCATGTCAGAAACAGTCCCTGTTCCCGTTACTAGAGTACCCACTTGGATGCTGAGCTGCCATAGGCTACATCTGAACAGGGGTTCTATGTTATATCCATACATGATCCTTGGTTGGAGAAACAGTCTCATAAAAGACCCCTATGCTCATATATATTTCATTCTTGTGGAGCTCCTGTCCTCTCCAGGTCATACTAACACCCCCTTCTTTCATATGATTCCTTGCACTCTGCCCAAGGTTTGGTTATGAGTCTCAGCATCTGCTTTGATAGGTAGAGTCTTTCAGAGGCCCTTTCTGGTAGGCTCCTGTCCTGTTACTTGTTTTCTTGTTTACATTTTTTACTTCCAATGTTCATCCCATTTGTCTTTCTAAGTGAGGATTGATCATCTTACCTGGAGTCCTCTTTCTTGTTTATCTTCTTTAGGTGTACAGATTTTAGTATGTTTATCCTATCTTATAGGTCTGGTATCCTCTTATAAGTGAGTATATACTGTGTGTGTCTTTCTGCTTCTGGGATACCTCACTCAGGATGATGTTTTCTAGATCCCACCATTTGTCTGCAAATTTCATGATTTCCTTGTTTTTCATTGCTGAGTAATATTCCATTGTGTAGATGTACCACAACTTCTGTATCCATTCCTCTGTTAAGGGACATCTGGGTTGTTTCCAGGTTCTGGCTATTATGAATAAAGCTACTACAAACATGGTTGATCAAATGTCCTTGTTGTGCACTTGAGCCTCTTTTGGATATGTGCCTAAGAGTACAACCACTTTGGAAATCAATCTGGTGCTTTCTCAGACAATTAGAAATATGCTTCCTCAACATCCAGCCTTCTGAGTTTTGCCTTTGTAAGCCCCCATCTAATGTAACTTGGGCTCTAGTCCAGGAATCCCCATATTTAATAAAGCTTTCTTCAAATTTGTTTCAAAAGAAAAGAAGAATGTTCAATTCTAAAATCAAAGAAAACACAAATAAACTTCTGAATATAAATAAGTGAAATAAGAAAGTTATTATAGGACATAAAAGATTCAATAAAGAGAAATATTGAAGACACTGAAATGAAAATTTTAGAAGTGAAAATCTCAATAAGTCAAATATAAAGCTCAGCAGAAATCCTGATCAAGTGTAAGACAGACCAAGAGGTGCCTGAACAGAAAGCAGATATATTAGAACGTTCAAAGAATTGCCAGGGAAATAACTATGCATATGAAAACAGCATATACTACCTATTGGATACCACCGAAGTATCAGCTCTGTAAATCATAAAGAAGGAAAATTAATCAAGCTAAAGGTGTAGAAAACATTTTCTTAGTTTGTTTTCTCTTGGTGTTCACAGTCTATTTAAAGAAGCCAAGGCAAGAACTAGAGCAGAAGCCATGAAGAAATGCTGCTGACCGGCTTTTTCCGCATGGCTTGCTCAGTTTGATTTTACCTGTACTCCAAGACCATCTGCCCAGGGTGGCATTGTCCGCAGTGTTGTGCCCTCCCATGTCATTAATTCACTAAAAAAGTGCCTCACAGACTTCACTACACACAAATATCTTAGAGGCATTTTCTCAGTTGAGGTTCCCTCTTCCAAGATGGACCTCGTTTGTGTCAAGTTAACAAAAACAAAGCAGAAACTAACCAACACGAACATATTCAATAAAATCATATTTAAACCACCCCAAATCTGGAGGAGGAGATGGCTAACCAATACGAGAGGCACTTGGGTTGCCAAACATACAAGATAAAAAAGAAACTTCCTACGTTGTATTATAGCTAAAATACTATGCGTTCAGAATGAATGAATAATTCTGAAAGATGAAAAGATAAGTCACATGTATATGTGTATACACACAAACACACATATATATGACTTATACACATATATATGACTTATATATGTGTGTTTGTGTGTGTATACACATATACATATACATATGTGCAAATCTATCAGAACAAAAGCAGATTTTTTTAATAGAAACTTTTAAAAGGACATGAAACGGTATATTTCAAGCTCTGAAAGATAATGCTGGTGAAACTTGGCTGCTATATCCAGCCAAATATCCTTCATAATTGAAGGAGAAAGAAAAAGCATCCACAGTAAACATAAATTAAAGGTATTAATGAGTAGTCACCTGAACCAGCAGGTCACTCTTCAGTGACATGATCCTAAGGAGACAGACAGGAGATGATAAAATAAAGACAGAAATCTGGGACCAGGAGTCTTGCATAATTTGATGATTTATGCCAAGCACGTTTATTAGGAAGCATATCATCTTATATACAGGATTTAGTGGAGAAATGGAACAAAGTCAGCAGAAAAGTATCATACAGTGGGACAAAGTCAGCAGAAAACTAATTGAGGAGTATTGTAGAAGGGGAGCACAGGGTATCTCAAGTGCATCACAGACCCTGATTACAACAGCCCCTTAAAGTGGGAACAGTTGGGTCCCACTATTTGAAGCTGAAGCCCCCCAAGGCCCTAGCCCTTACATCAGGATACATGAGGAAAAATCCTAGACGGGCTTGACCCCCAACGAAGCAGCACTACAAAACATACTTAAAGAAAACTTGGAGAAATCTTACACACATAGGGAAAAATAAACATACACATAGAAATAGAAATTATGCTAGAGCAAAAGAGAGCACATTAGAATGGTAGATAAGCAAAAGTGTATTAGAATAATACCAAATATTATAAAACAGCAGAGAAACAGGAGTGACTGCACACCTTTCTCTACTAAATAGGAACGTGAATTGTCTTGACTATCTAATCACGATATACATACTAGGATGTTGGGTTCAAAATCAGGATGCATCATTTTATTGCTGATGAGAAATGAACTTCATTGGCAAAGAAAACTGTGGCCATGAGGTGAACAGATGAAAAAAAGATATTTGAAGTAAATGGAACTAGAAAGCAAGGCCTGTAGCCATATGATACTAATATCTAAAACTAGACATCAGTCAAGGTATTTCACACTAATTAAGGGCAAAATTTTTTACCAAGAGGGTGCATTATCTATAGTTACAATTTTAACCTTATATCTCTTGAACATTTGTGTACCCAATTTCAGACAATTAACAGTACTGCATGTAAAGGCACAAACTGAGCTGAACACAATAATAGTGAGTGATTTTAATACTATTCTCTTTGTTTGTACAAACATATCATTAAAAAAAAGTCAAGAAATAAAAGAGCTAAATATATATATATATATTTCTTTTTTAATATTATTTTTTTATTAGTTACAGTTTGTTCACTTTGTATCCCCCCTGTAGCTCCCTCCCTCCTCCCCTCCCAATCCTGCCCTCTCTTCCTCTTCCCCATTCCTGTCCCTCCACCAGTCCACTGATAAGGGAGGTCCTCCTCCCCTTCCCTCTAATCATACTCTATCAGTCTCATCAGGAGTGGCTGCACTGTCTTCCTCTGTGGCCTGGTAAGGCTGCTTCCCCCTCAGGGGGAGGTGATCAAAGAGCAGGCCAATCAGTTCATGTCAGCGACAGTCCCTGTTCCCATTACTATGGAACCCACTTGGACACTCAAATGCCATGGGCTACCTCTGTGCAGGGGTTCCAGGCTATCTCCATGCATGGTCCTTGGTTGGAGTATCAGTCTCAGAAAAGACCCCTGTACCCAGACTTTTTGGATCTGTTGCTTTCCTTGTGGAGCTCCTGTCCTCTCAAGGTCTTCCTATCTCCCACTTCTTTCATAAGATTCCCTGCACTTGGCCCAAAGTCTGGCTATGAGTCTCAGTATCTGTCTCCATACCCTGCAGGGTAGAGCCTTTCAGAGGCCCTCTGTGGCAGGGTTCTGTCCTGTTCCCTGTCCACTCCCTCCTCTGATGTCCATTCTCTTTGCCCTTCTGAATAGGGATTGAGCATCCCAGACAGAGTCCTCCTTCTTGATCAGCTTCCTTAGGTATACAGATTTCAGTACATTCATCCTATATTATATGTCTAACATCCACCCAAGAATGAGTATGTACCCTGTGTGTCTTTCTGCTTCTGGTATACCTCATTCAGGATGATCTTTTCCAGTTCCCACCATTTACCTTCAATTTCATGATTTCCTTGTTTTTAATTGCTGGATAATATTCCATTATGTAAATGTACCACAATTTTTGTATCCATACCTCACCTGAGGGACATCTGGGTTTTTTCAGGCTTCTGGCTATTACAAACAAAGCTGTTACACATGGTTGAGCAAATGTCCTTGTTGTATACTTGAGAATATTTTGGATATACGCCTAGGAGTGGTATAGCTGGATCTTGAGGTAGTACTATTCCTAATTGTCTAAGAAAGCACCAGATTGGTTTCTAAAGTGATTGTACAAGTTTACATTCCACCAGCAATGGAAGAGGGTTTCCCTTTATACACATCCTCTCCACCATGTATTGTGTCTTGAATTTAGCCATGCTGATGAGTATAAGGTGAAATCTCAGGGTCACTTTGATTTGACTACATGTTTAAGTGTTTCTCTGCCATTCAATACTCCTCTATTGAGAATTCTCTGTTTAGCTCTATACCCCATTTTTAATTGGATTACTTAATTTGTTGCTTTTTAACTTCAGTTCTTTATATATTCTGGACACTAGCCCTCTGTCAGATATAGGTTTGGCGAAGATCCTTTCCCATTCTGTAGGCTGTCGTTTAGTTCTGATGACAGCCTCCTTTGCTTTACAGAGGCTTTTCAGTTTCATGAAGTCTCATTTATTGTTGCTCTTAGAGCCTGTGCTGTTGGTGTTCTGTTCAGGAAGTTGTCTCCTGTACCAATGAATTCTACGGTTTTCCCCACTTTTTCTTCTAAGCGACTTAGTGTGACTGGTTTTATGTGGAGATATTTGATCCACTTGGACTTTAGTTTTGTACAGGGTGATAAATATGGATGTATTTGCATTTTTCTGCATGCAGACATCCAGTTAGACCAGCACCATTTGTTAAAGGTCCTGGTTTTTTTCCCATTGTATGGCTATGGCTTCTTTGTCAAAAATCAAGTATCTGTGAGTATGTGAGTTTACTTCTGTGTCTTCTGTTCAATTCCATTGATCCACCATTCTGTTTCTATGCAATGACATTGCAGTTTTTATTACTATTGCTCTCTATTACACCTTGAGATCAGGGATGTTGATACCTCCAAACAAACTGTTGTTGTAGAGGATTGTGTTGGAGATTCTGGGTTTTTTGTTTTTTTCATATGCTGTTGAGAATTGTTCTTTCAAGGTCTGTAAAGAATTGTGTTGGAGCGTAATGCAGCCATGATCATTCAGGCCTTTACAGCCATTGAAGCAGGACAGTCTCCCCAAGCATGGTTGGCTACCATAAAAAGCTAAAATGTTACACTCAGGATGTGAGGCTAAGCACTGCACTCAGGGTCAGGCACTTTCGACTCAGAGAAGAGCATGTCTGACTGCATGAGGGTTGCCACCCCAGGTCCTGCCTCTGAGAAAAAGGTATTGGACAGGTCTGATGCTCTTTAGGTGGATGACACCTAAATGAACATTGGTACAAAGTCCCAATTATTTCTAATATCAGAGATCAGACCTCTACTCTTGCCTGATGCATCTAAAACAAAAAGGGGGAACTGTAGAGAGCTGCGTAATGCCGTGCCTTAAAGATGGAGCTGGTTTCTGCCTTCTACCTTCCCGATGGTGAGTGCTCTCTGTCACAAACAACTCCATATTTGGCTAAGGCTGAGGATCTGGCTTGCTTCCATGTATATGGACCTATCTGCATTGCCCACGTGGCATGCTGGGGTTGGCTACCCAGAGGCTATTTAAGCTGTGGGCTGGCTTTCCCCAGGATGAGATGATTGTTCAAGGTTCCTGAAAAAACTGCACTGAGAAAAATAAAATAAAATTAAATTTTAAAAAAAAAAAGAATTGTGTTGGAATTTTGATGGGAAATTGCATTGAATCTGTAGATTGTTTTTGGCAGGTTGGCCATTTCACTATGTTAATCCTACCAATACATGATCATGGGAGATCTTTCCATCTTCTGATATCTTCTTCAATTTCTTTCTTCAGAGACTTTACATTTTTTTCAAACAGGTCTTTCACTTGCTTGGTTAGAGTAACACCAAGGTACTTTATATTATTAGTGTCTACTGTGTAATTTTTTTCTTGGCCTTTTTGTCTGGTATACAGGAGGGCTTCTGATTTTAATGAGTTTATTTTGTATCCAGCTACTTTGCTGAAAATGCTTATCATCTGAAGGAGTTCCCTGGGGTCGCTCATGTAAACTATCACATCATCTGCAAATAGTGATACTTTGACTTCTTCCTTTCTGATTTGTATCTCCTTGATCTCCTTTAGTTGTATTATAGCTCTAGCTAGGACTTCAAGTACTATGTTGAAGAGATATGGAGAGAGTGGGTAGACTGCCTTGCACCTGCTTTTGGAGGGAATGTATTGTTTCTCTCTGTTCAGTTTGATGTTGGCTATAGGCTTGCTGTATATAGTATTTACTATGTTTAGGTATGTGCCTTGTATCACTGATATCTCCAAGACTTTAAACATACATGGATGTTGGATTTTGACAAATGCTTTTTTGGCATCTAAGAAGATGAGCATGTGGATTTTATCCTTCACTTTGTTTGTATGCTGGATTACATTGACAGATTTTCATGTAGTGAACCACCCCTGAATGCCTGGGATGAAGCCTACCTGGCCATAGTGGATGATATCTTTTATGTGTTCTGGGATTCAGTTTGCAAGAACTCATAAGAGAGATATTTCTGAAGTTCTGTTTTTTTGGGGTCTTTTTGTGGTTTAGATATCAAGGTGACTGTGGCTTCATAGAATGATTTTGTGGTTTAGGTATCAAGGTGACTGTGGCTTCACACAATGAGTTTGGTAATGTATCTTCTGTTTCTATTTTGTGGAATAGTTTGGAGAGAATTGGAGTTTGCTCTTCTTTGAAGGTCTGGTAGAATTCTGCTCCGAAACCATCTGGTCCTGGGCTTTTGGGGGGAGATTTTATAATTGCTCTGTTTCCTTGGAAAATATAGGATTATTCAATCTGTTTAAATGATCTTGATTTAATTTTGGTAATGAAAGATACCAAGAAAAATGTCCATTTCATTTACATTTTCAAGTTTTGTGGGATATAGGCTTTTGTAGTAAGTCCAAATGATTGTTTGGATTTTCTCTGTGTCTGTTGTTATGTCCCCCTTTTTGTTTCTGATTTTGCTGATTTGTATAGTTTCTCTCTGCCTTTTACTTAGTTTGGCTATGGGTTTGTCTATCTTGTTGATTTTTCTCAAAGAAAAAACTCTTGGTCTCTTGTTTTCTTTGTTTCTTATTCAATGATTTCAGCTCTGAGTTTGATTATTTCCAATCCTCTACTCCTCTTCAGTGTGTCTGTTTTTTATTGTAGGGCTTTTAGGTGTGCCATTAGGTTACTTGTATGCAATGTATCAAACTTCATTCTGGAGGCACTTAGTGCTATGAACTTTCTCTTAGCACTGCTTTCATTGTGTCCCATAAGTTTTGAGATGTTGTGCCTTCATTTTCATTGAATTTTATAAAGTCTCTAATTTCTTTTGTCATTTCTTCCTGTCATTGAATAGAGAGTTATTTGGTTTCCATATGTATGCAGGATTTTTGTGTTTCTCTTGTTGTTCAGATCAAGTTTTAGACCAGGGTGGTCTGATAGGATACAATGGATTATTTTATCTTCTTGTATCTGTTGAGGCTTGCTTTGTGCCTGAGTATATGGTTAATTTTGAGAACGTTCCATGAGGTACTGAAAAAAAGGTATACTCTTTTGAGTTTGGGTGAAAAGTTCTATAGACAGCTATAGGTCCACTTGATTTAGGACCTCTGTACGTGTCACTATTTCCCTATTTAGCTTTTGTCTAAATGATCTGTCCCTTGGTGAGAGTGGAATGTTGAAGTCTCCCACTATTAAGGTGTTGGGATCGATGTGTTATTTAAACTTCAATAATGTTTTACTTACAAATGTTGGTGCTCTTGTATTTGGGGCATAGATGTTCAGAATTGGGATTTCCTCCTGGTAGATTTTTCCTTTGATGAGAATAAAATGTCCTTCCTTATGTTTTTAAATTAATTTGGGTTGAAAGTCTATTTTATTAGATATTAGGATAGCCACCCCAGTGTGCTTTCTGGGTCCATTTTTTTTTTTTTTTTGAAAAACAATTTTCCAGACCTTTACTCTGAGATATTGTTTACCTTTTTTTTTTGTAGAAATGTGTTTTTTTTTTTTTTGGATGCAACAGCATGTTGGATCCTGTTCCTGAAACCTTTCTCTTAGTCTGTGTCTTTTTATTGGAGAGTAGAGTCCGTTGAGGTTGATAGATAATAGTGACTAATGAATTTTAGTTCCTTTTATTGTGGAATTGGTGATGTTACTGTGTTTCAATGCTTCTTTTCTTTTAATTTTTTGTTGTGAAGGTATCTATAACATGTGTTTTCTTGGGTGTAGTTGTTTTCATTGGATTGTAAATTTCCTTCTAGTATTTTATGTAGGGCTGGTTTGCTATGTAGATATTGGTTAGTTTGATTTTGTCCTGGAATGTTTTGTTTTCTTCATCTGTTTTGATTGAAAGATTTGCTGGATATAGTACTCTGGTTTGGCATCTGTGGTCTCTTTAGAGTCTGCATGACATCTCTTGAGGCGCTTTTGGTTTTCAAAGTTTCTGTTGAGAAATCTGGTGTGAATCTGATAGGTCTACCTTTATATGTCAGTTGGTCTTTTCCCCTTGTTGCTTTTAGTATTTTTTTCTTTGTTCTATAGATATAGTGTTTTGACTATTTTGTGATGCAAGGAGTTTCTTTTCTGGTCTAGTCTATTTGGTGTTCTGTAGACCTCTTGTATGTTTATGAACATCTCTTTCTTTAAAGAGTTGGGAAAATTTTCTTCTATCATTTTCTTAAAAATGCTTTCTGGCCTTTGGAGCCTGGAGTCTTCTTTTTTGTCTATTCCTATTATTCTTAGATTTCATCTTTTCATGGCGTCCTTGATTTCTTGGATGTTTTATGTTTAGAACTTTTCAGACTTTCCTTTTTCTTTGAGAGATGTATCAATTTCTGCAAGTGTATCTTCAGCACCTGAAATTCTCTCTTCCATCTTTTGTATTCTGTTGGTGATCCTTACCTTTGTGGTTCATGATCTTTTCTCTAATTTCTCCAGCTCCCAGGTTTTCTCTATTGATTCTAATTCTGTTTCCTTGTCTTGCACCATTTCCTTCATATGTTTGAATGTGGATTCCTGTCTTTCCATAATGGCCTTTATTTTTTTATTTTTTTGTTTCCTCTCTATATGCCACTAATTGCGCCTCTACTTGCACATCTATTTTTTGGCTGTATTTGCCTGTATTTCTTTGAGAGCTTTTTTCATGTCCTTTTTATGTGCGTCTAATATCTGGATAAGCATGTATTTGAGATAATTTTCCTGTGTGTCTGATTGATTAGCTTATCTGTTGATTTGGGAGGTTGCTGGTGAAGCCACGATGTCCTGGTTTTTGTTGGATGTGTTCTTATGCTGACCTCTAGCCATCTGCTTATTCATAACTGTTGCTGTTTGTGCCTGGAGTCTGTACTTCAGACTGGGTCCATTTGTCTCTGGTGTCTGGAGTATTCTTCTGGAAGATGAGATTCACTGGTTTGAGTGTAGATACTGGTGTTTCAGCTCTATCTAAGGGAGGAAGGTTTCAGGTACACGAGTACAGTGTATGTGCATGGAGTGTGCCTTGAAGGACAGGATGGTAAACTGTGTAGATGCCTGGAATGTGGGGCTTAAGCACAGGAGGGGGCGTTGGTGCTGGCACTGTTCACAAGCTCAATGCACATAGGCAGGTGCCCTGAATAACTCAGTGGCTTACAGGTCTGTCTTACTCTCCTCCTGGTATTTTAATCTTTCTGGGCTCCAGGAATTGCTTGCCTATATTCCACTGGTAGACCCACAGAACAGAGGCTTCAATGTTGAGACCTCTGTCCCATGAATCCCTCTGTTGCCCACAGTGTGGGTATGGGTGGGAGGGGTCTGATATCTGGCTGCTAGCACAGAGGGTCCCTGTATCTTGGGTTCTGCATGCCCTCACTTGAAAGCACACTCACTCACTAGCAGGACTAATCAGAAAGCACATGGGCTCCCCCTGTTTTCTACTCTCAGACTCTACTCTACTCTACTCTCTACTGTACACAGGCCTGCAAGTGACTGAGTGCACTTTTAAATGAGTGCTTGCAGGGCCTCATATGAAGGGTCCCTCTGTGCTAGCAACCAGATATTAGATCCCTCCCACCTCAACCCCACTGTGGGCAAGAGAGGGATCCTTGGTACAGCGTTCTCAACATTTAAGCCCATGTTCTGTGGGTCTCCCAGTGGAGTCTAGGCAAACAATTCCTGGAGCCCAGACCTATTTGTATACCAGGATGAGAGTAAGACAGGCCTGTAGGCCACTGAGGTATTTAGAGCACCTGTGCATGCATATTGCTCCTGAGAACAGGAGGCAACATGTACACCCATCCTGTGCTTAAGTTCCACCCTTCCAAGTATCTACACACTTTAGCATCCTGTCCTTCAAGGCACACTTCCATGCACATACTCACACTTGTACATGTGTACCTGCAACCTTCCTCCCTTAGATAGAGTTGAAACACCAACATCCACTCTCAAACCGGTGGACCTCTCTCATCTTCCAGAAGAATACTCCACACACCAGAGACAGAAAGACCCAATCTGAAGTATAGAGTCCAGGAACAAACAGTGACAGTTATAGATTAGCAGATGGCCAAAGGTCAGCATAAGAACACATCAAAATAAATAAATAGATAGATAGATAGATAGATAGATAGATAGATAGATAGATAGATAGATGATAGATAGATAAATAAACAAACAAAAAAACAGGGTATCATGGCTTCACCAGCAACCCCAAAAACCAATGGATAAGCTAATTCATCGAAAACACAGGAAATATCTCAAATCTATGCTTCTACAGTTACTAGAGGCACATAAAAAAATGAACAAAGCTCTCAAAGAAATACAGGTAAATACAGCCAAACAAATAGAGGCACATGGAGTGGACTATAGAAATTAAATGAACAAAAATAAATAAATAAATAAAAATAAAGGCCTTTATGGAAAGGCAGAAATCCACATTCAAACAGATGGAGGAAATGGTGCAAGACATGGAAACAGAATTAGAATCAATAGAGAAAACACAAACAAAGAAAACCCTGGAGCTGTAGAACTTAGAGAAAAGATCAGAAACCACAGAGGTAAGCATCACCAACAGAATATAAGAAATAGAAGAGAGAATCTCAGGCACTGAAGATACACTTGCAGAAATTGATACATCCCTCAAAGAAAAAGTAAAATCTGAAAAGTTCTAAACATAAAACATCCAAGAAATCAAGGGCGCCATGAAAAGACAAAATCTAAGAACAATAGGAATAGATTAAAAAGAAGACTCCAGGCTCCAAGGTCCAGAAAACATTTTCAAGAAAATGATAGAAGAAAATTTTCTCAACGTAAAGAAATAGATGTTCATAAACATACAAGAGGCCTACAGAACACCAAATAGACTAGACCAGAAAAGAAACTCCTTGCATCACAAAAATAGTCAAAACACTATATCTATAGAACAAAGAAAAAAATACTAAAAGCAACAAGGGGAAAAGGCCAACTGACATATAAAGGTAGACCTATCAGATTCACACCAGGCTTCTCAACAGAAACTTTGAAAATCAGAAGCGCCTCAGCAGATGTCATGCATACTCTAAGAGATCACAGATGCCAACCTAGACTACTATACACAGCAAATCTTTCAATCAAAACAGTAGAAGTAAACAAAATATTCTACTACAAAATTAAACTTAAACAATAACTACACAGCAATGTTCAGATTCTGTGTTTCTGCTGGCTTCTGACACACAACCTGCCAGTACATCCCACATGCTCTATCCATCTGACTCTCCTCTACTATTCAGTGTCTGTCTGTCTGTCTGCCTCTTGGATCCTACCATTATGGGCTGGGTGTCTGCCCTTACTAAGATGCTTTCCTCTTCCTCTATTGAAACTACTCTCTTCCAAAAAAAAAAAAATCCTCTCTCAGTCTCCCTCTCCAGTTGTTTTCTTCTCTATCTGCTCTACCCACTAAGATCTTCTTGTCAGTGAGTAAATGTCACCCTTGAGCTGCCTGCTTTGTCTACTGTTACCCATAATGGTAGGATCAAGAGGCAGATAAACCCTTACACACTTTAGGAGAGTCAGATCAACTGCTTCATGCAGAGTGTGTAAATACAAGTTGTAAAGGTCTGAGGATAGAAAAGCTTAAGTTGTGAGGTTCTAAACATGTGCTTTAAACTGTGTAAATGTAATTGCTAAGTGTCTTTGAAGGTGATTTAAGGAATAATATTTCTGATTTCTTTTCATTGTTTTTCAGGGAGCCCAGCAGTTGAGGCAGGCAAGTGTCGGGTGCACTGGGAATTTATACTAGTATGGGTTCCTGGCCAGAAAATGTCTTAATTTATTAGCAAATATACTATCTGACAAAAATCAAATTCCACTCACTACGAACTACTAAATAAAATAAAATAAACCTTAAAATAAAACACATCAGTGTTTTCCTCTGGGCACTGTGTTCAGTAATAAGCACATTGTGAACACACAGGTGACACAGATATAACATACAAGACATACAAATAACAACCATGACAAACAAGTAACATACGTGACATAAGTTGAACATGCACAAAGATACGTCACCACTCTACGCACACACACACACACACACACACACACACACACACATATATACATATGTATGTATATATATATATGTATGTTTGTGTCACCCTCACATATATATAAAATACATGCATACACACACACACACAGATTCCCACTGTTGTTGGTTAGTGTGATTATACTCATCGTAAATCGGTGACCATCACTTTGGTTTTCCATGTAGTGACATGGCCACAGTCCTGCAATTGAAGAAAAGTAAACAAGATCAAAGCATGGAAAATTCCTGTTTTGAAACAACTTATATTTATGATATTATACCAAAATAATGGCTCTTCTGACATAGTCTAGACCATATAACCTAGGTAGTTGTGGAGGATCTTGAACTTATCTTCCTGCCATTAGCTCCCAGTGCTGTGCTATAGATGAATACCATCGTGACATATTTCAGGAGCACTGCAAGTGGAATCCAGGACCTTGTGCTTGAAATACAAGCTCTTCCCCAACTGAGCCATGTCCCCAGACATAAGCCTCTACTGTAAGAAGCTCTCTGAAGGCCAGTAGTTATTAGCTTAGAGGTGAGATTGTGATATCAGTGAGTAACATGGACAAAGGTCTGGGACCCAGCACTCCTGCATAGTACTCCTCATAGACAGAGTCAGTGTCTCCCATATATCTTTGCACATGTTTTCCAGAGCCACTTGTGAAATATCTCTTTATTAAAAGGAACCAGTAAGTCCAATGCAATCTTGGTGCTATGATGATAACCGTATGAAGAGTCCTTGAGGGTATTCATACGTAAAACAAAATCACAAGGCTTAATCAATATGATCCCAGGATTTTACATCTCATTGGATCTCTGTGGCTTCATCTCTGGATCTTGTATACTTTATGGGGCAGGTTCTAGTCCTTTCACTATGTTACTGCCTTTCCTCTGAATGCAAACTGTATAGAAGAGTCCAGACTGATATAAAGTGCCAGAATATCATTGACTTGAGGCTGATCTGACACAGAGATCAATCTGATCATGCTAAGTGTGTTATCACTGAACCCAGCCTGGGAGAAGAAACCACCTCCTTTGGCAAGTGAGAACCCAAATATCTAGGCATAAAAGATGCTTATCCAGGGTAAAAGATGCTTAATTTCATTCCAAGCAGAGCACTCAGGCCACTTTAAACTTGGTTTGAGTGTATATGAGACCACCCTCCAGAAGTGACACAGCCTGGGGGAAGGGCCAGTTCCCACCAACCTTTTGTACTCTGCAACTGACTTCCCTTTCAGACCCACGAGCTGTGAAACTTGAGTTTATGATACCTTTAAGTCATGTCATTTAAAGGAAGCACAGAGGACATTAGGGCTGGGTGGAAATAGGAGAGGAGAGGAAGACAATGTGTTTCCTTTCCAAGTTGTATTTAGAGAATTGAATGCTATTTGAGTAGTCCATTCCTTTGTTGATTTTAAAAAGGATTTCATTCTAGTTCATAGAGACCTGAGCTACTCCAGGTGCTCAGGGAGGTAGGAGAGTGCTGTAGTCTACAGACAAGCAGATGCTAAGTCCCACATGATGCTTAATAGTTCTGACCTTTTTCCCTACCTTATTTTATTTGCTTGTAAATGGAAACAATGGCAGTTGCCTAATAAGGATAAAATTATCTATGTATGTTCTAGATCCATTTGGAAACAAAGGTGTTGTTGTCCAAACTGAATTTTCAGCAAATAACAAGTTTAATAGTGTTAAATATTTCTTTTTTTATCATTTATTTTTTTTCATCAATTACACTTTATTCATTCTGCATCCCCCCATAAGCCCCTCCCTCCTTCCCTCCCAATCCCACCCTCCCTCCTCCCTCTGCATGCATGCCACTCCCCAAGTCCACTGATAGGGGAGGTTCTCCTCTCCTTTCTGATCTTAGTCTATCAGTTCACATCAAAAGTGGCTGCATTGTCCTCTACTATGGCCTGGTAAGGCTGCTCCCCCCCAGGGGGAGGTGATCAAAGAGCAGGCCAATCAGATTATATCAGAGGCAGTCCCTCTTCACATTACAAAATATTTCTTAAATTAAAATTAAATTTTAATTAAAAAAAAGATGCTTAAATGTTGAAAGAGTATTTGACAAAATCCAACACCCAGTCATGTTTAAAGTCTTGAAGAGATCAGAGTTACAAGGTACATACCTAAACATAGTAAAGGCAATATACAGCAAGCATATAGCCAACATCAAACACAATGGAGAGACATAAATCAATCCCACTGAAATAAGGGACAAGACAAGGCTTTCCACTCTCTCCATATCTCTTCAACACTGTACTTGAAGTCCTAGCTAGAGCACTAAGACAACTAAAGGAGATCAAGGGGGTATAAACCAGAAAGGAAAAAGTCAAAGTATCACTATTTGCAGATATGATGGTTTACATGAGCGACTCCAAAAATTCAACAAGAGAACTCCTTCTGCTGATGAACACCTTCAGGAAAGTGGCTAGATACAAAATTAACTCAAAAAAAAAATAGAAGCCCTCCTGTATACCAAAGACAAAAGGGCCAAGAAATAAATTAGGGAAACAACACCCTTCACGATAGCGACTAAAAACATAAAGTACCTTGGTGTGACTCTAACCAAGCAAGTAAAAAACCTGTTGGAAAATAACTTCAAGTCTCTTAAGAAAGAAATTGAAGAAGATAACAGAAGATGGAAAGATCTTCCATGCTCATTGGATTGGCAGGATTAACATAGGAAAAATGCCCATTCTGAGTTTTGGAGAGATCAGGGATACAAAGGACATATCTAAACATAGTAAAGGCAATATACAGCAAGCCTATAGCCAACATCAAACTCAATGGAGAGAAACTTTAATCAATCTCACTGAAATCAGGGACAAGACAAGGCTGCCCACTCTCTCCATATCTCTTCAACATAGTACTTGAAGTCCTAGCTAAAGCAATAAGACAGCTAAAGGAGATCAGGGGGAAACAAACCAGAAAGGAAGAGGTCAAAGTGACACTATTAGCAGATGATATGATTGTCTACATGAGCGACCCCCAAAATTCAACCAGAGAACTCCTTCAGCTGATAAACACCTTCAGCACAGTGGCAGGATACAAAATCAACTAAAAAAAATCAGAAGCCCTCCTATATACCAAAGACAAAAGGGCCAAGAAAGAAATCAGGGAAACAACACCCTTCACAATAGCCAATAACAACATAAAGCAACTTGGGATAACACTAACCAAGCAAGTGAAAGAGCTGTTTGAAAAAAAAAATAACTTTAAGTCTTTGAAGAAAGAAATTGAAGAAGATATCAGAAGATGGAAAGATCTCCCATGCTCATGGATTGGCAGAATTAACATAGTGAAAATGGCCATCCTGCCAAAAGCAATCTACAGGTTCAATGCAATTCCCATCAAAACACCAACTTAATTCTTTAGAGACCTTGAAAAAAAGATTCTTAGCTTCATATGAAGAAACAAAAAACCCAGAATCTCCAAAACAATCCTGCACAAAAACAGATCATCTGGAGGTATCACCATACCCAATCTCAAGCTGTACTACAGAGCAATAATAATAGAAACTGCATGGTATTGGCATAGAAACAGAAAGGAGGATCAATGGAAGTGAATGGAAGACCCAGAAATAAACCCACACACCTATACTTGATTTTTTTTACAAAAAAGCCAAAATCATTCAATGGAAAAAAAAGACAGAAAATGGTGCTGGTCCAACTGGATGTCTACATGCAAAAAAATGAAAATAGATCCATATTTATCACCTTACACAAAACTAAAGTCCAAGTGGATCATAAAACCACATGGACTTTATCAACATAAAACCAGATACTCTAAATCAGCTACAAGAAAAAGGGGGAAGAGCCTTGAACTCATTGCCAGAGGAGACAACTTCCTGAACAGAACACCAACAGCATAGGCTCTAAGAGCAACAATCAATAAATGGGACCTCATGAAACTGAAAACTTCTGTAAAGCAAAGGAGGCTGTCATCAGAACAAAATGACAGCCTACAGATTGGGAAAGGATCTTCACCAACCCTATATCTGACAGAGGGCTGATATCCAGAATATATAAAGAACTAAAGAAGTTAAAAAGTAACAAGTCAAGTAATCCAATTAAAAAATGGGGTACAGAGCTAAACAGAGAATTTTCTGTAGAGGAATGTAGAATGGCAGAGAAACACTTAAAGAGATGCTCAACATCCTTAGCCATTAGGGAGATGCAAATCAAAACGACCCTGAAACTTCACCTTGCATCCATCAGAAAGACTCAGATCAAAAACTCAAGTGGCAACACATGCTGGAGAGGTTGCAGAGAAGGGGGAACCCTCCTCCATTGCTGGTGGGAATGCAAACTTGTACAACCACTTTGGAAATCAATCTGGCTCTTCTCAGACAATTAGGAATAGTGCTACCTCAAGATCAAGCTATACCACTCCTAGGCATATACCCAAAATATGCTCAAGTACACAACAAGGACATTTGCTCAACCATGATTGTAGCAGATTTATTTGTAATAGCCAGAACCTGGAAACAACCCTGATATGCATCAACGGAGAAATGGATACAGAAATTGTGGTACTTTTACACAATGGAATACTACTCAGCAATTAAAAACAAAGAAATCGGGATTCGGCAAGATGGCAGCGTGGGGATGACTCTTGCTCTGACCAGCAGCACAGCAGGATAGGCACAGTGACCAGCAGTCAGAACTTGCAGCCCTAAAACACAAGTGATTGTGTTTCCCAGGTAAGAGGATACCCCATGGTGGGGGATTTAATCAGCTTTAATTCACCCAGCTAAACATCGGAAGAGACCTTGGTTCCACTAGGTACCTCGTCGCCAGCCCTGAGCCACATGCCAGCATGCTCTGATCACTGTCCCAGACTGAACTGTGGGCCCTACAACCTCAGAGATTGGTATTTCCAGTCGAGAGATAACCCCACAGTGCAGGAAACGATTGAGACCAACCTTAGGTCACACAGACATTCCCTGGAAAAGACTCAGGGTTCCATGAGTGCCCAGGAGCCAGCCCAGAGCCAGAGCCAAGAACCCAGGCACTGGCACAGAGCCCTGCCTGCACACCTGATTCGCTGCCTCAAATAGAACTTCGGGACCCAGGGCACCAGAGACTGAGTTTCTCTGTCGGGTGCAAACCCACAGGGAGGGGAACTGCTAGTCTGATCTCAGAGCCCTCAGCCGATACCACCTTCCCGAGACCGGGAAAAATTACCCAGTTTCAGCAGACGCCCAGGCACCCAATCCCCAGAAAGGCAGAAAGGTAGAGCCACGTAAGTCTGTGCCTGTGGGTTCTACTCGCCATCACAGACAGAATGCCTGTCTCCAAAGCAAAAACTGGGTGTCTCTGTCAGGAGGGAACCTCACAGTGGGGGGATCATCAGGTCCAATGCTCAGGACACCCAGCTCCAAAAGACTTTCTGGATTCACGCAAACTCTAGGCTCTAGCGTTCTACTGCAGGCATGAGCTCTCAATAATGAGCGCCATTATTGAGTACCGCTAGGGCACTGGGGCACACAGCTGCATCCTCAGACCTACAAAATCCAGAGAGCCATTACAGCAGCCCTCAGATACAACTCCAAGGATCAACCAGTTATCCCTAGCTAAACTGACAAAACTGTGGGAATCCCTGGTTCATCAAGAGGGCTGCACCTAACAATTACACATTAAGAGCAACAGCTGCTGCTCACTAAATTCAGAGCAAGAAACCAAGCAGCAGGGCAGCCATCACCAGGACCTCTCCTGATGAGAGGAGAGCCTTCCTGAAAACCACAGTTACCACACAGGTCCATACACCTGAAGTGAACTGTGACAATTCCTGAGAAGCACCACCATTCAGATGGTATATCCATATCCAAAAAGCAGAGGAGAACTTCAGAACCCCACCAAGTGGATTCTCCCCAACCCAGGACCCAGCAGGCACCAGAAATTAACAGACAACACCTGAGACAGAGAGATGGGTAGAGGCTAGCAAAAAAAAAAGCATAACAACAGAAGGCAAAGCAATATGGCATCCCCAGAACCCAGTTAACCAGGGGCAAGTAGCCCTGGACACACTAACATAAGTGAAATTCAAGATGACCTTACATCAGTGCTTATGAAGAGGTTAATGAAGGAAGCAACTAAAATGCGTAGAGAATTAGGGGAAGATATAATAAAAAAGATTATGGTCATCCTTAAAGAAATACAGGAAGATGCAGCCAAACAGTTTGTGGCGTTCAGAGAGGAAATGATTAAATCACTGAATGAAATAAAAGAAACAGAGGAATGCTCAAACAAACAGCTGAAGGAATTGATGGAAAAACAGGAAAATACAATCAGACAGGTGAAGAAAATCAACAAATGATTCAAGATCTGAAGATAGAATTGGAAAAATCAAAGAAAACACAAATGGAGGAAATCATGGAGAGGGAGAACCTAGGAAAGAAATCAGGAACTAGAAAGGTAAGCATAACCAACAGACTACATCAGATGGAAGAAAGAATCTCAGGTGTGGAAGATACTAAAAGGAAAAATACAACCCAAGAAAACAAACTACTTTCAAGAAAACACAGGAAATAAGTAACCTCACTACAGCAAAACAAAAAGTAGGCAAACATACAAACACAAGACCACAGGAAACATCTAAATCAAAGGATCTAACAGCCACTGGTCATTAATCTCCCTCAGCATCAATGGACTCAATTCTCCAATAAAAAGACACAGACTAACAGAATGGATGCGTAAACAAATTTTGTATGTGTTGCATACAAGAAACACACGTAAATCACAAAGACAGACATTACCTGAGAGTAAAGGGCTGGAAGACAGTTTTCCAAGCAAATGGACCCAAGAAGCAAGCAAGAGTATCCATTCTAATATCTAATAAAATAGATTTTCAACCAAAATTAATCAAAAGAGATAGAGAAGGCCAACTCATACTCATCAAGGAAAAACCCCACCAGCAAGATATCACAATCCTGAACATCTATGCCCCAAATTCAAGGGCACCCACATTTGTAAAAGAAACTTAAACCACACTTAAACCACACATAGACCCCCATACATTAATAGTGGGAGACCTCAACACCCCACTCTCAACAAAGGAACGGTCAACAAAGTAGAAATTAAACAAAGAAACAATAACTCTGACAGAGGTCATGAATCAAATGGACCTCACAGACATCTATAGAACCTTTCACACAAACACAAAAGAATTTATCTTCTTCTCAGCACCTCATGGACCCTTCTCCAAAATAGACCATATAGTTGGTCACAAAGCAAGACTCAACAGATACAAGAAAATTGGAATAATCCTTTGTATCCTACCTGATCACCATTGACTAAAGATGGACCTCAATGACAACAAGCGAAAGGCCTATACACAAATGGAAACTGAACAACTTGCTACTAAATGACAGCTGGGTCAGAGAAGAAATGAAGAAAGAAATTAAAGTCTTCCTAGAATTCAATGAAAATGAAGGCACAACATACCCAAATTTATGGGATACAATGAAAGCAGTGCTAAGAAGAAAGTTCATAGCACTAAGTGCCTTCAAGAAGAAATTTGAAACATCTCATGCAAGCAACTTAATGGCTCACTTAAAAGCCCTAGAAAAAAAAAAAAAAAAAGAAGAAGAAGAAACACCAAAGAGGAGAAGACGGCTGGAAATAATCATACTCAGGGCTGAAATCAATCAAATAAAAACAAATAAAACAATTCAAAAAATCAATAAAACCAAGAGCTGGTTCTTTGAGAAAATCAACAAGATAGACAAACCCTTAGCCAAATGAACTAAAAGGCAGAGAGACACTATCCAAATCAACAAAATCAGAAATGAAAAGGGGGACATAACCATAGACACTGAAGAAATCCAATCATTAGGTCTTACTTCCAAAATCTATATGCCACAAAATTTGAAAATCTAAATGAAATGGACAATTTTCTTGACCGATTCTACATGCCAAAGCTGAATCAAGACCAGGTAAACCAATTAAATAGTCCTGTATCCCCTAAGGAAATAGAAGCTGTCATCAAAAGTAAGTCTACCATGCAAAAAAGCACAGGGCCAGATGGTTTCAGCGCAGAATTCTACCAGACCTTCAAAGAAGAGCTAACACCAATACTCTTCAAACTATTCCATAAAATAGAAACAGAAGAAACACTACCAAACTCATTCTATGAAGACACAGTCACCTTGGTACCTAAACTTCAGAAAGACCCAACAAAGAAAGAGAATTGAGGCCAATCTCCCTTATGAACATACATGAAAAATACTTGCAAACCAAATCCAAGAACACATCAAAGACATCATCCACAATGACCAAGGAGGCTTCATCCCAGGCATACAGGGGTGGTCCAATATATGGAAATCTATCAATGTGATCCACCACATAAACAAACTGAAGGAGAAAAACCGCATGATCATCTCCTTAGATGCTGAAAAGGTACTTGACAAAATCCAACATCCATTCATGTTTAAAGTCTTGGATACATGGCACATACCTGAACATAGTAGATCAGGGATACGTGGCACATACCTGAACATAGTAAAGGCAATATACAGCAAGCCTATAGCCAATATGAAACTCAATGGAGAGAAACTTAAATCATTATCACTGAAATCAAGGACAGGGCAAGGCTGCCCACTCTCTCCATATATCTTCAACATTGTTCTTAAAATCCTTGCTAGAGCAATAAGACAATTGAAGTAGATCAAGGGGATACAAATTGGAAAGGAAGAAGTCAAAGTATCACTAATTGTAGATGATATGATAATATACCTGAGTGACCCCAAATATTCTACAAGGGAACTCCTACAGCTGATTAACACCTTCAGCAAAGTGGCTGGATACAAAATTAACTCAAAAAATCAGTAGCCCTCCTGTATACAAAAGACAAAAGGGCTGAGAAAGAAATTAGGGGAATAACACCATTCACAATAGCCACAAAGGACATAAAGTACCTTGGTGTGAACCTAACCAAGCAAGTCAAAGACTTGTATGAAAAAAAAATTCCAGTCTCTGAAGAAAGAAATAGAAGAAGATATCAGAACATGGAAAGATCTCCCATACTCATGACGTGGCAGGATTAATATAGTAAAAATGGCCATCTTACCAAAAGCAATCTACGATTCAATGCAATTCCTATCAAATTACCAACACAATTCTTTACAGACATTGAAAGAAAAATTCTCACCTTAATATGGGACAACAAGAGACCCAGAATTACTAACACAATGCTCTACAGTAAAAGATCTCCAGAAGGTATCTCCATCCCTGATCTCAAGCTGTACTACAGAGCAACAATACTAAAAACTGCATGGTACTGGCATAGAAATAGACTGGTGGATCAAGGGAATAGAATAGAAGACTCTGACATAAATCCACACACTTATGGACACCTGATTTTTGACAAAGATTCCAAAATCATTCAATGGAAAAAAGACAGCATCTTCAACAAATGGTGCTGGTCTAGCTGGCTATCTACATGCAGAAAAACGCAAATAGATCCATACTTATCACCCTGCACAAAACTAAAGTCCAAGTGGATCAAAGACCTCAATATAAAACCAGACACACTAAACCGCTTAGAAGAAAAAGTGGGGAAGAGCCTTGAACTCATTGGCACAGGAGACAACTTCTTGAACAGAACACCAAAAGCACAGACTCTAAGAGCAACAATCAATAAATGGGACCTCATAAAACGGAAAAGTTTCTATAAAACAAAGGACACTGTCGTCAGAAGAAAATGACAGCCTACAGATTGGGAAAGAATCTTCACCAACCCTACATCTGACAGAGGACTAATATCCAGTATATATAAGGAATTTAAAAAGTTAAACAGCAAAAAATCAAGTAATCCAATTAAAAAAATGGAATACAGAGCTAAACAGAGAATTCTCAATAGAGGAATATCAAATGGCAGAGAAACACTTTAAGAAATGCTCAACCTCATTAGCCATCAGGGAAATGCAAATAAAAAAAAAAACCTAAGATTTCACCTTACACCCATCACAATGGCTAAGATCAAAAATTCAAGGAACAACACATGCTGGAGAGGTTGTGGAGAAAGGGGAACCCTCCTCCACTGCTGATGGGAATGTGAACTTGTGCAACCACTTTGGAAAACAATTTCAGACATCTAGAAATAGCGCTTCCTTAAGATCCAGCTATACCACTCCTAAGCATATACCCCAAAGTGTCTCAACGTTACAATAAGACATTTGCTCAACCATGTTTATAGCAGCCTTATTTGTAATAGCCAGAGGCTGGAAACAGCCCAGATGCCCCTCAGTGGAGGAATGGATGCACAAATTGTGATGCATCTACACAATGGAATATTACTCAGCAATGAAAAACAAGGAAATCATGAAATTTGAAGGTAAATGGTGGGATCTGGAAAAGATCATCCTGAGTGAGCTACCCCAGAAGCAGAAAGACTCACACGGTATATACTCACTCATATAGATTTATAATATAGAATAAACCTACAAAAATCTGTACACCTAAAGAAACTAATCAAAAGGGAGGACTCTGACTAAAATGCTCAATTCCTATCCAGAAAGGCAAAGAGGATGGACATTAGAAGAAGGAGAAAAGAGGGAACAAGTCAGGAGCCTGACAGAGGACCTCTGAAGGCTCTGCCCTTCAGACTATCAATGCAGATGCTGAGACTTATAGCCAACCTTTCGGCAGAGTGCAGGGAATCTTAGGAAAGAAGTGAAAAACAGTAAGATCTGGAGAGGACAGGAACTCCACAAGGAGAGCAACAGAACCAAACATCTGAGCACAGGGGTCTTTCCCGAGACTGATACTCCCACCAAGGACTATGCATGGAGATAACCTAAGACCCCTGCAGAGATGTAGCCCATGGCAGTTCAGTATCCAAGTGGGTTCCATTGTAATACGAACAGTGACTGTCTCTGACATGACCTGATTGCCTGTTCTTCAATTACCTCCCCCTGATGAGGAAGCAGAATTACCAGGCCAGAGAAGAAGACAATGCAGCCACTCCTGATGAGACCTAATTGACTAGGATCAGGAGGAAGGAAAAGAAGACCTCCCCTATCAGTGGACTTGAGGAGGAGCATGCATGCAGAGGGTGGAGGAAGGGAGGGATTGGGACTGGACGAGGGAGGGAACCACAGGGGGGATACAAAGTGAATAAAGTGTAACTAATAAAAAAATAAAACAAAACAAGGAAATCATGAAATTTGTAGGCAAATGGTGGGATCTAGAAAACATCATCTTGAGTGAGGTATCCCAGAAGCAGAAAGATGTACATGGTATATACTCACTTATAAGAGGATACCAGACCTCTATGATGGGATAAACATACTAAAATCTGTACACCTAAAGAAACTAAACAAGGAGCAGTACCTGGGTTAAGATGATCAATCCTCACTTAGAAAGACAATTGAGATGAACATTGGAAGTAGAAGAAAACAAGAAACAGGACAGGAGCCTATCATAGAGGGCCTCTGAAAGACTGTATGTAGAAGTGTATCAAAGCAGATGCGGAGACTCATAGCCAAACCTTGGGCAAAGTGCAGGGAATCAAATGAAAGAAGGGGGAATTTGTAAAACCTGGAGAGGACAGGAGCTCCAGAAGGATCAAATATATCTGAACACAGGGGTCTTTTTGAAACTGATTCTCCAACCAAGGACCATGCATGGATATAACCTAAAACCCCTGCTCAGATGTAGCCCTCAGCAGCTCAGCATCCAAATGGGTACCCTAGTAAGGGGAACAGGGACTGTCTCTGACATGAACGAAGTGGAAGGCTCTTTTACCCCTCCTCCACCCCCAAGGGAGAAGTAGCCTTTCTAGGCCACAGAGGAGGACAATGCAGCCAGTCCTGATGAGACCTGATAGACTAGGGTCAGATGGAAAGGAAGGTGGTCCTCCTCTATCAGTGGACTAAAAGACTGGCAGGGAGGAGGTGAGGGAGAAAGGGTGGGATTGGAGGGAATGAGGGAGGGGGCTATAGCTGGGATACAAAGTAAATAACCAGTAATTAATATAAAAAAATAAAAATTAAAAAGATGCTTAATTTACGTATCTTACATGGACTTTTCCTTTGTATTCATATGTCTAACTGAAACTTTGTAACTGATACTGGTATAGGACAAGGTAACATGTAACAAGCATTGGATAAACTAATGGAGTCCATACTCTGTCTGTTACTTCTTTTCCCCATGATACTGGAGATGGAAATCAGGGTCTCAAGCATGCTGAGCTAACACTCTGACCCTGATGTACATCCCAGTCCTTCTTCCATTATTCTCTCCAGAACACTGGAAAGTACATAGTATTAAAATCCACAGATATTTGGTAAAAGGATCAGTAAGGGTCAATATCCTCAAAGGCCATAAATGATCAGATTGTAATGAGAGAAAACTTCTCTTCATTGCCCACTGCTTTCTAATTACACAGTTAATATGGATTTTTAGGAATGTGACTGATGATGCTGAACTTCGAAGTGCATCAGAAAAGATGAGAAACCTTATCAGCTCTATGTCCAGGCTAAGACCAAGGTCCTGATTCATTGTACAAAGACACATACGCAGAAGAGAGGAGTGTCTTCTCTATGAGGATGGAACCCCCTCCAGGGGCAGCAGGAAATTTCTTTTAGCCCAATAGGTGTCAGTGAGAAAATTCCAGTTCTGAAATGAAAAAGCAGACTCACAGTCAAGGAGATATGCCCTTAGGTCTCTTCCCTCTCTCTTGTCCACCTTTCCCTCATCTTTTCTTCCTTTCTTAGATCCCTTTCGGTGTTTCTCATTCACTCACTCTTTTCACCCCTTCTCCTATCTCTTTTTTCTGTATAACTCTTCTTCCCATTGCTAGAACCTGTGAACCTCCTCCAATTCACTGCCATTTTTATCTTCTCCTAGACATTGTCCCCCTTGTGCTAATCCTAATAATTATACTCTTCATCCTCTCTTTTTTCCTTTCTCCTTTCCTCTTTCTTTCTTTCTTTCTTTCTTTCTTTCTTTCTTTCTTTCTTTCTTTCGTTCTTTCTTTCTTTCTTTCTTCTTTCCTTCCTTCCTTCCTTTCATTCTTTCTTTTTGCTTTTTCTTCCTCCTCTTGTTCTTATACTCCTACTCTTGCCCCTGTATGATTATTACCCCTCTGTCTATCTCTCTCTTATTTTGAATATCTTTATTTCACCATAACCAAACTGGGCAGAAGAATTCAACAGTAGAAATGAGTAGGAAGAAGAACCAAGCAATGCATTAGGTTTATTTAGATCAATAATGTGAGGAAAAAGGGATAAAAATGCTAAATTCAGGGTCTTCTTGTCACTATGGAACAACATCAATGGTTCAAAATTATTTTTAGTCAGGAAAACAAGATAATTCATTGCTTTTCCAATACTAGATCTGCTGAGGAATTCAGAATAACTTGACATTGGGAATGAAAAGAGAGGACACTCATGTACAATGTTTGGTGTAGAATTTCTTCAATCTCTGCCTCTTGAGGTTACTTCTTGATAGTTTGTCCTAGAAAATCAGCAGTGATATCACCTTATTTTTTAAGAGCTGCTAATATAAATTAGAATGTTGAACTTAACTTTCATAGCAATGTTAAGACACTCTATAGATAAATTTTAAATAATTTTTAACCATGAAAGTATTTTGCACTTGTACCTAACAGATTTGAATCTTACACACTCACTCTTTGTATTTGGGGGCACACACCACTGCGATGGACTCAGGCAGCATCTGCTGGTAGCCAAAATGGGTGTGTAGGTCCACACTTGATAAGAATGCTCTCTGGGTTGGATGAGTCTATGAAAACAAAAGAAGACAAGAGTTGCAAGTGAGCATAGCCAGCCAGGTCTGATCCACCAAGAAAGACAAGTCCAACCAACTTCAACAATTGGCCCCTACCAAGATTCTTCAACTCATTTAAGGGAAACACTCATCTGCTAGCTGGAGAAGGAAGAGGGGACAATCTGCTTTGTCCTCCTAACATACAAAGGTCAAAATAAGCTAAATTTTTCTCTATCACATTTGGCTTTTCCCTCACTGAGAACAAGACTCTTTTATTCATCCATGCTTAGTTATACCTGATGTCTCAAAGGTAACCATTTCAATTTTGTCCTTCAACTTCTAACCCATATCTGCTTCCCTGCTGCAAACAGCAGGCTGAGTCCTACCTCATCAAGATTTTGGATGACCACTACAAATATTGGTTTAACAATCTCTCTGGGTCTTCAGTTGTCTGCCTTCACTCCTGCCTCTAAAACCCATGTGGTTACTCCCTATTTGAAGAGGAGACCCTTCTGCCCTTCAGATGTGGTTCTGTACTATTGTCGCTTGATTTACCCCATTTTCCTTTTCTTCCCTCCCCCTTTTAACTGGATCAACAGTGTAAAAACACATCAGACAACTGAATGCCAGAGTGGGGATGAATCCTGCAGATGTTCAGGCAAGCAAGCCAAAGGGAAAAGTTACATATCTAGCCATTGTAGTTCAATGGGCAGCACATGTAGGATGTGATCACTAATGAAATCCAGGAATAGATGATGAAAGCAAAATTCAATCTGGAGGAAGGAAGGAAGGAATTTGGACTAGGCTCCTGTTTCCTGCGATAAGTTGTATATGCATGTCATATTTATTCAATGAGCTATTAAACTGTACTATTCATGTGCATACACTCACAAAGAAGCTATATTTTAAATATCACTCATTTAAAAATATAAAGTGAAGTTAAAGGAAAAGTAAAATCAACAAAACAAACATAAATAAGATAAAACCATGTTCATACCATCTGATAGTTCCGTCATGTTTCAGTACTCTCTTAACAAAGTTCTGCTAAGAGCAGACTCATAATTCTTCCTTCTCCTAGAATCTACAGATTAGATCCAAGCCTTAGTATGGCAGTCATGACAGATTCTAAAAATAGCCATAACCTTCATTAGATGACTTTTGTTTTGAGGCACAGTCTTTCTATTAGCCCAAGTTGGTTCTGAAGTCACCATCCAACAGCCTCATCCTCCTGAGTGGTAGAATCCCATGAGGGTGCCATTATACCCAGATTTCTAAGAATCTGCTAAACCTTGAATTCTTTACCCAAAATGGCTTAAAATTCATTAGCCAATATTCTCATAACCACAGGAGGAGATATGAATACTCTCCCTGCTGGAGCCTGTCTCTGAGTCACATGCTGAATTAATTCTTCAACTCTCCTTGCTATGGGGCTTAGGAAAGCCTCCTAACAAGTACTCCTGCATCATTGTTGCTGTTTCATCACCCACTCTGTTCCATGTTCTTCTTATAAGACCTCTACCTCAGCTGCCAGGAAATGGATTCTCTTGCAGCCAGCTCTCCCCATTTACCACATTTCCTAGGTCAACTCCATGCAGAAGCCTCCCAGGTCCCTCTCTTCGTTTCCCCTGGCCTCCCAAAACTTCCTTCCAATGGCCACATAGATTTGATATCTGACAACGCCTTAAATTCCACACAGTAAGAATTATCTCCTCTTCCAATCTCAGCCCTTCTCTAGAAGCCCTACTCATCCTTATGAGAGGATCATTGCCATCACCATGAGCCCAACTGAAAACTTGCTCTGTCCCAGCCTCTGGTCCTCATTAATTGGATCTCTGAAATCTCACTTCTCCTCAAAACACTGCTATCACCCTCTCATTGGATGTTAGCAGCTCCCAAACTTTAACTGATTTTCACATCTCAGTCAGCATTGTATCTTCTTCATTTTCACTTCTGGACTATGCTTTTAGTGCTTTTAGTCATGAAATTGTTTTAGCCAGTATAACCCAAACAGTTCTCCCTCTGTTCAAAATCACCACTATTTTTCCTGCCTACACTAGACAATTGAGTCCATGGCTTTGATAGGTCATATCAACAAATATATGTCATCTTTTGCTGATACCAAACACAAATACCAACCAACAGAACTGCTCACTGATGCAAGAACCCAGAGTAGATATCCAATGTTCAACCCTCTCCCTTGAGCCCCTTCTGGCCCATCTTTACAAGTCATCATAAGTCACTTCAAGTGTGGCCCCTCTTCTCTGAAACTCACAGGGATCCAGAATTACCTCCTGAAAAATGTAGTCCAAAATGGCTCATCTGAATTAGCACTAAGTTATGTGGGATAGCCCATTTGTGTTACCAGAAACAAAGGGCCAAATTTTGATTAATGCATAGTATGTTATTGATTTAGGCAAAACAGTAAGAATTTGTATTGAACTGAAATCATGAAGTCATGGGAGACTGCTTCAGAAATCTCAACTTCTCATATTCTGAGTATATGTATGTATGATATCTTAAAACCTGGAAATAAACCATGTGATTGTGGCTTACTCCGATAACTACTACAAGAAAAGCTTCTTGTTCTGTGAGCTTCAGTACTTGATAATGAGAGAATCATTAAAAAGAAATATCTAGGCAAGTTAGTGTGTTTACTCGAAAATCAACAGAAGTATGTTCAGCATGTGCAAACACTTAAAAATCTCACAGGTAGGATATCTTTGGGTGTGTAAAAAAAGTGCTACTTCATGAATACAAAATACAATCATTACAAATAACTCTCTTGTATTATTTAAAATAGTGTAATTTATATAATTTGGGGGGACATGATCCCTATACCATGTTCCCTTACAGCCTAGGCAAGGTTCCACTGTTGACACAGACTCTCAACGAACAGAGATTTCGTGGAATTGCTTTCATTAAAAGGTAAAATTTTAAAAGCTGTTGAAACAATAGGAAATGGTCCTATGGCTCACCGTGAACACTACTGACTGCATGTTTAAACAGAAGAATGATATGGAATGGATTGACTCTGTGCAGAGAAAGATTTAGGCAGGATGTTTCTAAGAGAGAAAAGAGAACCCTGCCATCAGAGAGGTTATTTGCTTACATGAATCCACCCTAAGGTGAGAAGCCCCAGTTCTTCTTGAATAAAAAACAGTTCCTCTTCGTTGGTGGCATAGCAATAGTCAGGGCCTCCTTCCTGGAGTGGTATGACTATGTGCGTGATATGGTACTCCTCTCCTACCTGCCAAGAGAAAATAATGTATTACAATTCCCTAGAACTCTCAGTCCCACTCTCTCATATCACAAGTAAGTGAATCTGTCAAGTGAATGACCCTTATTGTTCTCCCTCCCCTCAGTGTTTCACAATCTTGGGAGCTCTTGTAGGTTCTGTATAGAGGAACAGATGGTGACATGACCCTGAGATGTCCCTCTTGGCACATCCTAGCTATAGACTCCTGCCTGCAAAACTCAGCATGTCTGCTCAGGGGCTGAGGTGTTCATAATTTACATTCCAAGGCTTAACAGAGTAGGTGCTCAGACCAGGACCCAAAAGGAATTAGTCAACATGAATGTCTTCATGCCTCATTCCTGCCTATCTGCATGTCTGTCTGCTGGCCTGCTTACTTTGCCTTCAAGACAATGTCTCATTCTCCCTGTGAAGCTGGTTTGAACTTCTAGGAAGCCTCCAGCCTCAGTTTAGCAGTAACAGGAATTAACAGCATTAGCTACCATTTACAATGAAAATTTCTAACTATAACATCAAAGCAAATGGTTCAAAGGATTCTGAAAAGCAACCAAATACAAAGTCATCAAATCAAGGTTTCCAGGCCTTGTCAACTACAGTTCCTTCTGTCTGGTGATGTCTATGGACACAGACCCTGGATATGTTCTCTGAAAGTCATGGGAAGACAAGGAGAAGTAACAGCCTCAGATCAAGAAGGACTTTTCATATTTTTACCATGGATCCGCACAAAACACCACAGGTCTCAATTTTCTTCTTAGTGTTCTTCCTTGCAGACTTAAGAAATTTCTCACATAAATCGTGAGGGAGGATCACAGGATATAGGCCTCTGACTTCCTGAACTGCAATGGAAAAGAAAGAGAAAAACAAGGCCAGGTATTCATGAGCAGAACTCATCTTGAGAGCCTGGGAGAGAAAGGAAATGTCATTGGTATTCTCCCCATGAATTCCTTCCCATGATGGAATCACAAAGTGAGCAGGGTTTGTTTTCTCCAAGTTCTGGGTACAGCTGACTGGGAGCTGGGACCATGGACTTTATAGTCTGCTTGAATGGATGGAGCAATATTTTTGGATGTAACTATGAGATGAGTGTCAGTGGACCATGGAAGCCAAAGAATGAGGACATGGACAGGAACATGCAACATTCTATGTGATAGTGCTCAGTGCTTCAGACACCTGTCCACCAGCAGTTCCCTACTTTCCTGGTGAGCTCCAGGCTCACACATGTGTGACTGAACCAGATGCAATGGTGACTCTTAGGTTTCAGACCATACCAAAGGGCACCTGGCCTCTAGGTTTCCCAGGGTCCGTTGGTCCCTACCTGTTGCTGCATGGCAAGGAAGGCATGACCCCCTACCCTGTACTTTCGAGCCCAGAGGCAGGGGATAACCCTCATTATATAATCCAGACATTTAGGTTCCCTTATCTCTCTCTCTCTACTCTCACTCTCCTCTTCTTCTCCTCACTCTTTCTTCATTCCCTCTCTGTGCATGCTTTTCTCTTTCTATCTTCCTTCTTCCCCAGTACTGCAGCCAAGAGCTACTCCCAATAAACCTGCATTTCTATACTATAACTTCATCTTGCAATTAGCTCATTCCTGTGTTTAAAAGGGGAACCAATTCCACACAAGTCTTCTCCAAGTCAGAAACTGTGGTTACTTGCCTGTGTTTTCCTCTGGGCCATTTTCCCCAGGCTGCTGGGCAGATGTTGATGTGCTTGGGGTGACGACCTTAGCATTCTCCTCGCTTGAACACTGCTGTGGTGGGCTGGAGGTTTGGGTTGGTACTGAGGAAGGTTGAGCTTCCTTTATTTTTACTGTTGTAGCAGGTCCTACTTCTCCACTTTTGTTTTCTTTAGTTACATACAATGGATCAAAAGAAATAGAGTAACAACTAGAGAATCCTGATTTTTTAATTTATTTATATTTTTTATATTAATTACAGTTTATTTACTTTGTATCCCACCTGTAGCCTCCTCCCTCATCTCCTCTCTGCCCCTCTCTAAGTCAAGTGATAGGGGACGTCCTCCTTCCCTTGCATTTGACTCTAGCTTATCAGGTCTCATCAGGACTGGCTGCAATGTCCTCCTCTGTGGGGTAGCAAAGCTGTTCTTCCCGTGGGGGAGGTGTCAAAGAGCCAGCCACTTACCTGTGCTTTTTTCTAGGTCATTTTCCCCAGGCTGCTTGGCAGATGTTGATGTGCTTGGGGTGACGACCTTAGCATTCTCCTCTATTGCACACTGCTGTGGTGGGCTGGAGGTTTCCGTTGGTATTGAGGAAGGTTGAGCTTCCTTTGCTGATAATGTAATAGCAGCTCCTACTTCTCCACTTCTCTTTTCTTCAGGTCCATTCAATGGGTCAAATGGAAAAGAGCGACAACCGGAACATCCTGATTTTATGTCCTCCCAGAAGGATGCCCGCTCTGCTACTTCCTCCTCTTTCTGCTTCTACAGAAAAAAAAAAAAAAAAAAAAAAAGATTTAGGTAAATACTTGAAATCTCAGAATAAAAAAGTCTTGTCATCACAGAGATGAACAAAACCTAATTCTGTTCATGTCTGACATCTCAGAATAGGATCAATAAATCTGGTGTAGTGGAAAATAGCACCTTACTTAGTTCCTATAAGCCTGTCTCTAATAATACCTAAAAATCAGCCTTCTCTTCACTCCACCCATCTTTGTGTGTGTGTGTGTGTGTGTTGGCTAGTATGGAAGCAAGTGCATTTATGTACAAGTGATTGTGGAGCTTATTCATTGACTCGCAGACTTTAATGGAATATGACAAGGCAGTCCACGAAGAGGCTGAATAGCTGCCATATCATCCCACTGTCTCTGTGCTCCTCATACTAACCATCTCCATTAGGTATCTTTCGTATTCCCTATTGTATTTGTTTATTAGTTTCCTCTTTAGAGTCTCAGCCCTGTCAAAAACGATCTTTAGGATCTGAAATACAAAATCAAAATGAAAAATTAGAACAGTTCTATTGTGAGGATAAAAAGGACAAGTAGGGAAAGGCAACAGTAACTCATGCACAGCTTGAACCCTATTTCCAGCCACCCCTCTCCTCTTTACTGTTCTGCTGAGGCAGCATCTGACCCCTTTCCACCGAGTGACAGGATCTGTGGATTTTCTTTGAGTAGCTCCAGGCTGCTCTGGAGATATTTGTTCATCAGCTTAGGCAACAAAGACCCACCTTGATGAAGTTTGATCTTCTTCCTTTGGCATCGCTTTTGCGAAGTTTTAGGCCAATATTTAGTTTTTCCAAATATAATCTAAAGGGATAAAAGAGAATAAATACTATGTACAGAAAATTTTCAAATGTTTAAATGAGGCCCAGAGGAAAGTTGGCCTCTGCATGCAGAATTTCAGAAGAGCAGAAGTTCCTGGAGTTTAGAGAGGCACACCCTGAAATCCAGCATCAGTTTCCATCCCAGTGTCTGGAAAGAGATGTGTCTTTATTGTAATAATAAACTGGCACATTCAACTAATATCAGTTGTCAAGAAGCACAGCAAAGCTGTAAATGTGCATGCTTGTCATCCCAGAACTCAGGAGGAAGCACATAGAATTAGTCACAAATCCTTGAGGAAACAGGGCATAACCCTGAACTTCAGAACAGGAAATAAAGGCAGTGGTCTCTTTCTTCCATTCCCAATTGCAATATGGATTGCTGCTCACAGAGCACCTTTGTGTATTGTTTCCCAGCAGGGCACAACCTCACCTGAGAGACCATTAGGTAATGAAAGGAGACACTGAGGGTGCTCAGAGTTAGGAGTGCATGTGCTGTGGTTACCTGGCAGGATGCTGCACCCAGGGATGCTGCTCACCTGCTTCAACCCTCACATCAGCCCAAAAATCAAGAACAATCCATGAGCATGTCAGAAACTCTGCTTGAGGGGAGTGTACAATCAGAATCATTTTATGTGCATATGTGCTTTTCATCTCTGTGTGAAAAGCTGATATCTCAGATATCTCAGAGGACACATGAGTCCCTTATAAGAGTGATTTGTATTTGGAAGGGTAAGAAAATGAGAGGGAGATATAACATGAGCTCAAAAGAATACCTTCATGTTGCAGAATAACCAACAGTGGAAAAACAAACAAAAGAACCCTTTTTCTTGCAGTTGTAAGAGCAGGGAAATGCAAACTGTCCTGCTGAACTCATCACTAAACCTGAGCTTTCTCCTCCTCAGTGGAACAAGAAGGTGGTGTCTCTACTCAACACATACAGTCTTCTGAAATCAGGGAAGCCATGACCAGAAAACCCCACCCCATTGCCTGAGCTCCTCAGAGTCCTGTGCATATCCTTAGGTTCTGTTTCACCAAATTCAGGGCTAGACATGACTACTGAGATCTTAACATCACTCACTTCATCAAGCACAGCACTCTTGTCACTGAGCCTATAAGAGTCATTCCCTGGTGATAGCTCTACAATTTTGTGTTTAAGCTGCCTGCACAAAAATGATGAAGAGCTTGGGAAAAAGACTGTGCTGTGCTGAACCCCTCTGACTCCAGGAGCTCTAAAATCCTCTGGTGACTGTAGCTAAAAGGAGGGCTACCCTCTTTCCTATACAACTCAAGTGGCTACAGGATGAAGAGAAAAGGGATCTGGGTTTGGCTACACATGAGAAATAATAGTGTGCCTGAGAGGCCATTTGCTGATCAATCCATTCACCAATTCAGATATGCTGTACTTCCTGGCCAACTATTATTTTCAAAGAGCTGGCCATGTAGGCAAAGGTGAAGAACTCCTATTCAGGATGATCTTTTCTTGGTCCCACTATTTGCCTGCAAATTTCATGATTTTCTCCTTTTTGATTGCTGAGTAGTATTCCATTGTGTAAATGTACCACAATTTCTGTGTCCATCCCAAAGCAGAGAGACACACATGGTATATAATAACTTGTAAGTGGATATTAGACATATAATATAGAATATTCATACTAAAATCTATACACCTAAAGAAGCTAATCAAGAAGGAGGACCCTGAGTAAGATGATCTACCCTCATTCAGAAAGGCAAACAGGATGGACATGAGAAGAGGGAGAAAACAGGGAACAGGACAGGAGCTACCACAGAGGGACTCTGAATGATTTTACCTTGCAGAGTATCATAGCAGAGGGTGAGACTCATAGCCAAACTTTGGGCAGAGTACAAGAAATCTTATCAAAGAGGTAGGAGATAGAAAGACTTGGAAGGGACAGGAGATCCACTAGGAGAGAAAAAAAAATCTGGCCACATGGATCTTTTCTGAGAGTGATACTTCAACCAAGGACCATTCATGGTGATAACCTAGAACCCCTGTCCAGATGTAGCCCATGGCAGCTCTGTGTCCAAGTGGGTTCCCTATTCATGGGGACAGGGACTGTCTCTGACATAAAATCAGTGGCTGGCTCTTTGATCACCCCCTGAAGGGGCTCAGCCTTACCAGGCCACAGAGGAAGCCAATGCAGCTACTCCTGATGAGACCTGATGGACTTGGATCAGATGGAAGGGGAGGAGGACCATGCCAATCAGTGGACTGGGAGAGGGGCATGGGTGGAGAAGAGGGAGTGAGGGTGGGATTGGGCAGGGATCAGGTAGGGGGCTACCACAGGTATCCAAAATGAATAAAATATAACTAATAAAAAAAAATTAAGGGAACTCCTACTCATTAAGTTCTTTATTTGTGACCACAGCAACGTTGCTCCTTGTGTCTTTGAATAGAGAGAAAAAGATTGTGTGTGAACTGCCAGAAATATGATTAAAACCTGACATTGTCAAATTCAGTAACTGTCAGCAAATGTGACAAACATGTACAGGAGAGGAGCATAAGTTAGACAACAGTCCCAGAAAAGGAGATAAAAACTGCAGGTTCTTACGTGAGGAATTTATGGTAGAGAATAAAGGCTGCTTCTTCTTTTCCACATTCATCCAGGTCAGCTGCCATTTTGAAAAAGTCATCTCTCAGGCTCATGTAAGAAGCCTTGGAAAATTTTTTGTTGATTTTAATGTCCTGCCCTAGAGCGCTTAAGATCTGGAACCGCTCTTGGGGAGGAAAACTGACATCATCGTGTCTGCGGATGGTCTAAGACAAAAGAGGAGACAGGAAACATCAAAGCCATCTCCTGCCATCCTTCCATCCTGCTGTGCCAGCTAGCTAGTACACAATGTTTGCTTGTGTGTGCTTGTGTGTGTGTGTGTGTGTCACATGTATGTGTGCCAGATTGAGCGACAAACCTCTCCCTAAAGAAATTAGAGCAAATAAAACAACATTTCTTGTGATTCAGATCAATAAATAATTTAGTAAACAAGCACAGCATAGGATCCCCTTAATATAGTAGTAAAGTGACAGATTCCAGACCTGGGATCCCTGTGTCCGTTTTAAGCAAAATGCAAAGGAGCTTTCAGGTAGCATGTAACTTAAAGAGGGGTCCTTACAAACAGCCTGTTTATTGAGATTAGCACCATGACTTTACATAGATATGTGTGGTTGTGCACACATTGGAGGATTCTGCATACTTATGAAATCAGCACTCACCACAGAGACTTCTCCTGATATTACCAAGACAATTAGAGAGCACCAGAGCTTGGAGGAACCCATATCCATGTATTCCATAATTCAATCCTAGCTAGAATCAAAAGGCTTTGGGATTGGGTCCTCCCTCTTATTTAATTAGTATCTATGATAGTCAAATCTTCAAGAACATCTGAGTGATAATGAAAAATGAAAACTCAGTTCCTGCTGTTGAAGGACTTCGGGAACTAAGGTTGAGAAGCAGCAGAAAGAAACAAACCTTTGAGAACTGTCAGCACCTTGGACCACAGCATTGCACAATCTTATGCTGAATGTTTTCAGGGGAGCCAGGTTGTTTGAGAGCAGAAATGCAAAGTACTCTAAAGACTACCTGTTTACAGTATTGACCTCTATTCTTTATCTCACTGGCAATGTAAAGAAAAGGTGATGTGTTAACACTCTAATTCTTTAGTTTAAACACAGAGAAAGACACTAGGATTTTAAATTTCCAAATATGATTTCATGTAAATTACCTTTAGGGTAAAGTGCCATAAGACTTACCACATTTGTTGTTCCAGTAGTGAAAGGTCCTTTATTATCTGGACAACTCTGGTGGTCTGATTGTCTGGGTATCACAAAGTTTCCTCCTGTCACCAGATAAACAAGCTTTTAGGAAACTTTTGCTTCTCTGGGAATTAATGTTAATATACATTAACTTATGCCTTGCTGAAGTAATGACAACTATGGCCGTGGAGATACAGGCTTTTCATCCTGCAATTCATTGACTGAGGCAGGATGGTAGTCACTACCTCCATTTCAGAGTGAACACTTAAAACAATTTTTAATTGAAAAAAAAAAAAGAGGATTAAGTCATTCTTTTTAAAATAAGGATTTACAATGAAGTTGGATTCAAGATGACAACAGCTGCATCATCCTAAGAACTTTGGAGCAGCTACAAGAAGCTTGAGAGAAAGAGAGATTCAAGATGGCCACATGGAAAGGATACTGTGCCTGAAGAGCAGGACAGCAGTGACTGCACCTTTACCAACAGACTGAACTCTGGGCCCCCAAAAACCAGCGATTGTGTTTCCCAGGTAAGTTGAAACCCTATGGTGTAGGAAGTAATCAGGTCCATTCTCAGGTCACCAAGTTAAACACCTGAAAAGTTCCCGGGTCCTGGCAGGGGCTCAGTCACCAGCCCAGAGCCACATGCCTGTGTGTTCTGATCACTATCCCATACTGAACTGTGAGTCCCACAACACCAGAGACTGAGATTTCCAGTTGAGAGAAAATCCCAAGTTGAAGGAAGCAATAGGGACTGACCTCAGGTCACCCAGACAATCACGGGAAAAGGTCCCAGTGTCCAGTGGGTGCTCAGCCACCAGGCCAGAGACCTACTTCTGTGCCGGACTCACCTTCCCAGACAGAACTGTGGGCGGCAGGGCAGCAGAGTCTGCATGTCTCTGTCAGGGGGAAACCCTACAGTGAGGCAAACACATGTCCAACCTCAGTGCACTCAGCTGAACACGTCCCTCCAAACGTTTTTGGAAAAAGTTCTCAGGTTCCTACAGGTACTCGGTTGCCAGCATGGAGCTACTCACCTGTGCCTGCATGCTCTACTCGCCATCTTAGACTGAATTGTGGACCCCAAACACCACAGACTGGGTCTCCCTATTGGGAGGAAACCCCATGGTGGGAGGAAACATCTGATTCGACCTCAGGACACTCAGCACAAGAAAAGTTTCTGGGCTGCTGCAGACTCCAGGCTCTAACCTCCAGCTGCATGCATGAGTGCTGTGCACACCTCCCACTGATTACCGCTTGGGTACTGGGACACGGAGCTTCATTCTCAAATGTAGAGATGCCTGGGATCCATGGAATCAGCCCCAGACACTGCACCAAGGTGCAACCTGTCACCCTAGCTAAACTGACCAACTTGTGGGGCTCTCTGGTTCTCAAGAGGGCTTCTCCCAGCAAACACAGAAGCCCACTAAATTCAGAGCAAGAAACCCAGCGGCAGGGTAGCTGTCTCCAGGACTTCTCCTCGTCAGAGGAGAGCCCCATTGACTAGCAATGACCACAGTTACCACACAGGTCCATACGCCTGAGGTGACCTGTAGCAATTCCTGAGAAACACCACCATTCCGGTGATCATAACCAAAAATCTGAGGAGACCTCCTTCAGGAACAACCATCTTCCTGCCAGAAAATAACAGCCAACACCTGAGACAGCTAGATGGAGAGAGGCCAGCATAAAAGCACAACCAACAAAAGCCAAAGCAACATGGCATCTCCAGAATCCAGTTATACAAGAACAAACACCTCTGGTCATAAGTGAAATTCAAGAATATGACCTTACATCTGTACTTTTGAAGAGGTTAATGAGGAAACAAATAAAATGCATAAAGTCAAGCAGATTATGGCCATCTGTAAAGAAATAGAAAAGAAAAAGTCAAACAGATTATTGCCAATGATAAAGAAATGGAGGAAGACAAAATAAAAAAGAGTATGGCCATCTGTAAAGAAATACAGGAAGATGCAGCCAAACAGTTTGTGGTCTTCAGAGAGGAAGTAATTACCTTACTGAAAGAAATAAAAGAAACAGGGGAATATTCAAACAGACAGGTAAAGGAATTGAAGAAAAATGCACTCAAACAGGTGGAGAAAATCAACAAAACAGTTCATGATCTGAAGATAGAATGGGAAAAATTAAAGAAAACACAAATGGAGAGGAAGAACTTAGGGAAGAAAACAAGAACTACACAGGTAAGCATAACCCACAGACTACAAGAGATGGAAGAAAGAATCTCAGGAATGGAAGATACAATGGAAGAAATCAATGTATCCATCAAATAAAACATTAAATCTAAAAAGTTCCTGACACAAACCCTCCAAGAAATCCAAGACAACATGAAAAGACAAAATCTAGGAATAGAGGAAAAAGAAGAGTCCCTCCTCCAAGGCCCAGAAAATATTTACAACAAAATCATAGAAGAAGATTTCCCCAACCTAATGGAGAGGCTTATAAGCATACAAGAGGCCTACAGAACACCTAATGAATTAGACCAAAACAGAAAAATCCTCCATCCACAAAATAATCAAAACAGCAAGTATACAGAACAAAGAAAAAATACTAAAAGATACAAGGGAAAAAGGCCAAATAACATATAATGGCAAACCCATCAGAATTATACCTGACTTCTCAACAGAGACTATGAATGCCAGAAGGGCCAGGATGGATATCATGCAGACCCTAAAAGAACACATATGTCATCCCAGACTACTATACCCAGCAAAACTCTCAGTCATCATAGATGGAGAAAATAAGATATTCAATGACAAAAACAAAATTCAACAATACCTACCCATGCCCATGATAGCTCAGTATCTAACTGGGTTCCCTAGTAAGGGGGACAAGGATCATTTCTGACATGAATTCAATGAATGACTAATTGAACTTCCCCTCTCCCTGGTGGGAGGAGCAGCTTTACTAGTCCACAGATAAGGATGCTGCAGACAGTCCTGAAGATACCTGATAAGCTAGGGTCAGATGGAAGGGGAAGAGGACCTCCTGTATCAGTGGAAGGAGGCAGAGAGGAGAAGAAAGAGGAAGGGTGGGATTGGGAGGGGAAAAAGTGAGGGAGCTACGGCTTGGATACAAGTGAATGACCTGTGATTAAAATAAAAAATAAAATAATACCTAACCACAAATCCAGAATTACAGATTACAGGAGATACTACTATATATATATATATATATATATATATATATATATATATATATATATACATATATATACTACCCAGGAAAGCTAGCAATAGTCAGAAAAAAAAAACAGAAAATAAATAACTTCACTACAGAAAAACTAAAAATAGCCAAGCACACAAATACACTACCACAAACAACAGCAAAATCAAAGGACCTAACAGCCATTGGTCATTAATCTCTCTCAATATTAATGGACTCAACTGTCTAATAAAAAGACACAGACTAACAGGATGGATGTATAAACAATACCCAACAATATGATGCATACAAGAAACACACCTAAGTCACAAAGATAGACATTACCTGAGACTAAAGGTCTGGAAGACAGTTTTCCAAGCAAATGGACCCATGAAGCAAGCAGGAGTAACCATTATAATATCTAGATTTTCAACCAAAATTAATGAAAAGAGGTGGTGAGGATCACTTCATACTCATCAAAGGAAAATTCCACCAAGAAGACATCACAATTCTCAACATCAATGCCCCAAATACAAGGGCACACACATTCCTAAAAGAAACACCAATAAAACTTAAACCACACATAGATCCCCATACATTAACAGTGAGAGACTTTGACACCCACTCTCAACAAACGACAGGTCAACAAAATAGAAATTAAACAAAGAAACAATGACTCTAACAGAGGTCATGAATCAAATGGACCTAACAGATATCTACAGAACCTTTCACCCAAACACACAAGAATTTACATTTTTCTCAGCATCTCATGGTACCTTCTCCAAAAATGACCATATAGTTAGTCACAAAGCCTCAACAGATACAAGAAGATTTAAATAATACCTTGTATTTTATCTGAACACCATGGACTAAAGCTGGAGTTCAACAACAAGAGAAATGGCAAAAAGCCTACACTCACATGGAAACTGAACAACTTGCTACTCAATGAGAGTTGGGTCAGGGAAAAAAATCAAGAAAGAAATTAAAGACATCCTAGAATTCATGAAAATGAAGGCACAACATACCCAAACTTATGGGACACAATGAAAGCAGTGCCAAGAGGAAAGTTCATAGCACTAAATTACTTCAAGAAGAAATTCAAAACATCTCATTCAAGCTTTCACTTGAAAGCTCTAGAATAAAAAGAAGCAGACACTCCCAAGAGAAGAAGATGGCTGGAAATAATCAAACTTGGGGCTGAAATCAATCAATTAGAAACAAATAAAACAATTCAAAGAATCAATGAAGCTGAGATCTGGTTCTTTGAGAAAATCAACAAGATAGTTAGAAAAGGTAGAGAGAAATTATCCAAATCAACAAAATCAGACATGAATTTTGGGTGACATAACAATAGACTTTGAAAATCCAAACAATCATTAGGTCTTACTTCAAAAGCCTATACTCCAAAAATTTTGAAAAGTTAAATTAAATGGACAATTTCTTTGATCAATTCCACATACCAAAGCTAAATCAAGACCAGGTAAATAATTTAAATATTTCTATCTTCCCTAAGGAAATAGAAGCTGTCATCAAAAGTCTCCCATCCAATAAAAGCCCAGGGCCAAATGGTTTCATACAGAATTCTACCAGACCTTCAAAGAAGAGCTAACACCAATACTCTTCAACTATTCCACAAAATAGAAACAGAAGGAACATTACCAAACTCATTCTATGAAGCCACAGTCACCTTGATAACTACACCTCACAATGAACCAACAAAGAAAGAGAACTTCAGGCCAATCTCCCTTTGATGCAAAAATACTCAACAAAATACTCACAAACTAAATCCAAGAACACATCAAAGATATCATCCACTATGACCAAGTAGGATACATCACAGGTATTCACAGGTGGTTCAATATATGGAAATCCATCAATGTGATCTACCATATAAACAAACCAAAAGAAAAAAAAAAACATGATAATCTCCTTAGATGCTGAAAAAGCATTTGACAAAATCCAACATTTCATTTATGTTTTAAAGTCCTGAAGAGATTAAGGACACAAGACACTTCCCTAAGCAATATATGCTTAGGGAATATCGCCTAGCAAAAGCAATATACAGCAAACCTATAGCCTACATCAAACTATATGGAGAGAAAATTAAATCAATGCCACTGAAACTAGGGACAAGGCAAGACTGCCCAAAATCCCCATATCTCTTCAACATAGTTCTTGAAGTCATTGCTTAGAGCAATAAGATAATTAAAAGAGATCAAGTGGATTTAGTTCAGAAAGGAAGAAGTCAAAGTATCACTATTTGCAGACAATATGGTAGTATACATGAGTGACCCCAAAAATTCTACCAGGTAACTCCTACAACTGATAAACACCTTCAACAAAGTGGCTGGATACAATATTAACTCAAACAAATCAGTAAACCACCTATATACAAAAGTCAAAAGGGCTGAGAAAGAAATTAGGGAAACAACACCTTTTAAAATAGCAACAAAGGACATAAAGGACTTTAACCAAGCAAGTCAAAGACTTGTATGAAAAAAAATACTTCCAGTCTCAAAAGAAAGAAATAGAAGATATCAGAAGAAAGAAAGACCTCCCATGCTCATGGCTTGGCAGTATTAACATAGTAAAAATGGCGACCTTACCAAAGCAATATACAGATTCAGTGCAATTCCCATCAAATTACCAACACAATTCTTAATAGAACTTGAAAGAACAATTCTCAACTCCATATGAAAAAAAAAAAAACCACAATTGCCAAAACAACCTTGCACAACAGATCTTCTTAAGGTATCTACATTCTTGATCTCAAGCTGTACTATAAAGCAACAGTAATAAAAACTTCATGGTACTGTCATAGAAACTGGATGGTAGATCAATGGAATCAAGTACAAGACCCAGAAATAAACCCACACACTTATGGACACCTGATTTTTGACAAAGATGCCAAAAATATACAGTAGAAAAAAGATAGCATCTTCAATAAATGGTGCTGGTCTAACTGGATATCTTCATGTAGAAATATGCAAATAGGTCCATATTTGTCATCCTGCACAAAACTAAAATCCAAGTGGATTAAAGACCTCAACAAAAAAAAATCAAACACACTAAACCTGTTAGAAGAAAAAGTGAAGAATAGCTTTGAAATCATTGGTACAGGAGACAACTTCTTGAAAAGAACACCAACAGCACAGGCTCTTAGATCAACAATCAATAAATGGAACCTCATGAAACAAAAGCTTCTATAAAGTAAAGGACACTGTCGTGACAACAAAATGACAGCCTACAGATGGGGAAAGTATCTTCACCAATTATATCTGACAAAGGGCTAATATTCAGAATGTATAAAGAACTAAAGAAGTTCAACAGAAACAAAGCAAGTAATCCAATGGGGAACAGAGATAAACAGAGAATTCTCTATAGAGGAATATGGAATAGCAGAGAAACACTTAAAGAAATGTTCAACATCCTTAGTCATCAGGGAAAATGCAAATCAAAAATATTTCACCTTACACCCATCAGAATGGCTAAGATCAAAAATTCAAGTTTCAACACATGCTGGAGAAGATGTGGAAAAAGGGGAACACTCCTCCATTGCTCGTGGGAATATAAACTTATACAACCACTCAACATCCTTAGCTAACAGGGAAATGAAAATCAAAACGACCCTGAGATTTTACCTTATACACATCAGAATGGCTAAGATAAAAAACTCAAGTAACATTACATGCTAGAGAAGATGTGGAGAAAGGGAAACCATTTTCCATTGCTGGTGGGAATTTAAACTTGTACAGCCACTTTGGAAATCAATACGATGCTTTCTTAGACAATTAGGAATAGTGCTACCACAAGATCCAGCTATACCACTCTGAGGCATATATTCAAAAGATACTCATATTTATAAAAAGGACATTTGCTCAACCATGTTTATAACAGCTTTATTTGTAATAACCAGAAGCTGGACAAACCCCAGATGTCCCTCAGTTGCTTTATAGATACAAAAAAATTGTGGTACATTTACACAATGTAATACTGCTCAGCAATTAAAAACAAGGAAATCATGAAATTTGCAGGCAAATGGTGGGAGCTAGAAAAGATCATCCAAAGTGAGGTATCCCTAAAGTAGAAAGACACACGTGGTATATACTCACTTATAAGTGGATATTAGACATATAAGATAATCATACTAAAATGTATACACCTAAAGAAGCTAAGCAAGAAGAAGGAATTGGGTAAAATGATCAATCCTCATTCAGAAAAGAAACCAGATAGACTTCAGAAGAGGGAAAAAACAGGGAACAGAATTGGAGCCTACCAAAGAGGGACTCTGATAGACTCTACCCTGCAGGGTATCTAAGCAGATGCTAAAAATAATAGCCAAACCTTAGGCAGAGTGCAGGGAATCTTATGAAAGAAGGGAGTGATAGAAAGACCAGGAGAGGACAGGAGCTCCACAAGCAGAGAAAAAAACGGGGCACCGGAAACTTTTCTGAGACTGATATTCCAAGGAACATTCAAGGAACCCCTACATGGATCTAGCCCACATCATTTCAGTGTCTAAGTGTGTTCCCTAGTCATGGGAAGAGGGACTGTATCTGACATGAACTCAGTGGTTGGCTTATTGATCACCTCCCCCTGAGGAAGGTGCCACCTTACTAGGACACAGAGGAAGAAAATGCAGCCAGTTCTGATAAGAACTGATAAACTAGGATCAGATGGAAAAGGAGGAGGACCTCCCTAATCATGGACTGAGGAGGGGCATGGGAGGAAAAGAAAAGAAAGAGGGAGAGTGGGATTAGGCAGGAACCAGGAAGGGGGCTACAGTTGTCATACAAAGTGAATAAACAGTTATTAATGAAACAATAAACAAATTTTAGAAAAGTAAAAAACAAAAACAAAAAAGGAGCATGAGAGAACCATGAAGGCATGGAGGAGATACACTGTAGCATAGAACAATCCTACAGAGAGCAAACTATCTTCAGAACAACAAAAATGCCATTTCTTTGGGGAATGTTTGAAAAAGTGATCTCATGAAAATGGAGAAAATAAAAATGGCTGAGCAGATCCCCAATAATGGGGCAGAGAGAAGTGAAACTAGAGTCACAGCAGCTGGCACTGGATAAGAGTTCATTTTCTGGATAGGGCCCCCTCAAAAGACCAAGATGGTCTGTGTTGTGCCTGGAGGCCATGGTGGTCTCCATGGTCCTTGCCTCATCAGAAACCATATGGCAGTGCATATTCTCTTAGACTCTACAACAAAAGGAAGATATAGGCTAGTCAGTAAGCCATTGAAGAGAGTTCTTAAATTTTTTGATAATATGAGTATACACCATATATGTCTTTCTGGGTTTCCTCACTGATTATCTTCTCTAGTTCCCACCATTTGCCTGCAAATTTCATGATTTCCTTGTTTTTAATTGCTGAGTAGTATGCCATCGTGTAAATGTATCGCACTTCCTGTATCCATACCTCCATTGAGAGACATCTAACTTGTTTGCAGATTCTAGCTATTACAAATAAAGCTGCAATGAATATAGTTGAGCAAATGTCCTTATTGAATGGTGGGGCATCTTTTGGGTATATGCCTAGGAGTAGTATAACTGGATGTTGAGGTAGCGCTGCTCTTAATTTTCGGAGAAAGTGCCAGATTTATTTCCAAAGTGGTTATACAAAGTTACACTCCCATCAGCAATGGAGGAGGATTCGCCTTTAATGGATATTAGTCACACAAGATAAATATATTAAAATCTATAGTCATAAAGAATCTAAACAAGGAGGACCCTAGGAAAGATGCTTAATCTTCATTAGAAGGGCAAACAGGATAGACATCAGAAGTAGAAGACAAGGAACAGGACAGGAGCCTTCCACAGAGAACCTCTGAAAGACTCTACCCACCAGGGTTGGAAGCAGATACAGATATTCATAGCCACGATTTAGGCAGATTGCCAGAATCCTAATGGAAAAAGAAGGAGATAGAAAGTGCTAGAGGTGACAAGAACTCCACAAGGAGAACAACAGAGTCTAAATACCTGTGCCCCGGACGGCTTGCAGAGACATGTACTCTAACTAAGAACCATGAATGGAGAGGACCTAGACCCCCTGTTGAAAGGAAGCTCATAGGCTGCTCAGTTTCCAGATGGGTTCCCTAGAAAGTGGAACAGGGGACTGCTGCGACATGATCACTTGACTGGCTCCTTGATAACCTCCCCATGGGGAGTGCAGCCTTGCCAGGCCACAGAAGACGATGAAGCAGCCAGCCTTGATGGGAGCTGATAAGCTAGGATCAGATAGAAGGGGAGGAGTCCTCCTAGCAGAGGACTAGGGAAAGGGAATAGGGATAGAAGAGGGAGGGTGCTTATGATAGGTGGGAGAAGAACGAGAGGGCTGCAGAAAGGATACAACGTGAATATATTGTAACAAATACATAGGAAAATTGTGATCAAGGTAATGAAGCATAGAGTTCTAAAGGACGGATGACATATGTTTGGGGGTGGGGCCAGGTTGCAGAAAAGGTTGAACTCAGTTGTCTTTAAGGGCATTGGTACTGAGACACTGACCATGTTCCAATGAGTATATAAACAACACATATTAGGATTGATGTATCTTTTTAATTTATTTTGAGTGTGATACATGGGTAGGAATGTGAACCTGGGAGCAATGAAAAAGGAATGTAATGTATATAGTATGAAATTCCCAAATAATCACAAAAATATGACAATTTTTACAATGACCTTTAACATGGAGAAAAGATTTGAATAAAGGAGAGCAGTTTTACTTTGTAAGACATGCTTTCCAGGAACTCATTATGTAGCAGACAATTCTAGCCATGAACTAGTGGTTACCCAGGTACCTCAGACCCCATGAGCTCAGGTGGAACCTCTGAACAAGCAGTCCTCGCACTAACTCTACTTTTAGAGAGTTTTCTAGAGGACCACAGCAGGAAACACAGCTGCTCTTCTGTCCTAGATATGTAACACAGATCCATTCTCTCCTCTGAAGGCCCAGTTTTAAATATAAACTCAGGACTAGTAGCGTTGCTCACTGACCACTGAGTAGGACACAGCTGCCTATCCAGCCAGGTCAACAAGGCAACCCTGCTCATAGAGGGTTGACAACACTATACTCTTTGATACTCAAAGAGTATCTTGCCTCTCAGTTCTCCTTTTACATACACAGTTTTCTCTCTCCCTGTTTCATCCAAAACAGTCCCAGGAATTTTCTAGTTCCCTTCTCTTTTCCCTGCTCTTAAAGACTCAGTACCTCAGGGAACCCTAGACCCTGCCAATCAATCATATCAAAAAGAATATGAAGGTACTTTTAGAGAGTACATGAGTAACTCTTCAGTCGAAAGTCACAATCCTAGGGAATTTCAGATCTAAGACCACAGTAGGAGACCATCTTGTCATTCGGTACAATCCCCTTAATCCCACATCATTTTGAAGTTTTCCAACTTAGGAAGCTGTCCAATTAAATAAACATTAAAGTGTCATTTCCTACCTGACATTGTCACGGAGGTAAATAGGAGTAAAGGGTATAGGATCTGGATAAAGGGATGAGATAAAGGCTTGTTGGGCTTCACAAGAAAAAGTCGTGTGTGCACAGGATCAGAGATTACTGGACACTGAGGAAAGCTTGTTTACTCATCTCCATGGAAACCTCAAGATTCTATCAGGTGCTGATTGGCTGAGGGGGAGAATGATGTCATGAAACTGGTGAAAGCCAGTAATAGTTCAGGAGCCATGTATTAAAAGGGACAAGTGGACACCCTGCTTGAGAGAAAGGCTGAGCAGTCCTACATGCCTCAATCTGGGCAGCTGAAAGCACACAACCCAGAGAGGACAGTTCGTTCATGTTTCCAAGATTTTTAATTCATGGTAAGTGTCACATATTTCATTAATAAAGTCATGTGTCATTGGCATGTGACTTTCACATTATCACAGATTACATTAGTATTTGTTAAATGCACAGATATGTCCATAGTTAGTGAATTACTTACTGCAAAAATACCCCATGACCAAGGCAACTCTTTGAACAAAGAGTGTTTAATCCGGATCTTACTTGTAGTTTTACAAGAGACCATCCATGATGTCATGTCAGCAAGCAGTCATCTTGCTGTCTTCCTTCAGCAGAGCTGAGAGCTTTTCATACTGAACCACAAGAGTCAGGCAGAGTGAGAGACATACACAGAGAGAGACAGAGACCGAGATAGAAAGGGAGACAGACAGACAGACAGAAACAAAGACAGAGACAGAGACAGAGAGACAGAGACTCCATTCTGTCTGGTCACTTCCATTAGCATATTAAACCGCAAAGCATCCCCTCCTATAATATAACTCCAATAGGAATTATATAAGCCATACATCATAACCTTTCTCAGACAGTTCCTCATGGGGACTAAACATGTAAATATATGAGCTTCATGGGGACATTGAAATCCCCAGAAATTGGAAGAAGATGGAGGGAGACCTCTAGGCTGAATGAAGATACTCATCCTGATAGTTTGTCATTCAATATAATGATTGAAGTCACAGCAACTTTCAAGGATCAAATCACAGGAATGACAACCTCCTTTGGGGAAAATGTGGAATATTTACATAATGTAGTATTATTCAGGCAAAGAAATGACATTTTCAGGGAAATGGATGGAAACAGTGAAAATCATCCTGGGTGAAGTAACTAAAATGCAGAAAGATAAATATGGTATGTATTCAGTTATCTGTGGACATTATTTATTAAATGAATAAAAACCAACGTACAATCCATTCACCAAGAGAAGTTAGCACTAGAGGAATGAGCTAGTAGGGGACACTTGGATCTCCCTGAGATGGGGAAATACAATAGATTTTACAGGTCGACCAGGACCTGTAGGGGAAGGGAATGGGTGGATGAGATGAGGAGTGGCAAGAGAGATAGGGTAGAGGAAGAGAATCCTTAAAGATACAGCTGGAATAGAGTCACATCTGAGATATGATATAAAAACCTACTGAGGTGGAAACTTCCTAAAATATAAGAAGGAGGTCCTAAGGAGGTCTCTTAACAATGGGGGATAAAGTTGCAATAAGCCATCTATTGTCTTATTGGCTTAAGTTCCAATAAGCCATCAAACCAGTCTTTCACTAGTGGGACTGGGCTGCAGTTAATTGAGTTGCTGGGCCAGGGCATCCTATGGGTATTTTCAAACAACCCAGGCTGTTGTTATTAAACTATGTTGCCCTCTGCCAACTGATTGCTCAGTGCCATATTCTTCCATCTACAGAGATGCTTCCTTCTGCAGCAAATGGAATTGAATACGGAAACCCACAGTAAGATATGATGCAGAGAGAGACCGTAAAACACACATCTCTAAATGGGATTTCTCTACAATATTCTCCCTCCCCTCAGAGCTCTGGGAACCCTGCAGAAAAGGAGGCAAGAAGTGCAGAAGTAAAGAGAATGAAGGGAAAAGAAGACAACAGAAGAAGATATGCAGCCAGCCTTGATGAGACCTGATAAGCTAGGATCAGATAGAAGAGGAGGAGTCATTCCTTCCATATCAGGGGACAAGAGAACGGAAATAGGGATAGAAGAAGTAGGGTGGGTGGAACAGGGAAGAAGAGAGGGAGGGAGTTGCAGAGAGGATACAAAGTGAATATATTGTAATAAACAAACAAAAAGAAAAAAATGTGCTTAAGGTGATGATGTATGGAGCTCTTCAGGACTGCTGGCTTCTGTTAGGGGGTGGGGCCAGCTTGCAGAAAGCTTGAACCCAATTATCTTTAAGAGCATTAGCACTGAGACTTTGACCACGTTCCCATGAGTATATGAACAACATATATTTGAATTGATATACCTTTTTAATTTATTTTGCGTGTGATACATGGGTAGGAATGTGAACCTGGGAGCAATGAAAAAGGAATGTAGCGTACATTGTATGAAATTCCCAAATAATCACAAAAATATGACATTTTTTAAAATGACTTTTAACATGAAGAAAAGATTCGAATAAAGGAGAGCAGTTTTACTTTGTAAGGCATGCTTTCCAGGAACTCATTATGTAGCAGAGAATTCTAGCCATATACTAGTGGTTACCCATCTGCCTCAGACCCCATGAGCTCAGGTGGAACCTCTGAACAAGCAGTCGTGGCATTAACATTACTTTTAGAGAGTTTGTCTGGAGGACCACAGCAGGAAACACAGCTGTTCTTGTATCATAGACATGTAACACAGATCCATTTCTCTCCTCTGAAGGCCCAGTTTTAACTATAAACCCAGGACTAGTAGAGTTGTTCACTGACCACTGAGTAGGACACAGCTGCCTATCCAGCCAGGTCAGCAAGGCAACCCTGCTCATAGAGAGTTGACAACACTAGTGTGGAACAGTGCCGGCTGTCAAAGAGTATCTTGCCTCTCAGTTCTCCTTTTACATACACTGTTTTCTCTCTCCCTGTTTCATCCAAAACAGTCCCAGGAATTCTCTAGTTCCCTTCTCTTTTCCCTGCTCTTAAAGACTCAGTACCTCAGGGAACCCTAGACCCTACCAGCCTATTATATCAAAAGAATATGAAGGTACTTTTAGAGAGTACATGAGTAACTCTTCAGTCGAAAGTCACAATCCTAGGGAATTTCAGATCTAAGACCACAGTAGAAGACCATCTTATCATTAGGTACATTCCCCTAGTCCCACATCATTTTGAAGTTTTTCAACTTAGGAAGCTGTCCAATTAAATAAACATTAAAGTGTCATTTCCTACCTGACATTGTCACGGAGGTAAATAGGAGTAAAGGGTATAGGATCTGGATAAAGGGATGAGATAAAGGCTTGTTGGGCTTCACAAGAAAAAGTCGTGTGTGCACAGGATCAGAGATTACTGGACACTGAGGAAAGCTTGTTTACTCATCTCCATGGAAACCTCAAGATTCTATCAGGTGCTGATTGGCTGAGGGGGAGAATGATGTCATGAAACTGGTGAAAGCCAGTAATAGTTCAGGAGCCATGTATTAAAAGGGACAAGTGGACACCCTGCTTGAGAGAAAGCCTGAGCAGTCCTACATGCCTCAATCTGGGCAGCTGAAAACACACAACCCAGAGAGACAGGTCATGTTTCCAAGATTTTTAATTCATGGAAAGTGTCACATATTTCATTAATAAAGTCACATGTCATTGGCATGTGACTTTCACATTATCACATTATCACATTATCACATTTCATTAGTATTTGTTAAATGCACAGATATGTCCATAGTCAGTGAATTGCTTACTGCAAAAATGCCCCATGACCAAGGCAACACTTTGAACAAAAACGTTTAATCCGGACCTTACTTGTAGTTTTACAGAGACCGTCCATGATGTCATGTCAGCAAGCAGTCCTCTCGTTGTCTTGCTTTAGTAGAGCTGATAGCTTTTCATACTGAACCACAAGAGTCAGGCAGAGTGAGACACACACACACACACACACACACACACAGAGAGAGAGAGAGAGAGAGAGAGAGAGAGAGAGAGAGAGAGAGAGACCAAGAATGAAAGAGAGACAGACAGACAGAAACAAAGAGAGAGACAGAGACTCCATTCTTTCTGGTCACTTACATTAGCATATTAAACCTCAAAGCATCCCCTCCTAAAATACAACAAATTTTAGTATGTTTATCGTATATTATATGTCTATATGAGTGAGTATAAACCATGTGTCTTTCTACTTCTGGGACAGCTCACTCAGAATGATAGTTTCCAGTTCCCACCATTTACCTGCAATTTTCATTATTTCCTTGTTTTTCATTGCTGAGTAATATTGCATTATGTAGATTTACCACAATTTCTGTATCCATTCTTCAGTTGAGGGGTATCTGGATTGTTTCCACCTTCTTACTTTTACAAATAAAGCTGCTACAAACAAGGTTGAGCAAATGTCCTTATTGTATACTTGAGCCTCTTTTGGATATATGCCTAGGAGTGGTATAGCTGGATCTTGAGGAAGTGCTATTTCTTGTTTTCTGAGAAAATGTGAGATTTCCAGAATGGTTGTACAAGTTGACATTCCCACCAGCAGTGGAGGAGGGTTCCCCTTTCTCCACAACCTCTCCAGCATGTTCTGTCACTTGAGTTTTTCATTTTGGCCATTCTGATGGCTAAAAGGTAAAATCTCAGGGTGGTTTTAATTTGCATCCCCCTGATGGCTAATGATGTTGAGCATTTATTTAACTGTTTCTCTGCCATTCGATATTCCTCTATTGAGAATTCTGTTTAGCTATGTTCCCCCCTTTTTAATTAGATTACTTGATTTGTTCCTTTTCAGCTTCTTTAGTTCTTTGAATATAGTGGATATTAGCCCTCTGCGTTGGTGAAGATTCTTTCCCAATCTATAGGCCTTTTATTTTGTTTTGATGACAGTTTCCTTTGCTTTAGAGAAGCTTGTCAGTTTCATGAGGTCCCATTTATTGATTGTTGCTCTTAGAGCCTGTGCTGTTGGTGTTCTGTTCAGGAAGTTGTCTCCTGTGCCAATGAGTTCAAGGCTCTTCACAACTTTTTCTTCTAACCAATTTAATGTGCCTGTTTTATGTTGAGGTCTTTGATCCACTTGGACTTTAGTTTTGTGCAGGGTGATAAGTATGGATCTATTGGCACTTTTCTACCTGTAGACATCCAGTTAGACCAGGACCATTTGTGGAAGATGCTATCTTTTTTCCATTGTATGGTTTTAGCATCTTTGTCAAATATCAGGTGTCCATAAGTGTGTGGGTTTATTTCTGGGTCCTCTATTCGGTTCCATTGATCCACCATTCTGTTTCTATGCCAAGACCATTCAGTTTTTATTACTGTTGCTCTGCAGTACAGTTTGAGATCAGTAATGGAGATTTCTCTAGAAGATCTTTTATTGTAGAGGATTGTGTTAGCAATTCTGGGTTTCTTGTTATTCCATATGAAGTTGAGAATTTTTCTTTCAAGGTCTGTAAAGGAATTGTGTGGATATTTTGATGGGGATTGCATTGAATCTGTAGATTGCTTTTGGCAGAATATCCATTTTCACTATGTTAATCCTACCAATCCATGAGCATGAGAGATCTTCTCATATTCTGATATCTTCTTGTAATTCTTTCTTCAGAGACTTGAAGAACAGGTCTTTCAAACAGGTCTTTACTTGCTTGGTTAGAGTGACACCAAGGTACTTTATGTCCTTTGTGGCTATTGTGAAGGGCGTTTTTTTCCCTAATTTCTTTCTCAGCCCTTTTGACATTTTTATACATTTAGTTAATTTTGTATCCGGCCACTCTCCTTAAGGTGTTTATCAGCTGTAGAAGTTCCCTGGTAGAATTTTGGGGGTCACTCAGGCATACTATCATGTCTTCTGCAAATACAGATACTTTGACTTCTTCCTTTCTGATTTCTATCCCTTGCTCCCCTTCAACTGTCTTATTGCTCTACCAAGGACTTCCAGAACTATGTTAAAGAGATATGGAGAGAGTGAGAAGCCTTGCCTTCTCTCTGATTTCAGAGGGATGGCTTTAAGTTTCTCTCTGTTCAGTTTGATATTGGCTATAGGCTTGCTGTATATCGCCTTTACTATGTTTAGATAAGTGCCTTGTATCACTGATCTCTCCAATACTTTAAACATGAATGGATGTTGGATTTTGTCAAATGCTTTTTCAGCATCTAGGGAGATTATCATGGTTTTTTTTCTTTCAGTTTGTTAATATAGTGGATCACATTGATGGATTTCCATACATTGAACCACCCCTGCAAACCTTGGATGAAGCCTACTTGGTCATAGTGGATGATATCTTTGATGTGTTCTTGTGTTTGGTTTGCAAGTATTTTATTGAGTATTTTTGCATCAATGTTCATAAGGGAGATTGGCCTGAAATTCTCTTTCTTTGTTGGGTCTTTCTGAGGTTTAGGTACCAAGGTGACTGTAGCTTCATAGAATGAGTTTGGTAGTATTCCTTCTGTTTCTATTTTGTGGAACAGTTTGTGGAGAATTGGAGTTAGCTCTTCTTTGAAGGTCTGGTAGAATTCTGAGCTGAAACCATCTGGTCCTGGGCTTTTGGGATGGGAGATTTTGATGACTGCTTGTATTTCCTTAGAGGATATGGGACTATTTAATTGATTTACCTGGCTTTGGTTCAGCTTTGGTTTGTGGAATCAACTGATCAAGATAATTGTCCATTTCATTTAGATTTTCAAATTTTGTGGCATATAGACTTTTGAAATAAGTCCTAATGATTGTTTGAATTTCCTCAGTGTCTGTAGTTATGTCTCCCTTTTCATTTCTGATTTTGTTAATTTGGATGGTGTCTCTCTGCCTTTTACTTAGCTTGGCTAAGGGTTTGTCTACCTTGTTGATTTTCTCAAAGAACCAGCTCTTGGTTTTATTGATTCTTTGAATTTTTTTTTTGTTTCTAATTTGTTGATTTCAGCCCTGAGTTTGATTATTTCCAGCTGTCTACTCCTCTTTGGTATGCCTGCTTCTTTTTCTTCTAGGAATTTTAGTTGAGCCATTAAGCTGCTTGAATATGATGTTTCAAATTTCTTCTTGAAGGCACTTAGTGCTATGAACTTTCCTCTTCGCACTGTTTTCATTGTGTCCCATAAGTTTGGGTATGTTGTGCCTTCATTTTCATTGAATTCTAGGAAGACTTTCTTTCTTTATTTCTTCCCTGACCCAGCTGTCATTGAGTATCAAGTTGTTCACTTTCCATGTGTGTGTATGATTTTTGCTATTTCTGTTGTTGAAGTCCAGCTTTAGTCCATGGTGATCAGATAAGATACAAAGGATTATTTCAATCTTCTTGTATCTGTTGAGGCTTGATTTGTGACCAACAATATGGTCTATATTGGAGAAGGTTCCATGAGGTGCTGAGAAGAAGGTAAATTCTTTTGTGTTTGCCTGTAAGGTTCTGTAAATGTCTGTTGTGTGCATTTGATTCAAGACCTCTGTTAGAGACATTGTTTCTTTGTTTAATTTCTGTTTTGTTGGCCTGTCCTTTGTTGAGAGTGGGGTGTTGAAGTCTCCCACTATAAATGTGTGGGGATCTATGTGTGGTTTCAGTTTTATCAATGTTTCTTTTACAAATGTGGGTACCCTTTTATTTGGGGAATAGATGTTCAGGATTGTGATGTCTTCTTGGTGGAATTTTCCCTTGATGAGTATGAAGTGTCCTTCCCCATCTTTTTTTATTAATTTTGGTTGAAAGTCTATTTTATCAGATATTAGAATGGCTAATCCTGCTTGGTTTGTGGGTCCATTTGCTTAGAAAACCCTCTTCCAGCCTTTTACCCTGAGGTAATGTCTTTCTTTGTGACTTAGGTGTGTTTCTTGTATGCAGGAGTTTGCTGGGTCTTGTTTACGTACCCATTCTGTTAGTCTGTGTCTTTTTATTGGAGGATTAAGTCCATTGATGTTGAGAAAGAGTAATGACCAGTGGCTGTTAAATCCTTTGATTTTGATGTTGGCTGCGGTCATAAGGTGGTGTGCTTGGTTACTTTTTGTTTTACTGTAGTGAGGTTAATTTTTTCCTGTGTTTTCTTGAAAGAAGTTAGTTTTCTTGTGTTGTATTTTTCCTTCTCGTGTCTTATGTAACACTAGATTTGTGTATACGTATTGTTGTGATTTGTTTTTGTCGTTGAATATCTTGTTTTCTCCATCTATGATGACTGAGAGTTTTTCTGGATATAGCAGACTGGGCTGACATCTGTGTTCTCTTAGGGTCTGCATGATATCCATCCTGGCCCTTCTGGCATTCATAGTCTCTGTTGAGAAGTCAGGTATAATTCTGATGGGTTTGCCATTATATGTTACTTGGCTTTTTTCCCTTGCAGCTTTTAGTATTTTTTCTTTGTTCAGTATACTTATTGTTTTGATTATTATGTGGTGGGTAGATTTTCTTTTCTGATCTAATTTATTGGGTGTTCTGTAGGCCTCTTGTATTCTTATAGGCCTCTCCTTTAAGTTGGGGAATTTTTCTTCAGTGATTTTGTTGAAAATATTTTCTGGGTCTTGGAGCAGGGAATCTCCTTTTTCCTCTATTCCTATTATTCTTAGGTTTTGTCTTTTCATGTTGTTTTGAATTTCTTGTATGGTCTGTCTTAGGAATTTTTTAGATTTAACATTTTCTTTGATGGATAAATCGATTTCTTCCATTGTTTTTCCACTTCTGAGATTCTTTCTTCCATCTCTTGTGGTCTATTGGTTATACTTACCTCTGTAGTTCCTGTTTTCTTCCCTAAGTTCTTTCTCTCCACAATTTTCTCCATTTGTGTTTTCTTTAATTTTTCCAATCTTCAGATCTTGAGCTGTTTTGTTGATTTCCTTTACCTGTCTGACTGTATTTTCCTGTTTTTCCTTCAATTCCTTCAGCTGTTTGTTTGAACAATCCTGTTTCTTTTATTTCTTTCAGTGATTTAAGTATTTCCTCTCTAAAGGCCAGAAACTGTTTGGCTGCAACTTCCTGTACTTCTTTACGGATGACCATAACCTGTTTTTCTTTATCTTCTTCTATTTCTTTACAGATGGCCGTAATCTGAGTTTATCTTCCTCTAGTTCTTTATTTTATTTGTTTCCTCTATTATCCTCTTCATAAGCATAGATGTTAGGTCATCTTCTTGAATTTCAATTATGCTTGCCCCTGGATGACTGGGTTCTGGAGATGCCATTTTGCTCTGTTTTTTGTTGGTTGAGCTTTTATGCTAGCCTCTACCCACTGTGTTATCTTAGGTGTTGGGTGTTAGTTTCTGGTGGTTCCTGGAATCCTGTGGAGGAGAGAATCCCCTTGGCAGGAAGTTGGTTTTTCCTGAAGGAAGCCTCCTCAGCTTTTTAGGTATGGTCACTGAATGGCCAGTGGTTTTCCAGAATTGCCACAGCTCACCTCATGCATACAGATCTGAGTGGTAACTGTGGTCCTTGTTAGTCAAGAGGGCTCTCCTCTCCCCTGGAGAAGTCCTGGAGACAGCTTCCCTGCTTCTCCGTTTCTTGCTGTAAATTAATGAGCTGCTGCTGTAACCTGGGTGCCCTGTAGTTTGGTCAATTTAGTGTTTACTGGTTGCCCCTTGGAGCAGTTCTGGGGGTTGATCTCGGGGATCCCAGGCTTCTGTAAGTCTGAGGTTTGGGCTCTGTGCCCCAGTACCCAGGGTGGTAGTGAATGGCAGGTGAGCTCTGCTCTCATGCTTGCAGCTGGAGGCTAGAGTCAGGAGCCTGTGCATAGCCAGAAATTTTTTCAGAGTGAAGTGTCCTGAGGTAGAGCCAGGTGTTTCCCCTCCCGTGGGGTTTCTCCCAACAGGAAGGCCCAGTCTGTGGATTTTGGGTTGGCGCGTAGAGTGCACAGGCACTGGCGGTTGGTGGCTCCAAGCTAGTGACTGGGCAGGAACCTAAGACCTTTTCCTGGGAAGTTTCCCATGTGTGCTGGGGGAGGGGGGTTGGCTGAGTGCTCTAAACTGTCTCCTTCCCTGTGGGGTTTTCTCCCTTCCTGGCAGGGACTCCCAGTCTCTGGTGCCTTGAGGAGTACAGTTCTGTCTATGTTGGATAGTTGGTGCACAGCAGTTCTTTGGGCTGGTGGTTTGTGTGCCTGCTGGTCTGTGGGACCTTTTCCAGGGAAAGGCTGGGTGACCTAAGTTAGTCTCCATTTGTTTCCTTCCCTGTGCGGTTTTCTTCCCAACAGGGAAACCCAGTCTCTGATGCCCTGGGGCCCACAGTTCTGTCTGTGATGGAGAGCTGGAGTGCAGCAAGTCTCTGTGCTTGCAGCTGGAGCCCAGTTCAGTGGTGGCAGTGTGCACACGCCATTCTGCAGAACCTTTTCCAAGGAAAGACTGGGTGACCTGAAGTCAGTCCCGTTTCCTTCCTTCCCGGTTGGTTTTTCTCATGACTGGGACTTCCAGTCACTGGTGTTTTTGTGCCCACCATTCAGTCTGTGAAGGTGATCAGGACACAGAGGCATGTTGCTCTGGTCTGGCGACCAAGTGCCTGCATGACCTGGGATTTCTTCCTGGTTCTGGCTGGGTGACATGAGAGTGGACCTGACTGATTCCCACACTGTGGAGTTTCCTCTCACCTAGGAAACATGATCACAGTTGTTTTAGGGCCCAGAGTTCAGTCTCTTGGTCACTGTACCAAAAATGTTGTCCTGCTCCTCAGACACAATGTCCTCCTGGCGCCGCCATCTTGTCACTCCAAGAATCTATTTTTAATAAAGGGGAAATATAATATAACAAGAACATTATTTAAAGTGGGCATATGGAGAATTTTGGAGGATTTAGCTCAATCATGGGAGATTTATCTTACATATGAAAAACTCTTGGAGTGATTCCCAACTATTGAAGTAAATCACAGGGCTTACATAATTTTTTCTTTACATTGATTAATTTGGACATGGTTCAGATCAGAATATGCTGTCCAGAGGTCTTGATTAAATAATAAATTACATTTCCACCAATGACCAGTGGCGTTTTCGAAAATGTTACCTTCAGTAACAAATAATGTATTTTTCACTCTGTTTTACAGGAGAGTTTTTCTGCTATGTGTTCAATCTGCTATGCACAGACCCATAAACACCGTTTTCTAAATGTCTGTGAGTCTGGTGTCTTATGAATCTAATTCTAAACCAGAGTGTGCATTCTACAGTTATACACAGATGTGTTTGCCATTGACAAACATTGCTGATTTTTCTCACTTCAGTGTCAGATAAGAAGTGTTTATAGTTACTTACTGATGGCAAATGCTGCTTTTTGAGAGAATTAGCTGAGGTGCATATCTATTTTTTTTTCACTGCCAAAGACTATATAATGTGTCCATAGTGCAAAAACTGGAACTTGCAAAGAATGATGCTCAGGACATGTTTTCAATGCAGAACTGTATTAGAGTTCACTGTGACAACATAAGTAGGACCTTGACTCAGGAACATGCTGGGAAGAAGACTTTGAGGACTTTTTTTTTTCTGATTGTAGCCCCTTCTTTAAACTTCTGGTCCTACTCTCCCTCCCTCTTCTACTCTATCCCCTTTTCCAAGTCCAGTGAAAGCAGGAGTTCTTCTGACTTTAAGGACTTTAAAACTTTAACACGTAAACATTTTATTCTCTGTTCCTCTTCTTAATGGAGAAAACTAAAGATCTGTAGATACAACCTTTTAGAAAGACCATGCTGTTTGAGGTTACAGCCCTCCCAGTCTGGATCACCAATCTGAAATCAGCATTAAGGTGCAGGGCACCCTCTCTCCAGCAGGGCCTCCTGCTCTCTGCTTGACATGACACCTGAAACCTGTTACAGATATCAATTATAAAGCTATAGGTCAAACAATTATGAAAATATCTAACAGTAATTTTTAAAAGATGCTCACAAAAGAGAAAGGGAATATAATATCTTCCCAAAAGAGATTAATTAATGATTTATCTATTTTAAATGGGATAAGTAGCACACCTGCTAAGACACAATGGAATTTTTAAAAGACTGCTAAATTAGAGCAGATATAAAGGTCCTAATTTCAAAATGGAGATCATGGAATATTTCAAGCTGGGGAAGGGGTTTTGCATGTTTTCATACAGGAGAAGAGAAATTATGGGTTCCATCAAAATTAATAAAAATCAGATATGACAAAGGAAGACTCTCTGAAGATCTTGGCCACAGGACAAGAGAAATCAAAACCACTAAACAGAACTGGTAACATAAATTGCTGATCCCTTCGCATGGGCACAACTCTGAAACTGACATAAAAAATGTCTCCAGCAAAAACTTCAACAATACATGGCCAATAAATTCTTGTCCACAATATCCTCAAATTTTGTAATATCATTCACTTAAATGGCATGGATAAAATTGGTTTACAGTTTGGTCTCATCACACACATCTCATAATTTTAGTTATATTTTTAGGAGTGTATAATGCCTGTGAGAAATTACTTGTTTTCAAAACAAAAGGACTAAACAGCAGAGATACTGGAACAAACCTGACAGGATTCATCCTTCCAGAATGATGTGTCAATGAGACATTGACACATCTGTGCCAGCATCTTGAACGTCCCAGCATTCTGTTGTTCCAGCCTCATCTGCTTCAATTGCTGCTTCTCACCAAAACCTCCTCCCAAGAAAGCTTTGAAGAAAGCCACTAATCTCAATTAGTCCAACATCTCAGACTGTTCCAAACAAGATTTCTATTAAGCCTGAAATTTTTCAATATTCAAAGACTGAGCCACAAATGTTAATTTTTGCTTAATTAACCATTTTTCCCAATTTCCTTTGGGCCCCCTAACAGGATTTCTATATATTCAAAAAATCAGCTAGAAGATATCCATGAGAAGGACTTCAATTTTGAGTAAAGAGGGTTGGGTAGGTTTTGGTTTTTTTCTGGTTTATGAATGTTTCTTGTTATTAGGAGACGGTTATAAGTTATTTATAATTTTGGGGGGTATTGCTTTAAAGTTTTTTTTTCTTGTTTTTAATTTTATTTTTTCTTATCAGTTACATTTTATTAACTCTGTATCCCAGCCGTGTCCCGATCCCTCATTCCCTCCCAGCCCCTCCTTCCCTCCCTCATCTCCACCGTGCCCCTTTCCAAGTCCACTGATGGGGGGACCTCCTCCCCATTCATCTGATCCTGTTTTATCAGGTATCTTCAGGACTGGCTGCAAAGCCCTCCTCTGTGGCCTAACAGGACTGCTCCTCCCTTCGGAGGTGGGGAGGCCAAAGAGTCAGTCATTGAGTTCCTGTTAGAAATAGTCCTTGTTCCCCTTACTTTGGGAAACCAATTGGTTACTGAGCTACCACAGGCTACATCTGAGCAGAGGTTCTAGGTTATATCCATACATGATCCTTGGTTGAATGTCAGTCTCAGAAAAGACCCTGTGCCCAGATGTACAGGAAATCATAAGAAATATTGGGAGTTAGTCTGATACAGAAAGGATAGGAGCTCCACAAGGACCAAATATTTATAATTTTTATTCAGAGAAAAATAAGGTTAAGACATTAGATAACAGAAGTTAATTTTTAGTTAATCAACTCATAGTCAGGTTTATCAGTCAGGACAATACTCTAATTTATCATAGGATTATGTATCCTAGTTTTAACAGATAGATATGATTATATAAAGATGTCATCTCCTGGCAGCACACAGCCTACCTCCAATAAGATGATGAGTATCGATTAACCTCCAAATGGAGATGGTTTCAATTTTGGCAAGCCAGCCACTGGTATAAATAAAATGCCCTCACTTCATGAAAGACAGAATTCTGACAAAAATGGGCAAGCTTAAATGCAGGCCAAATTCTGCCAAGACAGGGTAAGGAAGTTCTAAATAGTTCCTGCTTCATATACATGTCTGTCAAAGATACTAAGCCAGAAGTCAGAAAATGATGTGCCAATGCTATAGAAAGTTTTGGGTGACTGTTCAGGCAGCAAACTGTCTTTCTCAATTTTCTTACTTTTGGAAGCTTCTAACATGCACTTTCTATTTATTTAAGTAACTAATTTTTTGCCTTCTCAAGTCTCTGGTGGGAATGAAGACAAAATAGTTATATTCACAATTAAGCTTAAGTTGTTAACAGGAGATGACTGAAAAACATCAGGAGAAATGAATCAGTCCTAAGATATGACTAAAAAGCAAGTATAATGTGGTAAATCAGAATGAGAGAAATCAGAATCAGGTTTGGAGATTTAGGAGGGAGTAATTATTTCTCTGCATTGGTCTCTAGGTTAATTAAATAAATCTTAGTCTCTGTGTGGTCATTTGGTTACAGCTGGTTTAGCAATAACTGCTGTTTAACTAAAAGATAAATTAATATTAAATATTAATAATCATCAATAGTGAGGAAAAACAGACCTAGATAGACACATATGGTTTATATGCACACTTATAAGCAGATTTTAGACATATAGTACAGGAAAGGCATACTACAATGCACAGACCCCAAGAAGAAATGTCTGATGGGTATCTTAGGCTCCTTGTAGGCCCAATAGTTAGAAGAATGGGGGAAAATTTAAAAAAATGAAAAAATAGTTGTGGAATATAGTGGTGATAAAATATTCTTCTACAATCTTTGATGAGATCTTTACATTTATCTAATCAGATAGCAATTACCCAAGTCTCCTATCAAATTGGCCTATTTATTACATTTATTGCATTTATTGAATTAAACCTATGACATGTTCACAGTGAAATCCTCATAACTACGCCTGACCCAAAGTCAGACTGGGAAGTCCATTCAAACGATACTGAGAAAGTGCAATGAGATTACATGAGGTACATGCATTGCTCCTTGATATCAGAGTAGGAGCCTGGGAAGACTCGAGTTCTAGTCCTCAGCTCATCCAGGGATCAATTACAGAGCTTGGGTCATCAGATTTTGAACCAACCAAAAATAGTTAAAGGAACAGAAATTTTAGGTTTTATTTTAGGTAAAAGAAATTCCAGTAAAGAGTTTTAATCTAGTTTTAAAGTTACTCATCTATATGGAAATTGTCACCTTATATAATAATGTTAACATCACTTAATGCTTAGTTCACAGAAATATGAGAAGTGAAATTTATCTGTCCCCAAAATACAATTACTACATAGGATGGCTAGGATGAGTGTATTTTTATCAAAACTGCATTCCTATGTACCCTCATCACACTGACTTCCCAGGCCTCCCAGGTCTATCTGCCTCCTCACCATTGTGCTTCACCTCACAAATACACACACACACACACACACACACACACACACACACACCACAAAAGAAGAAGAGGAGGAGGAGGAGAAAAGGAGGAAGAAGAGGAGGAGGAAAGATGGAGATGGAAGAGAAGTAAGAGAAAGAAAAGAAGGAAAATAAAAGAAAAACAAGAAGAAGAAAAAAGAAAAAGTCTAATTTGTGTTGCCTATATACTCACTGGAGCATAGTCAAACTCTCAGTGTCCAACCTCTTAAAGAAAACCAAGTCCTTCCCAACATTCACCCCAGCCAGGGCCAAGTCTGGGTCTCTGGTCATGCTGCAGCCAGGGCCATGCAAATATCTGTGGTCTGTGCCACCAACTGAAGGCATGTTGATGTCTATGGGCCATGCTGCTGCCATGCAGGGGCCATTTTGATGTGAATGGCTTTCAGTGCCCCCTGTAGCCATTTTGATGTCCATGGGTCCAGCTGCCAAGAGGGTCCATATTGATATCCACAACCTGTGTTGTTCCAGAGGCTATGTTGATGACCTTGGCCTAGACTATTATGGTGTCTATGGTCCATGCTGTGTCAAAGGGCTGTGTTTATGTCCTTGGTCTGTGTTACCACAGGAAAATATGTGGTGGTCCATGGTCTATGCTCTTGGACCATGTAAAGGTAAGGGCAAGCATGTAAAGGGCAAGGATGCTACTTTTGCAGTGGTATTAATGACTGAGGACTTACAGTTGAGAAAGAGAGATATAGAAGGCTTTCTTCTATGACCACCCATACCCATTCCACCACTACCTCCCCAAAATAACTATCCAGATCATTGAAAAGATCTCTTAAAATTGTGAGAAGTATGCTAAAGTGAAGGGTCCACAATTGATGGACCCTAGATGCTTAAGCCAGTGTTTTAAAGGCAGATTCATCTCAGTTCTTCTCCCTAAGAATGTAAAAATGTTTGGTAAACTGCAACTAATTTATGTTCCCTGTGGTGTTGGGCTTTCATTGCAGATAGGGACAATTATGACAATAGTCATAACAATTATGACAACATCCATCTCTCTCCTATAAAAGTATTTCATGAGCCTGAATGTTTGAGACCTCTAAAATACTTCCTCTTTTTGCATAACATCATGTAGTACTCCTAAGTGGAAGCTGAGATCATTTAGTCTGGGGACAAGTTAGACCAAACAGGCAGTCTGAAGTATTTATTGAAGTAGCATTAAAATAGTTAAAGAAGTCTCCTTGTTTTAGTAAAAGAAAGGAAAGGAGACAGAAAAGGTGATTTTCTGTCCAGATGGTGTGTTTCCCAACTCCAATTATTTCTTTAAGCATTAGCAGGAATAACACCTCCTCTCACCTCACCAGTTGTCCAGAAATGACTATTAACTCACTGACAACAGTACCCATGAAAGAGAAAAATGAAGAAGCAACAGAAAAGATGGATTGTTCTAATCTTTTATATGTTGAGACTTGATTTGTGCCAGACGATGTGGGCAATTTTGGAGAAGGTTCCATAAGGTGATAAGCAAAAGGTACACTCTTTTGTGTTAGGGTGAAAATTTCTATAGACATCTATTAAGTCCATTTGATTTAAAACCTAAGTATCATTATTTCTCTATTTAGCTTCTAACTCAATGATCTGTCCCTTGGTGCGGGTGAGGTATTGAAGTCTCTCACTATTAAGGCATTGGGATCCATACAAGATTTAAGCTTTAATAATGTTTCTTTTACAAATATAGGGCTCCTTGTATTTGGGGTATAGATATTCAGGATTATGAAGTCCTCATGGAGGATTTTTCAATTGGTGAGAATGAAGGGTCCCTCCCCATCTCTTTTGATTAATTTTTGTTGAAAGACTGTTTTACTAGATATTAGGATGGCTATTCAAGCTTTGTTCGTGGGTTCATTTGCTTTGAAAACTTTTTTCCAATCATTTACTCTGGGGTAGTGTCTACCTTTGTTGCAGAAATGTGTCTCTCTTTTTGTTCTTTTTCTTTCTTTTTTCTTTATATTTTATTTATTACAATTAATTCACACTGTGTCCCAGTTGTATCTCTCTCATACCCTCCCAAACCCACCCTCCTGCCCTCACCTCCTCCCATGGCCCTCCCCTAGTCCACTGATAGGGGGAGATCCTCCTCCCATTCCATCTGACCATAACCTATCAGGTCTCATCAGGACTGGCTGCAATGTCCTCCTCTGTGGCCTGATAAGGCTGGCCCCTACTCGGTGGGGAGGGGGACCAAAGAGCCAGTCAATGAGTTCATGTCAGAGAAAGCCCTGTTCCCCTTACTAGGAAACCCTCTTGGACACTGAGATGCCGTGGGCTACATCTGTTCAGGGGTTCTAGATTATCTCCATGGACCTTGTTGGGAGTATCAGTTTCAGAAGAGACCCCTGGGACCAGATTTTTTGGTTCTGTTGCTCTCTTTGTGCAGCTCCTGTCCCCTCCAGGTCTTTCAATCTCCCCCTTCTTTCATAAGATTGTCTGTACTCTGCCCAAAGCATGATTCTCAGCATCATCTTTGATACCCTACTGGGTAAAGTCTTTAAGAGGCCCTGTATGGTAGGCTCCTGTCCTGTTCCCTGTCTTCTCCCTTTTTGGAAGTCTATCCCATTTGCATTTCTGAATGAGAATTGAGCATCTTGCCTAGGGACCTCATTCTTGATTAGCTTCTTTAGGAGTATAGATTTTAGTATGTTTATTCTATATTATATGTCCAGTATCCACTAATGGGTGAGTACATACCCTGTATGTCTTTTTGCTTCTGGAATACCTCACTCAGGATGATCTTTTCTAGTTCCCACCATTTACCTGCAAATTTTATGATTTATTTGTTTTTTAATTAATGAGTAATATTCCATTGTGTAAATATACCTCAATTTCTGTATCCATGCCTTAACTGAGGGACATCTGGGTTGTTTCCAGGTTCTGGCTGTTATGAATAAAGCTGCTACAAACATGGTTGAGCCAATGTCCTTGTTGTGTACTTAAGCATTTTTTGGATATATGCCTAGGAGTGCTATAGTTGGATCTTGAGGAAGAGTTATTCTTAATTGTCTGAGAAAGTTCCAGAGTGATTTCCAAAGTGGTTGTACAAGTTTACATTCTCACCAGCAATGGAGGAGGGTTCGCCTTTCTCTACAACCTCTCCAGCATGTGTTGTCACATGAGTTTTTGTTCTTAGCCATTCTGATGGGTGTAAGATGAAATCTCAGGGAAATCTCTGATGGCTAAGGTCATTGAGCATTTCAAGTGTTTGATATTTGATATTCCTCTATTAAGAATTCTCTGTATAGCTCTGTAACCCATTTTTTAGTTGGATTACTTGATTTGTTGCTTATTAACTTCTTTATTTCTTTATATAGTCTGGATATTAACCCTCTTTCAGATATAGGGTTGATGAAGATCTTTTCCCAGTCTTTAGTCTGTCATTTTGTTCTGATGGCAGTGCCATTTGCTTTACCGAAGCTTTTCTGTTTCATGATTGATTTACTGATTGTTGATCTTAAAGCCTATATTGTTGGTGTTCTGTTTGTCTTCCGTCTCAATGTGTTCAAGGCAATTCCCCACATTTTTCTTCTAACATGTTTAGTGTGTCTGTTTTTTTGTTGAGAACTCTGATCCACTTGGACTTTAGTGTTACGCAGGGTGATATGTATGGATCTACTTGAATTTTCCTATGTGTTGACATCCAGTAAGACAAGCACCATTTGTTAAAGATGCTATCATTTTTTTTCCATTGTATGGTTTTGGCTTCTTTGTAAAATATTAAGTATCCATAGGTTTATCACTTTATTTCTGGGTGCTGTATATCATGCAGTTTTTATTAGTGTTGCTCTGTAGTACAGGTTGAGATCAGGGATGGAGATACCTCCAAATGATCTGTTGTTGTACAGGATTATTTTAGCAACCTTGGTTCTTTCTTTTTTTTAATTCTTTATTAATTACACTTTATTCACTTTGTATGCCTTCTGTGGTTCCCTCCCTCCTCCCATTCCAATCTCTCCCTTCCTCCACGCTCTGCAAGTATGCCCTTCCCCAAGTCCACTGATAGGAGAGGTGTTCTTTTCCTTCCTCCTGATCCTAGTCAATTAGGTTTCATCAGGAGTGGCTGCATTGTCATCTTCTGTGGCCTGTTAAGGCTGCTCCCTCCTCAGGGGGAGGTGATTAAAAAGAAAGTCAATCAGTTCATGTCAGAGACAGTCCCTGTTCCTATCACAATGGAACCCAGTTGGATACTGAACTGCCATGGGCTACATCTGTGCAGGGGTCCTAGGCTATCTTCATGTGTGGTCCTTGGTTGGAGTATCAATCTCAGGAAAGACCCCTGTGCTCAGAATTTTTGGTTCTGTTGCTTTCCTTATGGAGTTCCTTTTCTCTCTAGATCTTACTGTTTCCCACTTCTTTCATAAGATTCCCTTTACTCTGCCCAAAGGTTGGCCATAAGTCTCAACATCTACTTTGCTAGTCTGCAGGGCAGATCCTTTCAAGGTCCCCTGTGTTAGGCTCCTGACTTGTTCCCTCTTTTCTCCTTCTTCTGATGTCCATCCTCTTTGCCTTTCTGGATAGGGACTGAGCATTTTAGCAAGAGTCCTCCCTCTTGATTAGTTTCTTTAGGTGTACAGATTTTAGGAGGTTTATCTATATTACATATCTATATGAATGAGTATAGACCATGTGAGTCTTTCTGCTTCTGGGATAGCTCACTCAGGATGATCTTTTCCAGATCCCACCACTTACCTGGGGTTTTTCTTTTTCCATATATAATTGAAAATTTTTCTTTCAAGATTTATAAAGAATTGTGTTTTTTTTTTTAATGGGAATTACACTGAATCTGTAGATTGCTTTTGTTAGGAGGGCCATTTTCACTATGTTAATCCTACCAATTCTTGAGCATGGGAGATCTTTGTAGATGTACCTATATAGGCATATAGAGAGGAAATGAACAAAAACAAAGAGGTCATCATGGACAGTAATCCAATAATAATAATAATAATAATAATAATAATAATAGATGAAGGAAATGGTGCACAACATGAAAATGGAATTACAATCAATAAAGAAAATATATACAGAGAAACTCCTGTGAACTCTAGTGAAGAGATCAGAAACTGAAAAGGTAAGCATTAGGAACAGAATTCAAGAAATGGAGGAAAGAATCTCGGGCGCTGAAGACACAATTGAAGAAATCAATACATCTCTCAAAAAATACATAAAATCAGAAAAAGTCCTGACACAAGTTATTGAAAAAAATCAAAGACAAGCTCTAAGAATAATAGGAATAGACAGAAAAGAACATTCCAGACTCCAAGGTCCAGAAAATATTTTCAAGAAAATCACAGAAGAAAAATTCCCCAACTTAAAGAAAAGGATGTCCAAACACATACAAGACGCTTTCAAAACACAAATAGACTAGATCAGAAAAGAAACTCCCCCATCACATAACAATCAAAACACTAAATCTACAGAACAACAACAACAACAACAAAATATTGAAAGCAGCAAGGGGAAAAGGCCAAGTAACATATAAAGGTAGACTTACCAGAATCACACCAGACTTCTCAATAGAAACTATGAAAGCCAAAAGGGCCTGGGCAGATGTCATGCAGACTCTAAGAGACCACAGCGACCAACCCAGGCTACTACACCCAACCAAGCTTTCAATCAACATAGATGGAGAAAACCAAATATTCCATTAAAAAACTGAACTTAAACAATATCTATACAACAACCCAGCCCTGCAGAAGATACTAGAAGGAAAACTCCAATCTAACAAAATCAACTACACCCAAGAAAACACAGGAGATAGATAACTTCACAACAAAAAATTAAAAGAAAACAAGCACAGAAACACACTATCACCACCAACTTCACAGTAAAAGGAACTAATATTCATTGGTCACTATTATCTATCAACATCAACAGACTCAACCCTCTAATAAAAAGACACAGAGGTGTGTTCTTTGAATGCAGCAAAATGGTGGACTCTGTTTCCACAACCTAGTTTGTGTCTTTCTTTTGGATAGTTGAGTCCATTGATATTGACAGATATTAGTGACCAGTGACTGTTAGTTCCTTCAGAGATTCCACTTACCAAGGTTGAATCAAAATCATGTAAATAAATTAAATAATTCTGCCCTGCAGATTCCACCACAGACCACAGCACTTGGGTCTCGGCCTTGGGATCTGGGACAGAGGAGATTCAGTCCCCACTTTCTCCACCCACATCCACCCCAGCACTTCCCTGGGACCAGCCACCAAAATCATTCCCTGGTGGAAGTGAAGGATACAGAAGGGCTCTGCAAAGTCTGCCACAGACCACACTGCCCAGGCCCCAGCACAGGCTGAGCCCAGCCCAGCACACAGTGCTGAGCTGACTGTGAACCTACACCTGCATTTGCCCCAGCAGGATCAAATCGGAAAGTAGAGAGCAAGGAGAACCCCTGTGCTTTCCAACTGATCCTGCAAAGGAGTGAGTGTGACTTCAAGGGAGTGTTTGCAGAGCCCCAGATCCAGGGCTCCTCTACACAAGCCACCAGACAACAGATCCCTACCACCCACACCCCTAGTGTGGGCTTCATAGGGATTCTTGGGAGAGTGATCCCAACACTGAAGCCTCTGCTCAGTGGGGCTACCAGTGAATTCCAGGCAAACAATTCCCAGATCCCAGACAAATCTGCATGCCAGTGGCCTATAAGGCCACTGCCCTAGTCAGGGAATCCACACTGTGCCCACTAAAAGCACCTGCAAATAGCAGCTTTACTATGTTTAGATATGTGCCTTCTATGCACATATCTAAACATAGTAAAGGCAATATACAGCAAGCCTATAGCCAACATAAAACTAAACAGAGAGAAACTTAAAGGAATCCCACTGAAATCAGGGACAAGGCAAGGCTGCCCACTCTCTCCATATCTCTTCAACATAGTTCTGGAAGTCCTTCCTAGAGCAATAAGATAATTGAAGGAGATTAAGGGGATACATATAGGAAAGGAAGTGGTCAGTGGATCACTATTTGCAGTTGATATGATAGTATACACGTGTGACCCCCAAAATTTTACCAGGGAACTCCTATAGCTAATAAACACCTTCAGCAAGGTGGCTGGATACAAAATTAACATAAAAAATCAGTAACCCTCCTGTATACAAAAAACAAAACAGCTGAGAAAGAAATTAAGGAAACAACACCCTTCACAATAGCCACAAAAAATACGTTGGTGTGACCCTAACTAAGGAAGCCAAAGACTTGTATGAAAAAAATTTCAAGTCTCTGAAGGAAGAATTAGAAGAGGATATCAGAAGATGGAAAGATCTCCCATGCTTGGCAGGATTAACATAGTGAAAATGGCCATCTTACCAAAAGCAATCAACAGATTCAATGCAATTTCCATCAAATTACCAACACAATTCTTTACAAACCTTGAAAGAAAAATTCTCAACTTCATATGGAATAACAAGAAACCCAGAATTGCTAACATAATCCTCTACAATAAAATATCTTCTGGAGGCATCTCCATCCCTGATCTCAAGGTATACTGCAGAGCAACAGTAATAAAAACTGAATGGTCTTGGCATAGAAACAGAATGGTGGATCAACAGAACCAAATAGAGGACCCAGAAATAAACCCACACACTTATGGACAGCTGATATTTGACAAAGATTCTAAAACCATACAATGGAAGAAAGATAGCAATGTTCCACAAATGGTGCTGATCTAACTGGATGTCTACAGGTAGAAAAGTGCCAATAGATCCATACTTATCACCTTGCATAAAACTAAAGTCCATTAAAAGCTAAAATGTTACGCTCAGGATGTGAGGCTAAGCACTGCACTCAGGGTCAGCAGCTTTCGACCCAGAGAAGAGCATGTCTGATTGCATGCGGGTTAATGCCCCAATGTCCCGCCTCTGAGAAAAAGGTATCGTCCGGGTCCGATGCTCTTTAGGTGGATGACACCTAAATGAACATCAGTACAAAGTCCCAATTTATTTCTAATATCAGAGATCAGACCTCTACTCTTGCCTGATACGTCTAAAACAAAAAGGGGGAACTGCGTACAAAGGGAGAACAAAAAGAGAGCTGTGTAATACCGCGCCTTAAAGATGGAGCTGGTTTCTGCCTTCCACCTTCCCGATGGTGAGTGCTCTCTGTCACGAACAACTCCACATTTGGCTAAGGCCAAGGATCTGGCTTGCTTCCATGTATGTGGACCTATCTGCATTGCCCACATGGCACACTGGGGTTGGCTACCCAGAGGCTATTTAAGCTGTGGGCTGGCTTTCCCCAGGGTCAGATGATTGTTCAAGGTTCCTGAATAAACTGCATTGAAAAAAAAAAAAAAAAACCTAAAGTCCAAGTGGATCAAAGACCTCAACAACAACAACAACAACAACAACAACAACAAAAAAAAAAAAAAAAAAAAAACAAAACACTAAACCTGTTAAAAGAAAAAGTGGGGAATTGCCTTGAACTCATTGGTACAGGAAACATCTTCCTGAACAGAACACCAACAGCACAGGCTCTAAGAGCAACAATTGATAAATGGGACTTCATGAAACTGAAAAGCTTCTGTAAAGCAATGGACACTGTCATCAAAACAAAAGGACTGCCTACAGACTGGGAAAGAATCTTCACCAACCCTATATCTGACAGAGGGCTGATATCCAGAATATATAAAGAACTAAAGAAGTTGAAAAACAACAAATCAAGTAATCCAATTAAAAAGGGGGGAACAGAGCTAAACAGAGAATTCTCAATAGAGGAATACAGAATGACAGAGAAACACTTAAAGAAATGCTCAACCTCATTAGCCATCAGGGGAATGCAAATCAAAACGACCTGAGATTTCACCTTACACCCATCAGAATGGCCAAGATGAAAAACTCAAGTGATAACACATGCTGGAGAGGTTGTGGGGAAAGGAACCCTCCTCCATTGCTGGTGGGAATGTAAACTTGTACAACCATTCTGGAAATCAATCTGGCACTTTCTCAGAAAACTAGGAATAGTGCTTCCTCAGATCCAACTATACCACTCCTAGGCATAAATCCAAAAGAGTCTCAAGTACACAACAAGGACATTTGCTCAGCCATGTTTGTAGCAGCCTTATTTGTAACAGCCAGAAGCTGGAAACAACCTTGATGCCCCTCAACTGAGAAATGGATACAGAAATTGTGGTACATCTGCACAATGGAATATTACTCAGCAATAAAAAACAAGAAGATTATGAAATTTGCACAGGGGTCTTTCCTGAGACTGATATTCCAACCAAGGACTATGCATGGAGATAACCTAAGACCCCTGCACAGGTGTAGCCCATGGCAGTTCAGTATCCAAATGGATTCCATTGTAATAGGAATAAGGAAACAATTCTCTGACATGAACTGATTGGCCTGCTCTTTAATTACCTCCCCATCATGGGGGAGCAGAATTACCAGGCCACAGAAGAAGAGAATGCAGCCACTCCTAATGAGACCTGATAGACTAGGATCAAAAGGAAGAAAAAGAAGACCTCCCCTATCAGTGGACTTGGGGAGGGGCATGCATGCAGAGGGTGGAGGAAGGGAGTGATTGGGACAGGAGGAGGGAGAGAACCACAGGGGGGATACAAAGTGAATAAAGTGTAATTAATAAAGAAAAAAAGAGACAAACATAAAAAATGCAGGTAAATGGTGGGAACTGGAAAAGATTATCCTGAGTGTGCTATCCTAGAAGCAGAACCACACACACAGTATATACTCACTCATATAGACATATAACAAGTTAGGAGCCTGCCCCGGAGGCTCTGCCCTGCAGACTATCAAACCAGATGCTGAGACTTATGGCCAACTGTTGGGCAGAGTGCATGGAATCTTATGAAAGAAGTGGGAAATAGTAAGATCTGGAGAGGACAGGAGCTCCACAAGTAAAGCAACAGAACCAAAAAGTTTGAACACAGGGGCCTTTCCAGAGACTCATACTCCAACCAAGTGCCATGCGTGGAGATAACCTAGAACCCCTGCACAGATGTAGCCCACAGCAGTTCAGTGTACAAGTGGGTTCCATAGTAATGGCAACAGGGACTGCCTCTGATTACTGCCTCTGACATAAACTGATTGGCCTGCTCTTTGATCACATCCCACTGAGGGGGGGGGGGAAGCAGCCTTACCAGGCTACAGAAGATGACAATGCAGCCACTCCTGATAAGATCTAATAGCCTAAGATTGGAAGGAAAGAGAGGAAGATCTCCCCTATCAGTGGACTTGGGGAGGGGCATGAGTGGAGAAGGGGAGGGAAGGTGAGATTGCAGGGGAGGAGAGAGGGGTTTATGGGGGGATACAAAGTGAATAAAGTGTAATTAATACAAATTAATATTAAAAAACATGATTATCTCCTTAGATTCTGAAAAAGCATTTAAACAAAACCCAACACCCATTCATGTTTAAAGTATTAGAGAGATCAGGGATACAAGGCACATACCTAAAGACAAAGGCAATAAAAAGCAAGCCTTTTTATAACGAACATCAAACTAATTGGAGAAAAACTTCAATCCCACTGAAATCAGAGACAAGGAAAGGCTCCCTACTCTTTCCATATCTCTTCAACATACTACTTGAAGTCCTAGGTAGAGTAGTAAGACAACTAAAGGAGATCAAGGAGATACAAATTGGAGAGGAAGACATTAAAGTATCACTATTGGCAGATAGTATACATGAGTGATGCAAAAATTCTACCAGAACTCCTACAACTGATAAACAACTTCAGCACAGTGGCTGGATAAAAAATTAACTAAAAAAAAAAAAAAAAAAAAAAAAAAAAAAAAAAAAAAAAAAAAAAACACCACCAGGGCATTAGCCATGAGTCATACTGGGCAGACTGCTCAAACCCTGAATAATCATTTAGCCAATGTAGCTCATGCCTTAGTTGTACATAAAGGAATTAATGCTCAACTAAAAGGAAGCTTGATGGTGTTCAATCAGAGGATTGACCTCTTGCAGGAGCAAATTGATACCCTATGGCAAATCGCTCAACCTGGCTGTCAATGAAAGTATGCTGGACTTTGTGTCACTAGCATACAACATGAGAATTTTTCCTGCGCTGCAAGTCTGTCTAAACAATTGTCGAGCTATATTTTAGGTAATTGGACTGGAGAATTCGATACTACGATGGAGCAGCTGAGAGTGGCCATTGTCACAGTAAATTCTACCGGAGTGGACGCAGGACTAGCCAGAGGATTATCAACATGGATTGCTGCAGCCATGAATCATCTGAAGGAATGGGCGGGCATGGGAGTGTTAGCAGGCCTACTGGTGTTGGTCTCCTTGGTTTGCCTGTGGTATATATGCAAGATTAGAGTCTCACAACAGTGTGATGCAGCCATGATCATTCAGGCCTTTACAGCCATTGAAGCAGGACATTCTCCCCAAGCATGGTTGGATACCATAAAAAGCTAAAATGATACGCTCAGGATGCGAGGCTAAGCACTGCACTCAGGGTCAGCCGCTTTGGACCCAGAGAAGAGCATGTCTGATTGCATGCGGGTTGATGCCCCAGGTCCCGCCTCTGAGAAAAAGGTATCGGACGGGTCCGATGCTCTTTGGGTGGATGACACCTAAATGAACATCTGTACAAAGTCCCAATTTATTTCTAATATCAGAGATCAGACCTCTACTCTTGCCTGATGCGTCTAAAACAAAAAGGGGGAACTGTAGAGAGCTGCAGAATGCTATGCCTTAAAGATGGAGCTGGTTTCCGCCTCCCACCTTCCCGATGGTGAGTGCTCTCTGTCACGAACAACTCCACATTTGGCTAAGGCCGAGGATCTGGCTTGCTTCCATGTATGTGGACCTATCTGCATTGCCCCCGTGGCACGCCTGGGTTGGCTACCCAGAGGCTATTTAAGCTGTGGGCTGGCTTTCCCCGGGGTCCGAGGATTGTTCAATGTTCCTGAATAAACTGCATTGAAAAAAAAAAACAAAAAACAAAAAACAAAAAAAAATCAGTAGCCCTCCTCTATACAAAAGACAAATGGGTTGAGAAAGAAATTAGGGAAACAACTCTCTTTACAGTAGCCACAAATAACATAAAGTACCTTGGTGTAACTCTAACAAACCAAGGGAAAGATTTGTATGAAAAAAAAAAAAGAACAACAACAACAGGAAAAACTTCAAGTCTCTGAAAAAGGAAACTGAAGAAGATATCAGAAAATGGAAAGATCTCCCATGCTCATGGATTGGTAGTATTAACATACTAAAAATGTCCATCTTACCAAAAGCAGTATAATGATTCAATGCAATTCCTATCAAATAGCAACACAATGTTTTACAGACCTTGAAAGAACAATTCTCAACTTCATATGGAAAAACAAAGACTCTTTACATCTTAAACTGAAAACACAAAGCAGAGAGAGGTTGTACTGAGAATGGTAGAATGGTCTTTTAAAATTTCAGGGACTCTAGTGACTTCAACAAGGTCACAACCCCTAAAACTCCCAAACATTTTATCTATGTGGGAACCAATTATTCTAACATCTGAGGCTCTGGGGGACATTCTCATTCAAACCACCACAGAAAGAAATGGAAAGAAGAATGGATAATTGTAGGAGAAGATAAGACAGAGTACAAATTAACACTTTGGCTCTATCTTGAAGGATGCAGTCTTAGTTAGGATTTTTAATGCTGTTGTAAAGGAGCTGGCTTACAGTTCAAAGGTTTGGTGTATTATGGCAGTACAGTCAGATATGGTGCTAGATAGGTATCTGACAGTGACATATTTGTATCAGCAGGAAGAGAGAATCACAGTGGGCACAGCTGAACACCTGAAACTTCAAAGCCCACCCCCAGTGACATACTTCCTCCAACAAGGCCACACCTCCTAGAAATGCCATTCCCTATGAGCCTATGGGACGTTTCCATTTAAACCTCTACATATGCATTGAAAAGATCCAGCTGGATGAAGAATTCAAATTTGCGCCATTAAGCAAGAATGTTATGGAAGAATGAGCAATCATTTGGTGGAATGTAATTGTTCCCATAATACTGGGATCTAACAGAATCAAAGGCCTGCAAAGAAAGCAGGTAGAGCCAAATATGAGAGCAATGTGCTATGGGACTCAGCTCTGTTGGAAAAAAAAGAAAAGTACCAGATTAAAATGTTGTAACTGAACCTTGAAAATCTAAGATTAAACTATAAATTTATATGATCTTGAGACATTTTTTTCAAAATAGACCCTCCTTAATTTCTGTTCTTACATAGAACTATCACAGAACTTGTCACAGAGCTATGACAGCCTGAGCAGTGACCCTAGAAACTTGCTTGTTTTCATGGAGATTGCCAGTGCCTGATGCTAGAGCTATAACCCAGACTCACAAGGCGAAAAATGCCCTCCATCAGGTAGGACACACATTACTGGTTTAGACCATTTGTCATTTGTGACTTAAGTTTTCATGAATTTGAATTGGAAAAAACAGTTGCACTGCAGAGATGTTGTTTCTCCTCCTTATCAAATACATCATTTAAAAAGGCAGATGGAAATGGATGTATCATGGGATGTCAACAGAGCCAAGACATTTGTCAAAAGTACTAGAATAAGTATTCCTTAGGAGTTATTCTTGTAGACTGTACCTTTGGTATGTTGATTATTTTGCGTTACTATTTTAACTAAGCCAAGAGAATCATCCATCTTCTAGCATTAAATTGTTATGCTTTCAGCTTGAGAAGGAGAAAAAAATGTGTGTGAGCATGCATTCTCGCCTGTGAAAATATACTGGTTTTTTTCTAGTCATTCTGCTACAATTTTCTATCCTCCTTGTGATACTACAAGGTGTCAAAGTTGTTCCATACAAAGTAAATATTAAAATGGATTTCAGAGTTGAATATAGAATAATTTTAAACATTTTATTTATACCAGCTAATTTAACCTCCTCACCTCTGTAAGTGATGTTAAATATCCTTAAGTAATTGAATAAAACCAGGACAGAATAAAACTCATAAGCATACATCTCTTTTCTAGCTTTTACAGCTGAACCAAATTGTTGGGTGTTCACGTGATACTGATTATCTAGATAGAGAGAAAATTATTTGATCACTAATTCAGACAATATTTAAAGACAGATAATGAAGTCAGGGTCTTTGTATTTTGCATTTTAAAAAAATGTTCCTGAAATTTGCAGGCAAATGGAGGGATCTAGAAAAGATCATTCTGACTGAGGTATCCCAGAAGGAGAAAGACACATATGGTATATACTCACTCATATAGTCCTATAGGATACGGCAAACAAAATGGAATCTATACATCTAAAGAAGATAAACGAAAAAGAGGACCCGGGGTAAGATGATCAATCCTCACTTAGAAAGACAAATGGGAGGTGCATTGGACGTAGGATAAAACAAGTAACAGGACAAGACCCTACCTCAGAGGGCCTCTGAAAGACTCTACCTAGACTCTACCTACTCTACTGACTCATAACCAAACCTTCGGCAGAATGCAGGGAATCATATGAAAGAAGGGGGAGTTTGTATGACGTGGAAAGAATAGGAGCTACACAAGGACAAAATATATCTGGACACAAGGGTCTTTTCCGAGACTGACACTCCACCAAAGACCATGTTTGGATATAACCTAGAAGCTCTGCTTGGATGAAGCCCGTGGTAGCTCAGTAACCAATTGGTTTCCCATAGTAAGGGGAACAGGGACTATTTCTGACAGGAACTCAATGGCAGGCTCTTTGACCTCCCCACCGCCTCAAGGGAAGAGCAGTCCTGCTAGGCCACAGAGGAGGACTTTGCAGCCAGTCCTACAGATATCTGGTAAAGCAGGGTCAGATGAAAGTGGAGGAGGTCCTCCCCAATCAGTGAACTTGGAAAGGGGCAGGGAGGAGATGAGGGAGGGTGGGGTTAGGAGGGAATGAGGGATTGGGATACAGCTGGGATACAGAGTTAATAAAATGTAACTAATAATAAAAAAAAAATTCCACAAAAAAAAATGTTCCACGAGATGCTCAGATTTCTTTGCAGTTCATATAAAACTATACACTGCCTTTCTTAGAGCTGACATCCCTTAATCTATCGATTTATTTTTACAAGTCATAAAAGATCGCATTATGTTAACTTCTGCATCATCTCTCACTGACAATTTCAATATTCTTATGAAAGATCCTTCCAACATCATTGCTTCAGGTCCTCGACCTACATATCTTTCATACTCATCTCCCTTATTATACAACAGTAAACCACTCTAAGTATAACCTTGACTTTATTGTCATTGCTATTGGTGCTGCATCCCACGGTTATCTGTATCTGACTCTTCAACCTCACTAACCAAATCATTCTCTCATGCCCACACTGTCAGTGCTTCAGTCTTGTCAAGCACCACGAATCACCAGTCTTTATTCAAGTTCACAACTTACTATCCCTCACTTTTTATCACTTCTTACTTGATATTGATCATTTCTTTTATTCCATTCTCCTCTATTGCCTCCTCTTTACTCCTCCCCCCCAACACACCTGCTTATTCTACTAGTTTCTATTCTATATGGGCTGCTGTAGTAACTTTGGAGAAAATCATGAACATCTCCTGACTGACCCCGTAATAAAACTCAAGATCACAAATTCTGATTATTCAATATTTATCATTTTTTTAGTTTACTCTTCGAAGTGCTAACTTCTATCCCAAGATGCTAGTCACCCTTCATACACCCATTTTCCCATTCTTTCTGCCACAGAAAATAGAGCACCCATGTTTCTACTGGACTAAGTGTGCACCTGCTAGACATTACTCCTGGAATATTCCATCAATATGTCCCTTTATCCTTCTTACTGAATTATTTCCATTAATATAAATATATTACCTTCATTTCTTCCCCAATTTTTGTCATTTTGCTAGTCTCCTTTTAGAAAAACAAAGTTTCAGAGGGGTTGCTTCTGCTGCTATCTCCATTTCCTTTCTAAGTTCATTGTTTCTTCAGATCACTAATAGCCTTTCTTTTCTCTTTGTTGTTCTGAAATACCAAGGTTAAGCCAATAGTAACTTTTTATCTGATGATATAATAGTATTATATAAGATTTAATAATTGTATACATAACTTTCTGATCTTACAGACTTTCACCATCATGAACCACTCTTCTTCTTCTTCTTTTTCTTCTTCTTCTTCTTCTTCTTCTTCTTCTTCTTCTTCTTCTTCTTCTTCTTCTTTTTAAAGCACTACTCTTCTTTCCTTGCTGGGTGTTTCTCTCCTCTAGCCTTTCTTCCTCTGTTCAAATTATTTCCTTTTTATCTGTCTCACTCCACTAGAAAACAAATTTAATAGAATTAGTAACTTGTCTGTTTTCTTCTGGGCTTTAAACAATTTGAAATATTTGTATGAGTGAGAAAATTAATGATGAATTATACATTGGCAGACCTTATTTATTTACCTAAAACTGTGTCTTCGGAGATGGTGGCACCAATCACATACATTGCCTGATCAGCAGGGCAGCAATGACTGCATGGCGACCAACAGACCAAACTGTTGGTTTGGGGCCCCAAAACACCAGGGACTCAGTTTCCCAGGTGACAGGAAACAATCAGGTCTGACCTCAGGTCACCCAGATAATCCCTGGAAAAGTTCCTAGGTTCCTTCAGGTTTCTGGTCTGCAGTGCCTAGCCACATGCCTGTATGTTGTACTCACTGGTCAGTGAATACTTTCTGGGTAGCAGAACTCCCAACTCCAGCCTCAGGCCTTCTGATGCCTGGGAACCACAGGAACAGCCCAGATTCCACTGCAAAGCTCAACCTATCTCCCTAAGGAGACTGACTAAACCTCTGGGCTCCATGGTTCTCCAAGGTGGCTGCATCCAGCAAACACAATGTCTGAGCAGTGTCTGGCCAGCTGCATAGCAAGAAAGCCAGTGGAGGGGCAGCTGTCTGCAGGACATCCTCAGTGAGAGGAGAGGTCCTGGGCTCCTAAGGAACCCGGTCAGCCCACAGGATAATACTCAGCTCATCCTGAGGAGAGCTGCTATAATTCCATTACCCACCAGTCAGAGACCATACCCATCAATTTGAGGAGGGCTCCTTAAGAAACATCCAGCTTTCTGACCAAGGCTCTTCTCCTTATACCCCACCCAGCCCCTGCAGGACTCCAGTGGGTAATGGAAACTACCACCAACACCAGAGATAACCAGATGGCTAAAGGTGAGCAATCAACACAATCAACAAAAGCCATAGAAATAGGGCATGTCCAGAATCCAGTTATCCAAAGGCAAGTAGCCCAGGATACTCTAGCACAACTGAAACTCAAGAAAATGACATTAAATCTGTGCTTATAGAGATGATAATGGAGGAAACAAATACAATCCGTAGAGAAATACAGCAAAATGCAAACAGACTGAGACCATTAGAGAGGCCTGTAGAGAGAAAATGAATAAATCACTCAAAGAAATACAGGAAACTCAAACAGTCAGGTAAAGGAAATCAATAAAATGGTTCAAGATCAGAAGATGAAAATGGAAAAAATAAAGAAAGCACAAACTGAGGCAATCCTGGAAAGAGAAAATTTAGAGAAGAAAACAGGAACTATAGAGGTAAGTATCTATAATAGAATACAAGAGATGGAGAAAAGAATCTCTGGTGTAAAAGATACAAGGGAAGAATTGATACATCCATCAAAGAAAATCTTAAATCTAGAAACTACCTGACACAAAACATCCAAGAATCCAAGGACACCATGAAAAAGTGAAACCTAAGAAAAATAGGAATAGAGAAAAAAGAAGGATATCATCTCCAAGGCCCAGAAAACATTTTCAACAAAATCATAGAATAAAAGATCCCCAATTTAAAGGAGTCCTATAAGCATACAAGAAGCCCACTGAACACCTAATACATTAGATCAGAAAAAAAAAAAAATCTCCTGCCACATAATAACCAAGAGACTAAGAACAAAGAAAAATATTAAAAGCTTCAAGGGGAAAAGGCCAAGTAATGCATAATAGCAAACCTATCAGAATCAAAACTGACTCCCCAACAGAGATTATGAAAGCCATTAGGGCCTGGATAGATGTTGTGCAGACCTTAAGAACACAGATGTCAGCCCAGACTGCTATACCCAGCAAAACTCTCAGTCATCACAGATGGAGAAAACAAGATATTCTATGACAAAAACAAATTTAAACAGTACCTATCCACAAATGCAGCCAGAAGATACTATAAGAAAAAAAAATCCTTTCTGAGACTGATATTTCAAACAAGGACCATGCATGGAGATAACTTAGAACCCCTGCACAGAAATTGGCCAAGGCAGCTCAGTATCAAAGAGGGTTCTCCAATAATAGGATCAGGGACCATCTCTGACATGAACTGATGGGCGCACTCTTTGATCACCTCTACCTGAGTGGGGAGCAGCCTTACCAGTCCACAGAGAAAGACAAAAAAGCCAGTCCTGATGAGACCTGATAGACTATGGTCAGATGGAAGGGGAGAAGACCTCTCTTATCATTGGACTAGGGGAGGGGCATAGGAGAAGAAGAGGGAGGGAGGACGTTATTGGGAGGGGTTGGGGGAGGGGGCTACAGCTGGGATACAAAGTGAATAAACCGTACCTAAAATTTTTAAATTAAATTAAATTAAAAAAAATCCAACCCAGGAAGGCTAACTACACCAAGAAAAACAGAGGAAATAAATAACTTCACTACAACAAAACTAAAAGTAGACAAGCACACAAATGCACTACCACAAAAACACCAAAATAAAAAGAACTAACAGTCAGTGGTCATTAACCTCTCTCAGCATCAATAGACTCAACTCTCCAATAAACACACACACACACACACACACACACAGAGAGAGAGAGAGAGAGAGAGAGAGAGAGAGAGAGAGAGAGACTAATAGAATGGATGTGTAAATAGGACCCAATCTGTTGCATACAAGACACAAACCTCAGCCACAAAGATAGATGTAACCAGAGAGTAAAGGGCTAAAAGAAAGTTTTCTAAACAAACAGACCCAAGATTCAAGCTGGAGTAGCCATACTAACATCTAATAAAATAGACTTTCAACCAAAATTAATTAAAAGAGTTGAAGAAAGATACTTCATATTCATCAAAGAAGAATTCCACCAAGATGACATCTCAATTCTGAACATCTATGCCCCAGATACAAAGGAGCCCACATTTGTAAAAGCCCACATTAATAAAGCTTAAACCACATGTCACTCTCCACACATTAATAGTGGGAGACTTCAACACCCCACTCTCATCAAAGGACAGGTCAACAAAACAGAAGCTAAACTGAGAAATAATGACACTAACAGATGTCATGAATCAAATGGACCTAACAGACATATACAGAACTTTTAACCCAAATACAAAAGAATATACCTTCTTCTCAGAACCTCATGGAGCCTCTTCCAAAATGAGCATATAGTAGATCATAGATGATATGATAGTATACATAAGCAACCCCAAAAACTGCACCAGAGAACTTCCGGAGCTGATAAACTCCTTCAGTAAAATGACTGGATACAAAATTAATTCAAAAAATCAATAGCCCTTCTGAATACAAATGACAAATGGGTTGAGAAAGAAATTAGGGAAACCACATCCTTCACAATAGCCACAAATAATATAAAGGATCTAAGACTAACTTTAACTAAGGTAGTCAAATACCAGTATGACAAGAACTTCAAGTCTCTGAAGAAAAAAATTAAAGAAGATAACAGAAGATGGAAAGATCTCCCATGACCATGGATCAGTAGGATCAACCCAGTAAAAATGACCTTCTTATCAAAAGCAATCTACAGAATCAATACAATTTCCATCAAAATATCAACACAATTCATTACAGACCTTTAAGAAACAATTCTCAATTTCATATGGAAAAAAAAAGAAACCCAAAATAGCTAAAAAAAATTCCTGTACAATAAAAGATCTACAGGCGGTATCTCCATCCCTGATCCTAAAGTGTGTGGAATTGGCATAGGAACATGAAGACCCATAAATAAAACCACACACCTATAGACACTTTCTTTTGACAAAGAAACCAAAACCATAAAATTGAAAAAAGATAGTATCTTCAACAAATGGTGCTGGTTTAACGATATCTGCATGTAGAAAATGCAAATCGATCCATGCTTATCTCCCTGCATGAAAATAAAGTCCAGGTGGATCAAAGACCTCAACATAAAACCAGAAGCACTAAATTTATTAGAAGAGAAAGCGGGGAAGAGCCTTGAACTCATTGGCACAAGAGACAACTTCCTGAACAGAACACCAACAGCACAGGCTCGAAGATCATCAATTAATAAATGGGACTTCATGAAACCAAAATGCTTCTGTAAAGCAAATGACACTGTCAACAAAACAAGATGACAGCCTACAGACTAGGAGAAGATCATCAACAACACTATATAAAGAAATCAAAAATTAAACAGCAACAAACCAAATAATCCAATTAAAAATGGGGTACAGAACTAAGCAGAGAATTCTCAACAGAGGAATATCAAATGGCAGAGAAACATTTAAAGAAATGCTCAATGTTCTTAGTCACCAGGGAAAAGCAAATAAAAATGGCTCTAATATTCTATTTTATACCCCTCAGAATGGCTAAGATAAAAACCCCAAGTGACAGCACATGCTAGCAAGGATGTGGAGAAAGGCGAACACTCCTCCATTGCTGGTGGGAGTGCAAACTTTTACAACCACTTTGTATATCAGACAGTTGGGAATAAAGCTACCTCAAGACCCAGCTATAGCAGTCCTGGGCATATACCAGAAAGCTCTACCATACAGTAAGGATATTAGCTCAACTATGTTCATAGCAGCTTTATCCATAATAGGCAGAATCTGGAAACAACTTAGATGCCCCTCAACAGAAGAATAAATACAGAAATTGTGGTACATTTACATAATGGAATATTATTCAGCAATTAAAAAGAAGGAAATCGTGAAATACACAGGGAAAAAGATGGAATTAGAATGATCATCCTGAGTGAGGTAACACGGAACTATGACGATAGGCATGATGTACACTTACTTATAATTGGATATTAACCATGTAATACAGTACAACATAATACAATCCACAGACCAAAAGAGGTCAAATAAGAAGGAGTACCTTAGGGAGGATACTTAATTCTCATTCAGAATGGCAAATAAAAAAAAAAAAAAAAACACTGGAAGCTGTTGAAGAGAGGGAACTGGATGTGAGCATTTTATAGATGCCCTCTGAAGGATTCCACCTAGCAGGGGATCAAAGCAAATGCTGAGATTCACAGCCAAACTTTGGGCAGAGTTCAGGGAGTCATAGAAAAGAATGGGGGAAGAGAAGGATCAGGAGGGGACAGGATATATAAGATCAACAGAGCCAACAAATACTGGCCCAGACAGGCCTGCAGAGACTTATGCACCAACCAAGGACCATGCACAGAGAGGGCCTAGATCCCCTGTTCAGATGAAGCCAATAGGCAGCTCAATCTCCATATGGATTTCCTGGTAAGAGGAGCAGGGGCTGTTTATGATGTGAACTTTGTTACGAACTCTTTGATCCCTTCCTTCTGGTGGGGGCCCTTTGCCAAGCCACAGAGGAAGAGGATGCAGGCAGTCCTAATGAAACTTAATAAGCTGGATCAGATGGTAGGGAAGGAGGGGTCCCCCTTTCTGAGAACTAGAGGAGGGGGATAGAAGGGAAGAAGGGGGGAAGATGAGACTGAGAGGAGATGAGGGAGGGTGCTACAGTCAGGATGTAAAGTGAATAAATTATAAAAGATAAATTAAAATTAAAAATAAAATGGTGTGTATCATATACATATATACATTTATAAAATATCCATATATGTATACCTTCACACACAAAAAGGATTTAAATGGAGTTACCCTATTTCCCTATAATGAGGGGTTGGGTACAATGCCTCCTCCAGACACCATTGGCTATCAAATAATAAAGGCTTTTGTTGTTTATCCTGTCTACCTTACAAAACTTGATAGTAAGTCCCTATTGCTGAAAGCAACTAAGTCATAGAATCTGGAGAAATCACAGTGGTACCAATTTGGAAGCTTCATCACTATTGGCTCGCTTTCATAGTGCTGGAAGGTTCTATGCATGCTACTCTGTGTGGGGGGAGTAATCAACAGTTTTATTTAGCTGTGAATCCTTCATGTTTGATACAATAGCTACTGACCTAGCAAGATTTACATACTGGTACAGTATTGGCACAAGGGTTATGGACATAACCAACCATTTCTGATTGAATTTGAAGTTTATTCCATAAGATGTACCCCATACCTGAACCAAGCCAAAACATTGTGGCTGACTGGGTCATAGACCCTATGACGGATCTTGAACTGTTATTTTTCTAGACAACATAGAAATACACTGCCTCCTAGTTCTTGTCTTTCTTTATAACCATAGATTAATGTATGGCTCAATTCTCACTAGGAAAACATGTTTTTTGCACTAGACGGTGATTTAATACAGAGAACTATAACCAATCTACATAGAAAAAAAAATAAAAGACTATCACATGCTTACCTTTAAATGGAAGATCTAGATCACACTGGTTCCCAGAGGCTCAGAGATCTTTGCAAAAGAAGGAGAAGAAAGACTGTAAGACCCAGATAGGATGTCTGTGATGAACCAGTATTTTGCTGGACATAATAATACAGTTGTATACATGATCTCTGAATAGCTGAGACTACATGCACAAGAATTATACATGCCAAGCCAAAAATTTTACAGCATGGATGAAGGAGGGTCTCACAACATCCTATCTCTCTCTAAGGAGCTGTAACTAACTGGTAGGTACTAAGAAAAGGATGTAATTCCTGAGAGGCATCCCATGCTCCAAAATGTGGCCCTATACCCATTCATATAAAGGCAGTACTAGATAGACTCAGTGGGTATTAAGTTGAAAGTAAGAGAAGGAGACACGAAGTTGGGAGGTAAAAGAATATAGGTAGGGAAGGAACAGAGGATGATTTGGAGAAGTAGGAATGGGGTAATTTTATCCAAAGTGATTATAATTAGGAATAAATATAAAATAAATTATTTAATAAATGCAACCTCTGTCTTTATTGTATCCATGTTTATTAAAACATTTAATGTCATATAGTTAAATTTTCTATGGTGATCTACAAAATAAGTTCGCCTTTCTTTTAAACTTTAGCTCAAAGAATACCTATAATTTAATGAAGTTTTAAGAACCACTGCATTTATTTCAGTAGATAATTTTACATACTGACCTTGAAACCACAAGTCTTAATTTTGACAGGTCAAGTCAATCACTAAATTAAGTCATTATTGCTGAGGCTGTACAAAACTAATTTTAAATGGGAGAAGAGATAATCTCTGATTAAATGGTGTACAAATATCTCCACAAAAATGGCTTTGTCTATCTCAGATATAAACTTCCATTTAAATTTTATATTTAAATAGTTGAAATAGAAATGCAGCTCCAGGTTGATTTTTGTGACATTGCAGGTCACAACCAGAACTGCTGAATGGTCTATAAATTAGGCTGGAACCAACTTTCTCTTAACTCTGAATAGTGATACTAAAAATTAATTCCAGAAATCAGCATCTAGAAAATTTAGATGTATATACCAAAGTAGAAGAGAAACTGTCTATGGGAACATAGAATACTGATAAAAGGTGGGAGGCAAGAGAAAGAGAAGACGGGATGGGTAGACGTGATATGCTTAAAGGACATGATAGAGGGATGAAAATGTTCTTATGAAAACTAGTACTCTGTAAACTAAATAGATACTAACAAAGGTAAAACAACAGGAATGAAACAAAAACATTTTTAAAATTAGATACTGCAAGTTATGTGTGTAAGAATTATAGCACTGCTCGGGGCTACCAAATGTCTCTCCACATGTGAAATAAGTTATTATTTCTTAATGTCATCCCAATTTTATGACAAAATTTGCCGTGAGGTTATTTATATAACTAAATAAATAGCATATATGACTAAAATAGAAATGCATAATAAGCTACCATGAGCACAGGGTGACATTTCTTGAATAATTCACATGAAAACTCAATGTACATTCCCTAAAGGACAAATCTTAAGGTCTAAGGGAATCACATTTTTTTCTTTTTTTATTAATTTTTATTTTTTTAATATTAATCACAGGTTATTTACTTTGTATCCCAGCCATAGGCCCTTCCCTCATGCCCTCCCTTCCTGTCCCTTTCCAAGACCACTGATAGGGGAGTTCCTCCTCCCCTTCCATCTGAGAAATCACATTTATTTTTATTTTTCATTTTTTTATTTTTATTATTAGTTACATTTTATTAACTCTGTATCACAGCTGTATCCTGCTCCCTCATTCCCTCCCAATCCTACCCTCCCTCCTTCAACTCCTCCCTGCCCCTTTCCAAGTCCACTGATAGCAGAGGACCTCTTCCCATTCATCTGACCCTGGTTTATCAGGTATCTTCAGGACTGACTGCAAAGTCCTCCTCCGTGGCCTAGAAGGGCTGCTCCTCCCTTAAGGCAGTGGGGAGGTCAAAGAGCCTGCCATTGAGTTCATGTCAGAAATAGTCCCTGTTCCCCTTACTAGGAAACCCCCACTTGGTTACTGAGCTACCACGGGCTACATCTGAGCAGAGGTTCTAGGTTATATCAATACATGGTCCTTGGTTGGATAAACAGCTCTCATATAAGATTCCTGTGCCCAGATATATTTGGTCCTTGTGGAGCTCCTATCCTCTCCACCTCGTATTAACTCCCCCTTCTTTCATATGATTCCCTGCATTAGACGTAGGAGAAAACAAGTAACAGTATAGGCGCCTACCACAGAGCACCTCTGAAAGATTCTACTTAGCAAAACAGATACTAAGACTCATAACCAAACCTTCGGCAGGAATCACATTTTTTAAAAAAGCTTTTCCTTTCAACACTTTGATGTGAAAACCTTTTTGGCCCACTAGTTCTTATCTAAAGCTAATCTACAAACACTCACCATCCCACAAAGAGAGAACATATATTTAGTTTTTTCATGCAAAACTATTAAGGATCTACACTTGCAAACTTGTTACCTAGAATTTAGGAGGTTTGCAAAAAAAAAAAAAAAAAGGATTTTGGGGGGAAAGTAGGTGAAACAAGTTTGCAGAACTAAGATGAGTCACGATTTTAAGAATATTATTTTGAAGTTTTTAACCTACTGAATGTAGTACTGGGGTAATGTAAAACTTGGAAGTGATGATCAACTGTGATAGAAAATGATAGCAAAGAGCAGTAAAAATTATGTATAAAATAAGGAGGAAAACAAAGAGAAGGGGGAGGCAGTAGTGATACAGGGCTCATAGCATTTCCTAGCACATTTGATAAAAAGGAGTTTTCTTACTCCTAAAGAATTATTTGCAAATTGTCTGGTGTTTCACATTATTGGTACATGTTTATTTTTCTAGTTTTATGGATCTTCTGGGAAACAAATTAAACATTATAGCTACTCGAGCTAATTTTTGCTATTGTGCTTATAAGCTTTTATACCTAGGCTAAATATTGTCCTGATAGATTAAGCACAGGACCTACATTCTGCCTTTATAGGCATATCCGTCATTTGATATTTTTTTGCAAGTCATTAGTCCTTCAATTCATTCTTTTTATCTTAGTCTTAAATATCCAGAGAGACCCTATGGTTTTTCATCCGGATGCTCCTTTGAAGCTGCTTCAACTGCAGGTGCACAGCCAAGAGGTCCTAATAGGGATGATGGAGGTGATAACAGTCCTGGTCATCATTGCCACGCAAATTTCACTGATCACAATCATAACATTTCTCAGGTCTCAAAATGATTATGAAATAATATGGCCAAGAAACAGAGCCTCTTGTTACTTGGGTGCATCAAATCACTTTGCAAATTTAACTTTTAAATTGCTGATAGTAATCATATGTGATCACTAGAGGAAAATTCAGATGGATACCTTGAGGATAAGCACATTATATATTCTTTGTTTGCGAGTAACTGTGTGTATGCTTCAAGATAAAGTAAGGAGTATGCTGAAAAGAAAGCTGCAAGATTTTACCCACTTTCCCAATTCCCTTGAAGAACAGTATTTGCAGGAAGAATGTAAAAGAACAAGTATCTCAGAATGGATGCCACATTTGAAAACTATACTGCTAGAGGGGTTGAAAATAATATTCCTGTCTTTAAAAAAAGAAAAAACAGTTGCTCTTAATGACTTTATGATATCAACTGAAGGGTTGAAGAACTTTTAGCTGGACTTTTGGCTGTTTATTGGTTCTATTATCCACCACCCTTCTCAACCTTCCCAACCCCCAAAGAAAGAAAGATAGAGGGGAAAGGGAGTGTTGTTACTCTTAGACTATTTTCTGCTGATTAGTGGTGTCTAGTTTCTTGGGGCAGAGTTGATCGTCCCTGACCGAATACCCAGTTTGTTCTTGTCATCATTTTGTGTAAGACCACTTGACACACTGCAACAAACCGTAGACAACGGCGACCAGCAGCAGCAAACAGCAGCAGCAGCAGCAGCAGCAAGATGAGGAGCAGCAACAACAGGAAGAGCAGCAGCTGCCACAGCCCTCTCAGGGCTCTCACATTTATACCCTCTCCCGAGTCCCCAGAATTCCAAATATCTGCAGAAATGATCTCCATGTGGCAGAATCATGACCTCTCGCTAGAGCACAAGGCAAATCATAGTCAGCTGCTGAAGACGATCTGAAGCAGCCTCATGTCCTGCAAGCCCTAACTGAAATGTATGCACTAGCACCTTATGAAATAGGCGGCCAAATTCCTTTATCAATCATAGAAACTTTTTTTCTGTAAGCCTAAGCCAGCCATAGCGGAGGTTCACCAAACACCCAGGAGAGGAAATGCAGTTAGAATCCTATGAAAACCTTTCAAAATATGGGTGCTTGGGCCTCATTTTCATGAGGCTTTGAAGTATATGTTAAGAATCTATGTTTTTTAAAGTCTCCTCAAGTGAGTGTGGTGTGGATTCCAGTTATCTTACACTCAAGAGACAACTCTCTGGCCTCGTGGTTAAGTACTTTAGAGCACTTGATCCTCCAAGGACCAGGGTTCAGTTCCCAGCACCTATGCCTAACACCTCACAACTACTTGTAACCTCAGCTCCCTGAGCTCCGATGCCCTTTTCTTGTCTCTTTCGACATTAACACACACTTGTTGCATATACACACATACACAAATAAAAATAAATATTTTTTAAAAATTATCAACTCACTGAAAATGATCAAATCAATAATTTAAGTTGACAAAAGCTTGATAACTTGTACTTTTAAAATTTGACATTAAAATACAAAGGGCTTACTGCATGGGGGGAAACTCCTGAAGGCCGAAATCTGACATGGAGACACTTCAGAGGCCCCAAGGCCAACATCAGTGACTATAAGGCCTTGTCCATACCAATAAATCAATACAGTTTATGTATGCTCATCTGGATGAGGAGTTAGAACTCTTACTATGTGCCAAACATTACTTTATTAGTTTACAAGTGAGTAATCAAAACAGCTCTATCAGGTAAGCATAGTTATTTCCTTTGTTTGAAGATGTTTTATTAAAGCGAAGCTATGGTGTTAAAATAGGGTCACATAGCTTTACAATTCCTGCTCTAGAACACTGTGCCTTCAGAGGCATTAGCAGATAGGTTATACACTGAGGCAAGGACCCCTGAAAATTTTACAAACAGATTGGAAAGCAGTTGGGAAATCAGGATCCTGAAACTGTTTCATATATATATATAAAGCTGACTCCTGCACTTGGTTGACCCTTCATTCTTCTTGTAGCTACCCATGTTAGCACAACCTAGCCCTTCGTTTGCCTTGACATCTTCTATGCTTTTCTGAGGAAAACAGAAAGGAAAGTTTGGGCATGTGTTCAATTTGGAGCCGAGTCAGTTTAATTTCATTTGGAATTGAACAGAGCAAGATTGTGGTTGTGATGATTTTAGACACTTTCATTTTGAGGAGCATCGTAGCATAGGAGAAGGATGAAAACTCTCAGGGGAATCAATGCAGTCATCAATTTTATTTTCATAGATACACCCTCATTTTGCAAACTAGATGAGAGATGCAGCTGCAGGTGAGACAGCACTCATTTAAGTGAAGCACTTGGCAAACTGACATCTTAAAGTATCCACAGCTGTTTGAAATTTGTTCTTCATTTTACATTCTCCTCCTTCTGCTTGCATATTCAATACAATAATTTGCAAGAAGAATTTAGAAGACTGAATGTTTTTTTTTATAATGTGTAATATAAGTTTTCAAACTTTGAGTATTTTTTTCTGAGATTCTTCTTTTTCCCTCAGCAGACTATTTGCTTGAATAATTCCGTGGATGCTATTACATTGATGTTTGATAAATGGTATGATCTCTTAATTGAGAAGAGTGCCAGATAAAAAGATTGAGTTTATGTCAGAGACAGTCCCTGTTCCCCTTACTAGGATACCCACTTGGATGCTGAGCTACCATGGGCTACGTCTAAGCAGGGGTTCTAGGCTATATACATGCATGGTCCTTGGTTGGAGTATCAGTCAAAGAAAAGACCCCTGGGCCCAGATATATTTGGTGCTTGTGATACTCTCGTCCTATCCAGGTCTTACTAACTCCTCCTTCTTTCATAAGGTTCCCTGCACTCTGCCCAAGGTTTGGTTATGAGTCTCAGCATCTGCTTTGATACACTGCTAGGTAGAGTCTTTCAAAGGCCCTCTATGGTATACTCCTGTCCTGCTTCTTGTTTTCTCCTTCTTCCAATGTCCATCCCAATTGTCTTTCTAAGTGAGGACCGATCATTATGGGGAGGAGCAGGGAGGAGATGAGGGAGGCAGGGTGGGATTGGGAGAGAATGAGGGAGGAGGCTACAGCTAGGATACAAAGTAAATAAACTCTAATTAATATAAAAAAATAAAAATTTAATTTTAAAAAGATTGAGTTTGTGCGGTGTTTTTCAGGAGTTGCTACAGCTCACCTCAGGCATAGAGACCACACCTGTTTGTTTATATCCCCCATTTTTATTCATTGTTACCCAGATAGGGCCAAGTAATTGTTGTAATGATACTTGCTTTTTTGCCCAATGCTGGGATGCTAGTGAATTTAGGTATGCCCTGGTTACTCGCATGCCTCGCTGGGTGCCTGTGCCCATTGATGCCCCTCACGCTATGACTCTCTTCAGACAGAAAAGGGATCTTGGAATTACAGCCGCCATTGTTACTGCTATCTCATTGGCGGCTGTTGGAGCTACCACCGCGGCATTAGCCATGAGTCATACTGTGCAGACTGCTCAGACCCTAAATAATCTTTTAGCCAATGTACCTCATGCTTTAGATGTACAAAAAGGAATTAATGCTCAACTAAAAGGAGGCTTGATGGTGTTCAATCAGAGGATTGACCTCGTGCAGGAGCAAATTGATACCCTATGGCAAATGGCTCAACCGGGCTGTCAATGAAAGTATGCTGGACTTTGTGTCACTAGCATACAATATGAGAATTTTTCCCATGCTGCAAATCTGTCTAAACAATTGTCTAGCTATATTTTAGGTGATTGGACTGGAGAATTCGATACTACGATGGAGCAGCTGAGAGTGGCCATTGTTACGGTAAATTCTACCAGAGTGGACGCAGGACTAGCCACAGGATTATCATCATGGATTGCTGCAGCCATGAATCATCTGAAGGAATGGGCGGGCATGGGAGCGTTAGCAGGTCTTCTGGTGTTGGTCTCCTTGGTTTTCCTGTGGTGTATATGCAAGATTAGAGTCTCACAACAGCGTAATGCAGCCATGATCATTCAAGCCTTTACAGCCATTGAAGCAGGACAGTCTCCCCAAGCATGGTTGGCTACCATAAAAAGCTAAAATGTTACGCTCAGGATGCGAGGCTAAGCACTGCACTCAGGGTCAGCCGCTTTGGACCCAGAGAAGAGCATGTCTGATTGCATGCGGGTTGATGCCCCAGGTCCCGCCTCTGAGAAAAAGGTATTGGACAGGTCTGATGCTCTTTAGGTGGATGACACCTAAATGAACATTGGTACAAAGTCCCAATTATTTCTAATATCAGAGATCAGACCTCTACTCTTGACTGATGCATCTAAAACAAAAAGGGGGAACTGTAGAGAGCTGCGGAATGCCGCGCCTTAAAGATGGAGCTGGTTTCCGCCTTCCACCTTCCGGATGGTGAGTGCTCTCTGTCACAAACAACTCCATATTTGGCTAAGGCTGAGGATCTGGCTTGCTTCCATGTATGTGGACCTATCTGCATTGCCCACGTGGCACGCTGGGGTTGGCTACCCAGAGGCTATTTAAGCTGTGGGCTGGCTTTCTCCAGGGTCAGAGAACATTGTTCAAGGTTCCTGAATAAACTGCATTGAAAAGGAAAAAAAAAAGATTGAGTTTAATTCTTTTCAATTACTTTATGCTATTAGGACTGAACAACTACAACTTACTAGCTTAAATACAGAAAGAAAAAGTTCCAATTTGTTATTCATATTCCAAAATCTCTCCAATTTATAGAATTAAATTTACTGTATTCAACTAGGATTATGTTATTTTAACTCTGGAATTTTGTATTTTCCAAATGGCCACCATAGTTTTACCATCTTATAATTGTTTTAATGTTATTAATCATTTAATTACTGATAAATAGAACATGTGTGTTGTTTTATTAAAAAGTGAGGGTTTTTTTTTCTAGATATCAGTGTAAATGGACTTTTTCTTCTCTCTTTATAGTACTGGTGGAATTGGAAAGTACTATCAGAGTACATAAAGGTGCTTAATGGACTTGTGTTCCTTTGGTAATTTTGTGGGATTAAAGCATACATATGTTTTAATGTCTTTCAGTTAGAAGTTATGATACATAAATGGAAAAATAACCTGTCCACAATAACATATCTGGTGATTTCCAAGTCCAGTATCCTAAAGTACCCATCTGTCAATCACTGCACTGTGGCAACAGTCTTACTGGAAGGTGCTACCACTTTGCACAGATCCTAAGCAACTCTTTAGAAAAGGGCACTTTAGATGTGATTGTGAAACTGGTATTCTCACACACAATCTTTCTCACTTCTACTGGAAATTTTACAGTTTGGCAATTATTATTCTTCTGTAAATGCAGACCAAAGTAAGGTGATTGTTTTTGCTTGGTAAATCTTCAAGTAGCCATAAATAAAAATTTTCCTGTTTTTGTTTAGTTCATACAATGTGTCAAGTGCCTTTTAAAGGCACAGCTGATGAGACTGAAGGATTGTAGTTCTTGGAGTTAAGAGGGTGTTCTTTCCAGTGGCTCATTCTCTGCCTTCTCTCCTTTCTTTCCTCCCTCTCTCCTCCCTCTACTTTCCTATAAGACAAATTAGGATTTGGTAGTTGGTAGCAATCTTGGGAGAAACTGCAGTAGATGGTCAACAAAGCAACTAGCCACTGTGTCACTTACAAAGTTGATACTAATAAATTAATTCTCCCTCTCCTTCCCCTCCTTCCCTGTTGCCGTCTTTAAACCTGGTTTTAGTCAATTTTGTGTAACTGCTGTGAAATCTGAAGGAAACTGAAACTGCCTGTCTAATTCATGGAAATGGGTTATCCTCACAATGCTGTCATAAGCTCCAAATATACAACACAGATAATCATGCCTACATGTGCATATTTTACTGAAGAAGCATCAGCAAATCATAACTAACATTATTTGAATATAGTTTGTTAAAAATTAGCACTTATCTCTAATGTAGTAGGCTACATTATTACTATTATTTGGAATACACTTAAAGCAAATTTTCCCATAACTGCTTAGGATAAAGTGTGACTTCACACCTGACTAACCCTTTGCATATTACTTCTTGGTATTCTTGGATCTGTTTCTGATCTCAATGTCATGTTCAATATGCTTTATAGTTTGTACCACACAGTGACATTAAAATGCCTTTATCACCTTATTTTAAATGTACTTAAATGATGACATAACTCTTATAAGAATGCAATGAATTGCTACTAATCTAGATGGATGTCTAGTTATTCTATTTTTAACACATAGATACTCATCTGTAGAGTGATTAATTTTCTTAGGCTCATATGGCATTTTCAGCCTTTGGATCAAAATCCTTCTAACATTTTAATACTATGACATACTTTTAAAATATATTTATTATTATTGAGAGTGTTTATATGGGTATGATGTGGTATGTCAATATTACGCCTAGGCACGAATATGGAGGTTTATGGAGTTGGTTCTCTCCTTTAATAAAGTACTTTTTTTGTATGTTTAAAGTGCCCTAAATTGATTAAGGATTAAAGAAGACCCATTTTAAAATCTGAATCATCTCAACTCTGTGCTTCCTCTTATATAATACTAATCATTATTAACTACAACAGCCATTTTAACCATTTTAATTTTATCACATAATATATTATTAATTGAACTTTTGGTAAATGTATCTCACTTTTCCTTTGGAGACTGACCCTCCTCCTCTCCCACTTCTGGTGGAATTGACACTGTCAGACCCACAAGTTGATTAAATAGCCCACACCTAAACAACCGCGTTCTGCAATTCCTGCTATTCCTTTCCATGATAGATGCTGTGAGAGTCTGTAATTTGATTTATACTACCTTCCAACCAGAGAAATGCTGTTTCCAGATAGTGGAGGACCCACGATTCTCAGGTCAGAGATATAGGAATTCACTGCTAATGATGCAATATAGGTGGAAAGCCAACTAATGGGGTAGTCTTTGGCCTCACGTGTCAAACAGATGATCATATGAGCTTAGGTAACTGCTTTGTCCCCACAGAGTTTGTGCTACATCAGAATCACACTGACTTTGAGGACATGAGGACATCACTTCTTTATGACAAAGAGTGGTCAAGGTTTCTCTTTGTTCTTGAAGGAGACATAACTGTTTGCGCTTGTTTGCTACAAAAAAAAAAAAAAAAAAAAAAAAAAAAAAAAAAAAAAAAAAAAAAAACCTTGAGAAAGAACCCAGGAAAATAACAGCAGTTAGCCAGAACTTCATATTCTTAGCACATTCAGTAAAATGAATAGAGGGTAAGAGGCTCATAGAGCTGGGTCTGAAGGAAAATGAAGTCAGTCAGTACAGCTAGAGAGAATTACATTTGAATGTGGGAGAGAAATGTGCTATGCACTCTTTAAGAACAAAGGAATGCTGAGTCTGAAAATGAATCAATACATCAGAAGTCAGAGAATAAAGAGGAGACCAGAAAAAAAAATTCAGTGAATTGGGAATCAAGTCATCCTGAGGCCAGATCTTCTCAAGAATGTTTACTCTTGTGTGCTAATTGAGTTTTCACTCATTAACAACTGAAAGACCTTTGACAGGTTTGGCATTTGACATGCATTGTCTCATCACAACAGCCCTGCAGAAGAGAATGTCATTATTTTGCCCTTATAGATGAGGGTAATAAGCATCATGCAGATTAGCTTGTCTATATTAGGCAACAAAGCAGAGCCTCCCATGCTGATGGCAAGCTCCATGCTCTTAGCAACTCAGCCACGTGTTCTCACACTGCAGTGTGCTTTTAGAGAACAGACAGATTCACCCTGAGTCTAATGAACCAATGTTTCTGTAATGGAGCATAAACAATATCTTTATAAAAGTTATCAAGTGATCCTTCTATGTGGGGATTAGAAATAATTTATTAAAACAAAGTTGTATTAGAAGCTATGGTTTCAGAGTGACTGCTGCCTACCATATTGAAAAGTGTTGCTTCAGCACCAACCAAGAATCATGTATGGACTGGACTTATGGCCCCTTACATATGTGTACCAGATGGACAGCTTGGTCTTCTTGTGGGTCCCCTAGTAAAGGGAATAAAGGCCTATCTTCCTTGCATGCTTTTTGATCACTTCCCCCTGGCAGGGGTGCCTTTCCAGGCCACGATGGTAGAGGAAACCTCAGTCCAGTCCTGAGATGACTTGAGGGGCTGGGAAGGGGGAGGGAGGCTCTCCTTTTCTGAGAGTGAGAGGAGGGAATACATGGGGAAGAGGAAAGGAAGGTGAGACCTGGAGGAGAGGAGGGAGCCAGCTTCAGTTGGGATATAGACTGAATAAATAAATTCATTAGTTAAAAATAAAGAAGTCTTGCTTCAGAAAGGCTAACATTTAAACCATGTCAGTTGTATAAACTGTAAATTGCGGAGGACTAGGAATGATTAGAACAGTCCTGAGCTAGAAGAGAGGATGTAGAAATGGAGCAATTGTGAAGGGAAAAGAGAAAAGGCAAACTTTGACATGCTACTTTACCAACAATTCATTATGATGTTACTCTTTTAATGAACGTGTGTGTATATGTATGTGTGTGTGTACCTGTGTGGCTGTTTATCCCCTTACACACCCATGCATGCCTGAACACATAATTTAATTTAAGTTTCAGGTACAATAACATATGCAAGGCAATTTGAGAATCTGCTGGAAAAGGCCTATATACTGTGTTTGATAGTAAACAGTCTCCTCATTAGACATAGAGGAGAATGTTTGACTTAATTATTGACCTTAGACGCATTGGAACTGCTAATAATATGAACTAGCTGGTGGATTGTTGAAGCATTATAGAAACATGAAGAATGCTGCTTAAATTATTACTCATCCTTTCCATGAACACCTCTGTGAGCCACAAGTGATAGCTAGTTTACAATAGGATTCTGTTTACCCATCATGTCTTGGATTGCCCCCTCCTCCCCTAATTAAATGAATTAGAAATTGTCTTTGGAAATATGTATTATTCTTGCAAAAATCGAACAAAATTATATTTATTTTTCTGCAGCTTCTTTTTTTGCAAAACCTGTGGCCTCCCAGTGGAACCTAATACATAGTCTTTCTTTCTTAAATCTTAACTTTGGGAGGACCTGGGCCTTTTTCTGTAAGAGTTCCAGTCCTGTAACCACATTTCTAAAGAGGTAATACTGATAGGTGGATAGTATTTGCAACTTGTCGTTTCTCTTTGTACTGTGTCCACTCGGAATTGATGTGGATTGATCTGGGTTGAAGAGATTTATTTTTAAAGTAATAGGTTTATCATTACTCAGCAAGAATATTGGCACCATCCTGAGGTTTCACTCCTACATGGACATAAAATTTCCAGCTTTGAGCTAAAACTGAGTTTCATATATTATTTGACAGTAATTCACTTTATTATAAAAGTGACCGTTTAACAGAGGACTCTGACCTAAAATCATATCTCCTTTTCAGACAATGCTTCCCTCTCCCTGGTAGCAGTTTGACAAGCAGGCATTTTGCTGTTTGAGTTTGAACTATCTGCTTCAGTTCACAGGGCTCCTCTACCTTGTCATCACTGTAGAGATATCTTTATTTTTCTTTATAGCTGTAATCAGAAGCCACCAGTAACATAGTCCTTTATCACGTGTTCACCTGTATGCAGTCTCCAGGTAGGTCATAAAATAATAAATTATCATTTGTGACTTTATCTCTACACTTGTTTTCCTCTAGGGAAACCATGTCACAGTGTTGAACCTTTTGTCATCATTTTAAAGCCAACACACTTAAATCTGTTGGATGAGAAGCAAGGTATCCATCTGTGGATGTGGAAGAGACAGTCATTAGCTCCGAGGCCCAGTGCTGTGAGAAAGCAGTGTCCTGTGCTGTGGGGACTCAGCGCTGGAATACCAAACCCTGAGGATCTGTCTATAGCCTCACTTAAGTTGCTCATCTCTCTGATGTACTACCTTCAAACAAAGAATGGACTGAGCTAATTTATGAAACATAACATGCCACCAACAAAGCTTTCATGGAAGGTTCCCTTAGTATCTTTATTATTTACTTAAAACAGTAGGTTAGAAATATATTTGTAATTTAAAATGATGTATCTCTTCGCTAAGAGATCCATTCTTTTCCTCATACGTAAACTACGTATTTAACACATGGTACAATGGTTGTGATAAAAATGAATTGGGTGTCAAAGCTTTTTAATGCAAGCATTTTTCACAGTTGATGTATGAGAAGACAGCACCACTTTCGGAAGTCAGGGGTCGCTTGAAAGTGAGATAATCAGTTACAGACATTAAAATGACATGTTTTAACTTCCTGTTTGTCATCAGTCATTTCAGTGTCTCTCTCTGAAGGGGGAGCCCCATCACTTAAGGATTTTTCAGTAACTCTCTTTGAGGAAAGCAGAAGGGTTTCTAGTCAAAAAAAAAATCAAAAATTCTTAGGAATAGCATATAAGTATGATTGAAGTAAGAGTGGAAATTGGCTTAACACTTTCCTGCTGCATGCAACCCAGGGCTAATACAGGTCTCCACTTCTACGGTTTCCCTCCAGTATAAAGTAGACATGGAGGGGCTGCAATGGCAGGGTATCAGACACTGCGAAAGCTGCAGTGTCCACTGGACTACTGATCAGTGTGAGAGCCAGTGTGGAACTCCAGGAGCTGAGCTCACAGGAACCTGAGACACTGCTCCAGATGAGATGTAGGATCCCAGGCTGCAAATGTCACCAAAGTGCAGCCAGGAAGTATCCCATCCACATGAAAAAAATGACCCAAGGCAGAGGCTCAATCGTCTCTTTTCTCCCAGCTAACTAGTTTGAAGGGTTTTGGAATAATGCATAGAGTAGTTAAAACCCAAATAAATTATGTGTGGTGTAGCCAGGCACAAGGCCACAGCACTAAGAAAACAATATTGGTGAACTTAAATTCTCATTTTCTACCTTGCTATGACTTTGAGAAATAAGGAAAATATAAAAGTGCCACTGGCCTTAGTTATTTTGAGGTATCTTATACAACCATGTGAAGCTGGGGTTACAGGATGTTTGAAGCCTTCAACTACTATCATGGTAGAATTATTTTTCTCAAATGTTTGAGGAATGCTATCATTAGTTTTGCTGTGAAAGTAAAGCTGCTATAAAAATATAGAGCCTGCTAGAAAAGAAAGAAAGAGAGAGAGAGAGAGAGAGAGAGAGAGAAAGAAAGAAAGAAAGTATCCTCACCAAGCCTTGTTACAGCCTTCAGCATGGGAATGATCAAAACTGAGAAAGACAAAAAGTATCCTCCTTAAAACTTGGTTTTGCTATTTCTTTTCTTTACTACCCTTTCAACACTTTAAGGGATACTGCTCTCTCCCCATTATCATTTCTTTGATGTAAATCAGCAGTAGTTACTTAACTCCACAACAAAATCTGAGGTCACAAATGAGGTCAGGCAGTAATTCAATCTGCGAAAAACAGTGGCATTGTCTGGTTAGTGTGGCAACAATAGAGTGTAGCCCAAGCCATTGCCTCCTGTTCATACTCACTCAGCTTTGTTACTGCTTCTTTCTTCTGTCTCTCCTCCTCCTCCCTCAACCTCCTCCTTATACTTCTCTCCTCCCTGTCTAACACACACATACACACACACACACACACACACACACACACACACACACACACGCCAGACTCTTATTTTAAAGAAAATAATTCAAAAGATAAATCCAATCTTGGAAATTTTTAAAGTTAGTCTGAAATTAAAGATAAGTGTGTCAATTGTACCTATGTTCAAATAACCTTTTGATAGTGTAAGATTCAAATGGAAGCCAGACAAGTTACAACAGCATAATACATCTGTTTATTCGGTTACTATTACAAGTTAAGAACACTACATTTGTATCTCGTTGAGATGATATTGACGGAGATTTCAGTTTGTAAAGTTCACTGTTCCTAATGATTGGAAAAATCTATTTAACAGAGGAGTAATTATATATATGTGTGTATATGTATTATATTCTTAGGAAAAGATCTAAACTTTCTGGCTTATGATCAAAAGCATATTTGTTCATTTTTTGAAACAAAACACAAGAGACACTTTAACTCTTGGTTACTGTTTTTAGAAAAGCATGATGTTCTTGAAGCAAATGTGCATAAAACATCTTTTTAATAGTGCATCCAACCATTGTATGTCATGACAGTTGGAACCTGAGATCCCCAGGTTCTTTACTCCAGGACCACTGATAAACACTGGACTACTTAACCACCAAGATATCCTTTCAGTGCCTCCTCTGTACAGACCAGCATAACAAAGCATACAGGAAACATAAAACAGTGAAATTATTGGTACTTGCCCTGCTCAGATTTCTACTGTAGTTTGTAAATGCAGACAGAATTATTTCCCTTCCATTCCTTAACAGAAATTACTATGTTTACTGAGTATAGGTAAAGAATCACCTCTGCTGGGACCTAAAAAACAAACAAACAAACAAACAAACAAACAACAGTAATATCTTCAGCAGTGATTCACGGCTCTGGCTAACATTTCTCAGATCCAAGTTTCAATGCTACTTGTACCCGAAATTGAAAATGTCCCAGCTTGAGTCACACCTGTCACTTTGTGGCTGTCCTTGTAATTGTTTCATGGACTTGTGACGGTTCCTCAAGATTTACAAATATCTCTCTCTCTCTGTCTTTATGTCTCTGTCTTCTCTGTGTGTGTGTGTGTGTGTGTGTATGCATGTGACTTGTGCATAGCAGCACATATCATAGACACACAAACATTATAGACAGTGTGATTTTTCCCCTATGTTTCCTGGAATGCCAGGAATTCATCAGGACTTTAACTCTACACTGACAGGAGTTAACCCAAATTGCGATTTATTTATTTTAATAACACAGAAACTACAATAAAAATGTATATAAAAGAAAAATCTCCAAACTTTACTAGACACAAGCAAAACCAGGAAGGATTGAGAAAAGGCTAATAGAATGCAAGAGAGGGAAACTTCTGAGGGAGTCTTGGGGTGAGGAGGGAACTTTTCTCCACTCCTGCTCGGTCCACACCCCCCAAGCCCTCAGGGTTTCCAAGAACAGCCCTGTTAGGCAAGTAGAAAAAAAAGAAAGCAGAAACTCAGTTTTACCAACACCACAAATAAATAAATAAATCAGGAAATTACTTATTAGGCACCTCTTGAAAGGCAGGAAACTTCAGGGACCAGACAGGCTACAACAACCGGTCCAGCTTTGGCAAAGGCTTGGCAGTTTGTGACAGCAGCCTGAGCTGGACCTGCAACTTACACTAAAGCAGGAAACTGAATCTTTTGTTATTCTAAGGAGGAATTTAAAAGGAATTGAAGCTGCAATTTGGGTCCACCCGCCAGGGTGCCCAAGTCATTCTCCAGCCAGGAGCGCCCCTCACAGGAACTTTGGAACCCAGTACTCAGGTCCCAATCCCTATGGCGAAGTGGTTGCTATGGTGCCCACATCCACAACCCAGGACTCTTAAAAACTTGTCCTTCTGCTTCTGCTTGCTCTCAGCTCCTTTTTTTTTTTTTTTTTTTCTTTTTGCTCCAAAGAAGGATGTGGGTGCGACTATACCACTTGGCGGAAAGGGGGAGGTCTGGCCTCAGGACCTTTTCTTAAGCACCTAGCTCTGCTCTGGATAGGGTGGGGCGGAGGAAGGGCCCAGCGAAAGAAGTGCCTTTTCCAAGAGTAGAAAAGACCAGTTTCCGGTCCTCCTCAAGCTGGGCTTCCTCGAAAGTAAGGTTGTGCAAAAGGAGAGCGGTGACTGGGGACAGTCTGATAGCCACTCTGAGAAGAGTCCGGCCAGGGCTGAGCGCAACGTGGGGGACTCAGCCCAAATGAAACACGAGGCAGTAACAGTGGCTCAGCTTAAAGAAACGCAAATAACGGCTTGAGAGGGTAAGGGTTAGACTGAGTCGGCGACGGTTAAGTTTGTGGTTTGTACTAGCAGAACAGGGAGGGAGGGTCGAAGTTACCGGGTTTGGAGAATAGAGTTGTTCGGAATAGCAAGCGCTGTGCAGGGAAGAGGGCTGGCTGAGAAGATGGCCCTTGAGCCTTCCCAGTGTATCCGCAACTCTCTCCCTTTTACCTTAGTCCCCTGGCTTTCCTGGGTCTGGCTAACCAGGCACGGTGCATCGCTGCTACTCACTACTGCCAGCGCACCTGGTGCCCTGTTATCGTTCGCTCACACTCGCTTCCCCCTCCCGGTTTCTGACCACTCTCCCTCTCCAGGCAGTGACCAGCCTCAAAGCGTGCTGATCCTGGAAGCGCAGGTGCCATTACGGAAAACGCCACCAGACTCCAGGTTCTCGGGCTGGAAGTCCTCCACGCTGTAGGCGCGACTTTTCAGGGCAGTGGCATAGTAGTCGACTGGCTCCTCCGTGGCGTTGTCCATCCAGCTGAGGCACAGGATGCGCTGGAAGGAGCGCTTGAAGTTGTCCGACAGGAAGCCGTAGAGGATGGGGTTGGCACAGCTATTGGCGTATCCGAGGATGACAGACAGCTGGCTCACAGTGGCGTCGTCCTGCTCAGCGAACACATTGACCAGCTGTACCACGTAGAAAGGCATCCAGCAGATGACAAACACCATCACCACCATCATCACCATCAGAGTGATCTTGCGCTCTGAGCGCTTGCGCTGCTGCCAGCCGGCCTTGAGGGCCACCATGCGCATCTTGGCGATGATGAGCACGTAGCACAGGCAGATGGCCCCGACAGGCAGCAGGAAGCCCATGAGAAATGTGTATAAGACGAAGCCCACCAGCCAGCGCTGGGCGGGCTCGGGCATGAGCATGTTGCAGGCCACCGTGCCATCGCTGTTGGCCGCGGTGCGTGAGAAGACCACGATGGGCAAGATAACCAGTAGCGACAGCACCCAAACACCCAGGTTCACCACCTTGGCCACAGTGGGCCGACGGTAGCGCGCTGCCTTGATAGGGTGCACCACAGCCACATAGCGGTCCACACTCAGCACAGTCAGACAGTAGATGCTGGTGAACATGTTGACCGCGTCCACGCTGAGCACCAGGCGGCAAAGTAGCGCGCCGAAGGGCCAGTGGCGCAACAACGTGGAAGTAACCAGAAAGGGCACGCTGAGCATGAGCAGCTCATCAGCGATGGCCAGGTTTAGAATGTAGATGTTGGTTGCTGTCTTCATCTTGGCGTAGCGCAGGATCACGTAGATGACCATGGAGTTCCCACACAGTCCCACCAAGCATACCACGGAGTAGATGAAAGAGATGAGAATGGCGCTACCCTGGCCCTCGCTTAAGGTCCCGTTCTGGGAAGCGTTTCGTCCAGGCTCCTCCATGCCGTCCGCAGCGCCTGCCCCCGGGCCCCTGCTGCAGGCGCCTTCCCCGCAGCTGCCTGGACTGGGGCTAGGAGAAGCGGACGGAGAGGAGGCGGTGCCATTGGGGAACATCCCAGCGAAGGGGGCCTGCGCCGCTGCCGGCTGGGGCGCTCACCTTGCGCGCTAGCTGTCTGCACCCTCCCTAGGCTCAAGGCTCCAAGCTCACAGCTCCCCGCCGCCTGGCACCTCCCGGCAGCGCGCAGCAGCTGCGGCGAGCGCGGCAGCCACCGAGGCTGCCCGGCACATCGCCCTGCGGCTGCTTGAGCACTGCCTCTGGCCGCTCTGAGGGTCCTGAGCACGCTGGAGCGCAGAGAGGGGAGACCAAGAGGCTAGAGCCCAGAGCCGCACAGTCATTAAGTAGATCAGCTCTGGACTGGTGAATGATTAATAAGCAGCACCATCGCGTCAGCAGCTACGAAAAAAAGGGGGGGGCACATAGGTGGTTTATTCCCGTCTCTCACCGTTTTCCCCCCCCTTCCCAGTCCCCTCTAGGCTCAACTCAAAGACTGCTTCAGATTTCTTTCACAGCATCTTCAGGCATTCCTAGGACGGACCTGAGGAGTTTCCATACCTTCCTAAAGGGTAGGTGCCAGCCAAGAACGTGGACTCTGTCCCATTCCACCCCACTCCTACTCTAAGTAAAGACTTAAGCAAAGCCAGACATAAATGTCTGGAGTCTGTCTTCATTTTCTTCCCTTGCTGCTCCCTTTTGATGATGTTGGAGACCCCTTCCTGTCCCCAGAAGCTCTCTGGGACCCTAAACACCCACCTTATTTCCTGTTTGCCCAGTTCTTCAAACCTGCGCTTGGAGGTTTTAGGCCTTCGGATCCCCAAGTCGAGATCTCCAGATGGCCCCTGCAAAGTGCTTGTGAGGTCTGGCGGCGCTCTGACGTTTCCTGCGAGGTTCAACTCCCTTTGGGGCTGCCCGCTGCACAAGTGCTCACAAAAACACTGAGTGGTCGAAACCAGACCTAAGCCAAAGGCATTATGAGCACGAAGGACCACAGGGGTGTATTGGGGGGGGGGGGATGCTGAGTTAAAACATCCGTCTCCCTCCACTCTGAGGCAGGGAGTGTTCAGGGAGAACGGAGTGAATCATTGCATTGAGACTCTCTAACAAAGCTTGTAGAGCCCAGAGCCTCCTCCGCTTCCCCCCAGGAATATCGACTGCAGAAACCAGGACGCGGGACAGAGAGCTCAGGGGGGAGGCTGGCACTCCCCCCTACCCGAAACCTGCCAGGCGCGGTATTGGAAATCCATGTAGGTGTTCACTAGGGAAAGATTAAGCTGCACGGCTTGGAACATCTGCGCCCGCGCTCCCGGCTGTACTTTGGACCCTGGAGAGTTGGCGGGGCGGGGGATGGAGCTGGAGAGCGCCAAGGCCTGAACAGGCAGCATGCCAGTTCTAAATCCACGCGTGGCTGGCTGCGCAAATGATGAGACTGTCATCAAGCCTGAGATCAGTGGCAAGGCATTCAGGCTTTCTCCTGTGGAATATTAAGGGATGCTAGGGCTTTGGGGCATGACCCTTCTCTGGTCCAAGTGTTAAAATCATTATGACAGGGGTACCAAAGCCCGCAGGCAGCCCCAAAGCTCACCGACTTCATCTGGGAACTGCAGACTTCTGCTTGAGAAAGAATGGGTGTTGATTTTTAAGGGACCCTGGAATTTCCCAGTATTCTGGAGCTAGGGTCTCTTTGGCCTTGCAGTCGCTCTGTGACAAAAGATCCAACCCATACTCCTTTTCATGGATGCTGCTTCCTTCCATGAAATCCCTTCAAGTCTTTGCCTGAAGCGTGCCCAGCGCCCAGAAGACTGGCCTGCTGCAGTCCAGCGCTCACTCAGGAACCTTGCTGCTTGCTGATCTTCCTCAGGCTCCCTCTCACATCCCCACCAAGAGGAGGCAAATTTGGAACTAAACTCACAGGAGCTGTTTCTCCCAGACAGTACAGAATGAAAAACTGGACACCGCATTAAAAGTAAAACATTTACACTTAGTGGCTTGTTGCTGGTTCTTACCAATTGCTTACACGTGGGTGCTTCTGTTTCCCAAACTAAGTGCTGCCAGAAGGGAGCAAATCACATGTACTGTCCATGACGGCAGTCAGATGAAAACCAGTGACCACAGACTCCCTAGGAGTGTGTGCAACAGACACTGCATTATTCATGAGAAAAAATGGGAAGAGTGGAATTCGAAATTTGGTAGGACTGGGCCTGTCTAATACATTGCTTTACCCAAACAAACCGGTTTACCTGAAGTGGAATGTGAATCGGGGCATAGTTATGTTTCTAAAAATAAATAAATAAGTAATACAGTACAAATAGAGGGGGGTTGGGGAATGGTCATTGGGTTTATAAAAACAAAGCTGAGATTTGTCCAAGAGGAGTATTTTCTTTGCCAACCCTGGATGTGGTTTCCGTGCCTTTGCCAACCACTGACTGAGGCACCTGGCTTTATTTCTGGGACAGTTTTTCAAAGGTCATCATTTAGAGGCATTGGCTTTGATCATGGTGGCTAGGGCAGGGGTGGGAGTTTATAAAAGGCAGCTTTGTTGTCAGAATTTCATTAAATTCACTTTGCAACTTATCTTAGAAAAAGAAACCTCATTCAGTTATGACTTCACATACAAATGAGGAAAAGCAGACAAGTATATCTCTGATTGCAAAGAGGCTTTGATGATGCACTATTTATTCATAACAGAGCTTGACAATAGGATGGCTATAATTTTTTTAAAGAAAAAAATAAATGTAAACAAGGAGGCTGAAAATTTTGATCCCTCATATGTGTTCATAGAAATAAAATCATGAGGCATCTTTACAAACAATTTTGATGATCTTTCAAAAACATTATGACCCAGTTTTTCCACCTCTGTCCTTTACTGCTCAAAATTAAAACCAAGTATTGAGAGGGGAGATAAATAAAAAAAGAAACAACCCAAATTTCTACCAACTGGTGAATGTGTTGACAAAAATATGGTACATTAATTAGAAGACTATTACTGATTCTTTAAAAGGAATGAAGTTCTGACAATATGCTACAGTATTGATGAACTCTGAAGATAATTTAAAAATAAAAATGACAAACTCAAAATGCAATAATTACTTGGTTGATTTTATATGACTAGTCTAGAATAGGCAAACATATAGGGACAGGAAGTAGATTAATGATTGTCAGTGGCTGGAGGAAGAGGAAATTGGGGAAGGGGAGTACTTGGCAGGAATAAAATTTCTTTGGGGACAAAGAAAGTATTTTAGAATTTAACAGTGGTGGTAGCTCTATGTCAGAGTACCTATACCAAGCCCTTCTAAATGACAAAATTATGAATTCTATTTAAAATTTACTTCAATAAAAAGAACGTTTAGGCTGAATATAAGCAATACTGTTTTTTAAAATCTCTTTGGTCATGTATGTTTTATCATTGTATTTGTGATTCCCTCTACCCCACAAGCAGATAAAACAAATGGCACTTCTGGACAAAGCAATGTGATATGAAGTCAGGACCCTAATATTTTAACTCATGTGTGTAAGGCCTTGAAAAGCAATCCATCCTCAAGCTCTCATGTTTTTGGTGACCATTTTTTCCTGTGCCTCTTTCATGCTACAAACATCTGCAGAGAAAATAAAAGGATGTTTTCTAGGAGGATAAGAATGAAAAGGCCCAAAGTTGTAGGCTCTCAAGTAGGTTCTTTTCTTTCTGTCATTAAAACTTTCCCTGAAAGCTAAAATCCCATATGGGTCTTATACCTGGTACACATTTGATTATTAAATCCATCACACCATACTCTGGGGTTGTCTATTTTTCTGTGTCCTTCCTTCTATAGAAGCTTTGTGAGAAGAGAAACTGTTTTGTTGAGCTTTCTGTTCCCATGACAATGCTAAGGAAATTACCCCAAACCTCTATGTTCTTTATTTTAAAGATACTTCCCCTTTATGTTCTGGCCCATAAATTGTAGATAAGTAAGTGTGGGTCTTTTGAAGAACATCAATGTCTGGTTGATATCACCATTGTTAACAAGTCCTCATATGTCTAAATCACTCTGATTTTTTTTTATTTGTATGTCCTATATTGACAATTAAAATGCTGATGATTCATTCATTGATCATTCTTGGTCTTAAATTTTTTTGGCAGAGAAGGGATCTGGGAAAGGAGCAGCACATGCTTTAGTAGCTAATGATGGTTATTTAATAGTATCATGCAGTGTGAAAGCCATTATACATGGAAGATCATTTCTTTTTAATTGCAGTCCTGAGTCTCAGTTGGTTTGGTGAAATAGTAATTATCAGAAGCTCAAATTCTGCATCTGTCAAAAAAAAAAAGCTAATGTGATATTTTCAGTTGGAACCTATGTTCTAATCCATTCTGGGGGCAAAGGTACTTCCTGGAACATACTTCATACTCACATCCTCAGGGTCGTGTTTGCAAACACCTGTCTGGGCAGATGGGAGCCAGGAGAGTGTAAGGAGAGAGCACCACTCAACAGATGGGTGACACTTGGAGACCACCTGCCATGAAGCAGTTAAGGAGTTAAGAAGATGGCAATCTGATGAAAGCTACTTGGGTACAGAGTGGTTAGCTGGCTGGCGAAGCGGCAACCTTAGCCCTCATCTCCCAGAGATGCACAATCACTTCACAGCAGCCAGGGCAGCCTGGGGTGAAGTTCACCACCAGTCTTAGCAAAGTCACTCGGCCTGCTGATGTGCTGATATCACCTCTTCTGTGAATCTGAATTCCTTTTGTGCTTTCAGAAAAGACACAGATGATGTAACAGTTCACATCCTTCCCTGTGGGTTCTCTGTTGCTAAATGTTTTTAAGAACACAACTCAGCACACACAGGGAAGTATTCATTATTATTAATGGATAAATAATGGAACAGAAATAGCCACTTGCTACCTGTATTACTTTGAATAGTCCTTACCAGTGATACATTTTTTTTTTCTTGTAATAAAGCCTTTGTTATTTAAGGATTTTCAGATGGGTACCATTAGATTCAAACAATTTTATTCAAACAATTTCTTTTTTGTTATTTGTCATTTTCCCCCTCAGTGGCAATCACAAAAAGAAAAATGCTTTCAAAGTAACAAAGCCACAGTTTTATTTCTTTTGATGCTTCAAATGATGTTTCATTCTTTCTTAGAGCTCTTAAATACTTACAAAGACTCACCCATTCCTTAAGGAATGGCAGGCCACAGGTGTCAATCAGATTCACCTGCCATAAGAAAGAACACAAAGGGCAAAGGGCTGAGGGATCAGGAAAAGCCAGTTTTGCAGAAGAAAGCACTCCTCTGGTTTTCTTCTTAAATATGTTAAAACAGGAGTCTGGGCCACGCTCTATCAGCCAAACTGCTATAATCCCTCTGCTCTGCTCTGCTCCCCCACAGCAGCATAGGAGGACAGGAGGAAACAGCTCCCAAGAGAGTCTCACTTCCTCCTCACCCAGAGGAGGGCCAGAAGACAGGAAAGCCCAGTGCAGTCACCTGGCTAGACTGGAAAGACAACTTTTTTGCTTACTGCCTAGATTAGCCAAGTTTTTACAGCTTGTGCCCTTGGTCTAGGACCTGGCTACTTACACTAACTTATTTTTATGTTTTAATATTTTTTATGGACTCAAAATTCAGACTAGTGTAGAATAAACTTAATTTCATAGTTGAATTAGTTATGCTCATATTTTTTGTCCCCACTTCTATGCTAAAAGTAACTAAAAGCTAATGTGTAAATTATTATTCATCCATTATGTATGAATAATGTATTTGTAGATATAACTTAATAATTGATTTATTAATGTAAAATGCCCACTAGGTGACAGGCACCATTTGAGATACTAGAAATACAGTAGAAAAAAATTGTTATCTAAATTCTTATTCTCATGAAGAGGAAGGAGCAAACAGGTAGATAGAGAGGTATTGTATTTGCATTTAGTAATATGTCTAAGGAAAAAAAAGATATGAGTGCTGCAGAGTGCTGTAGATATAAGCATTTTGACAGGGTTGGACCAAACAGGAAAGAAAGAAGGTGATGCTTGACTGTTCCCCAAAGATATGAAGGTAAAGGAACACATATTTTAGATGGGAGGGATGTCGCTCTAGCCAGCATTGCATTTGGGTAGCTACCATGCAGACACCTGAGGACGTAATATAGTACCCAGTTTTTGCTAACTTGGCACACCTGGAAAGAAAGACCCTCAGCTGAGAATTTGCCTCCATATTATTGACCTGTGGTGGGGGGGGGCGGTATTTTCTTGATTGCTAATTGGTTTAGAAGAATCCACTTCACTTTGGACTTTCGCATCTCTAAACAGGTGGGCCCGGGCTGAATAAGAAAAGTAGTTGAGTGTCAGACTGGAACAAGCCAGCAAGCAGCATTCCTCAATGGTCTCTGCTTCAATTCCTGCTCCAAGATCCTGCCTTGGTTTCCCTCAATGGTAGGCTCTACCTTCTAAGCCAAATGAGCTCTTTCCTCTCCCAGTGGTTTTTGGTCAGTGTTTTTCACAGGAACAGGAAGCAACTAGGACATGTAAGTTCAGGCACACTAAAGTGAGGTCACATCTCTGCTCTTGCATCTGTTTTTATTTTGTCTCACTACAGTCCTAAGTTTTCTCTGGGGGACTGGAAAGGTAGCTTAGCAGTTAAGAGTACTTGTTTGCTCTTTGAGAGGACTAGGGCTTAATTCTCAACACCCACCTTGTGCTCAAGACCATCTGTAACTCCAGGAGATCTACCCTTTCTGGCTTCCATGGGCACCAGGCATATACATGGTACAGACATACATGAAGGAAACACTCATGTAAATATAACAATAATATATATACATATATTAATTTAAAAAGAAAATACTTCTGGGTACAAATAATTACTAGTGGGTTCATTTAAACCACTATCTCCTACAAAAGATTCAGGAAGCTCTTGATCTATCTGCTCATAAAAACAAACAAACAAACAAACAACAACAACAACAACAAAACCAAACAGGCACAATTGCAGATTTCCAATCTGAACCTGCAAGGCCCCATCTAAACTATATCCAAAATGACATTCTTACTGATCCAAGGACTCCTTCCTTGCCTGTAGAGCTCTAATTCTTTCCCAAGACCAGAGTGAGCTGACTACACGGTAGATCCAGAACTTCTATTTTTCAAATCAAGACCAAGTGGTAACTATTCAGGAAAGGGAGATGCAGCTGAGGTGTTGATGTGACCATGAGGCTAGGTCATCTGTTCTAAAGTGCATGGGCTTGCTTACAGGGAGGACTGAGTCTAGGCAGAAACTAAAATCAAATGGGCTGCAGGTAGGTCAGGTGCCAGTGTACAGCTCCTGAAGAGGCTATTTTGGACTTTGTTCTTCTAGGTCCTAATAAATTTAGAATGTTATGTATGATTTAGTTAACAGTTTATAAACTTGATTTTATAAGTTGGAGGATAATCAAACAGGAAAAACAAACAAAAGGACTTTAATCACCAGGACTTACCCAGGCCAGCAAGGAGCTAGAGAAGAAACCACTCTAGCCACTGGGGCTTTTCCTGACAATTAGCTTGGAGCTTCTCATTCCAAACCCAGATATTGCTGTTCATTCAGATAAGAAGCAAGAGACACATAACAATGGATGCAAACAGCCCCCCACTCAGGTACATATAGGCCCAGAATAACAATTGCAAAAATATCAGCAGTAGTTGGATCATGAGTACTTTCATTTCCCGTTCATATTATCTAGTTGTTCAGATATGACTGTTTTTATTGCTTTTTTAAATAAGGTAAAAATAATGAAAGATGAAAAGAATGTTGAAAAGGAAAACAAAAACAAAAAACCTCTAGGCCATAAGTGTCTGCCCTGTTTAACAAAGCGCTTTCTAATTTATTTCCTCCTTAATTATTTTGACTGTCAGTAAAAATAACTCTAATAAATTTATTCTAGAAATTAACATATTATGATGCAAATTGAATAACAAACAAAATGTACCCAGCAGAAAATGGTAGATGGAGCAGAAGCAAGGACTGAAGGGTATACTCAGCTCTATAGCCAACTGGCCTTTGAGTACATGTCAGTCTGCAGCACCCACCTCACAAGATGGCTAGAGTAATGTGAATCACATTAAGGTATTTAAGCATTGTGTTGCAGCCTGGACTACACTGCTGGGTTTAAGTCTCATGTTCCCATCTATGTATCGTGTGCCGGTGCTGGATATCTCTTTGTCCCAGTTTCGTCATTCATAAACTGAAGATAACTGTGCAACTACTTGATAGAGTACTTGAAAAGAATAAACATAATGCATGATTAGAACAGTGACATATACTGGGAATCACAGAAGTATCTAACTATTACAAACTAATGTCTACAAAGCATAGATGACATAATTGTTGAGCTGTCCAAAATAATTTAGGAAATCCATTTTTACCTCTGGATCAAAAATTTAATAACAATAGATCTGGCATTTGACTTTTTTTTTTCAAATTTTTGAGTAATTTCTTAAAATTACTGAACATTTCCTGTAGACAAATGTCTTATCTTTTAGTTTCCCTCGTCCTTATGCATTGTGTTTATGATTCAACACAGTGGCCTATGTTTCATTCAGGAGTGTTTGGATGTGCCACATCTTCAGCTGAAGTAACTACAGTGTTTATCACCCTTAACAAAATCAAATCAAAGTCAGTTTAATATACTCACAACGTAAGGATTATGCTAACCACCATGTTCACCAATTCAACCTAATTGTCTGAATGTTACAAACACATGATCTGTCTGTTATGAGGGGTATCCTTTGCAGGAATGAGCCAAGGTGTGCCCCTAAGAAATTATGTGATGCAGCAAGTCTGATGTGAAAGAGGTTTATTGGGGGAGGGGGAGGTAGTAAGGACCGGGGGAAGGGATGAGGCAGACAAGTGAGCTCCTAGACATGCAGACAGATGAGGAGCAGAGTTACAAGAGCAGAGACAGGAGGCATAGAGGGGGCAAAGGGGGCCTGCACAGAGAAAAGAGAGAGAGCTTCTGTGACCTGTGGGTCCTTTTGTAAGCAGCACATGCCTGGTGTACCTGGCTATGGTGGGTTGTGAGAGCAGCTACCCCTGCCTTAGTTTCCAGTGATGCCTTCTGACTGATCCTTATAACCGGAAAAAGCATTTGCCTTCCAAGGGTGTTATTCCACCTCCCTCCACCCTTTACCTACTTTCAATCCACCTGTAAGAGTAGAAAAGAAGACTGAAAGACAAACTGTTAATTTTTCAGAGTTTGGAAGCCCTGTGTTTTCCTCCTAAGAAGGAAGAAGGATTTCACTGCTTATATTACCACTGAAGTATGGGGGCTTCCAGAAAATCACCCCCAGAGCTTGACAGTGCCTCCTAAGGTAAAAGAAGACCCAGAATATTATGTTTCACGCTCACCTAGACAATTTAAAGGTGAGCAAGAAACTCATTGGTAGAATGAGGGACATGATCCCAGAGAGAGCAGGCAAAGGCTATGGCCCCCTCCCTCACCTTAGGTGGAGTAAAGTTGAAACTTCAGCATTCCACAAAGACTGGTGATAGCTCCTGGTGTAACCTGGAAGGGCAGGAAGTTTGTGTGTCACAGCAGGAGCTGAGTGGGCATATAGGCAGGTGCAAGGGGACATTGGAAAGAGGATGGAGGCCAGAATGTTGCCCAACTCACAGCTGAATAGAAGAGGGAGTATGTCAAAGCCAGAGGGCGCCCATGCAGACCGGATAATAGCTGCTAGGCTCAGAGAAGAATTGTGCCATCCACCAATGTTTTTTCTCACTCTCCTGCAGGACCCAAAGATGGCTAACATAGAGAAGAAAACACGATAAGAAATAAATAAAGCAGGACAAAGAAATGAAGGATTAACCTCTGCCTTTTTCCTACTGGACAGAGACAAAGGCTTTCAGTTGAATGAGAAATTAGCTCAGTTTAGTAAGGATTTTAAAAATAATGTCTGGAAATGATAGTTGTTAGCATATGAAAGGGAACAACAGCAGCAGCAGCAACAAAAACAACAACAACAAACTATGGTTTTTGTGAAGTTTTAACATCTATCCTAGCTAGTTGTTTGGCAGCTTGACACGGTTATCTGGGGAAAGGAACCTCACAAGAAAAAAGGCCTCCACCAGATTGTCTGTAGGCAAGTCTGTAGGGCATTTCTTTTTTCTTAATTAATTGATTAAATAATTTATTCACTTTACATCCCGTTTATAGCCTCCTCTCTCCTCTCCTTCCAGTGCTCCCTCCCTCTTCCCTTATCCCCTCTTCCATACTTCCCAGAAAAGAGTAGCTCTCTCCTACCAATCCAACCCAGTACATCAAGCCTCATCAGGATCAACCGAATCCTCTTTCCCTGTGGCCTGGTGAGGCAGTACTGCCAGGGGGAAGTGATCAAAAAGCAGGCAATAGAGTCCCTGTTAAAGACAGCCCCCTTGATAAAGGATTAATGTGCAGAGCTAAGCCCACCGGCATGCAGTGCTACCCCTGGGCTCAGGTCCTGGATGGTATAAGAAAGCAGGCTGACCAGCAATGGAGAGCAAGTCAGTAAGCAGCACTACTAAAAGGCTTCTTCAGTTCTTGACTCCAGATTCCTGTCTTCAGTTCCTCCCCGGACTTTCTTTAGGATCAGATTGTGACCTGAGAGTCTTAAGTTGAAATAAATCCCTTCCTTTCCAGTTACTTTTAGTCATGAGATTTTATAACAGCAACACAAACTCACAAGACAGTGTTTTTTAACCCTTACAACTACACTGTGTAGATGTTTTGATGGGCTTCCTCCAATCTGAAAATGAGAAGCTGAAACCCAGAGAGGCTAAGTAACTGGTCAAAGTTATGTAATTAGAGGTCACAGAGCCTGGATTTGACTGTAGCTGTCTACCACAGGGCATATAATCAAAACGACCATGCCACACTGCTGAGGTCTGATCTCACAAAACTCACCATCAAAGGTAGGTCTTATGCCAAGAAATCACATACACAGCAAAATTCAGTCACTCTCGTGTGTCCTGCATTTCCCAATGTATCCAACAGCCACTTCTATTTATTCTAATCATAAAAGGTAATCCTTTAATTAGAAGATTGAATAAATTACAAAAATTAACCATATCAGGATATTTTAAGAAATATAAGACTGAGGAACTATTGGAATGTATCTTCCAAAGAAAATTCATTATCCACAGACGTATTTTTTCTAAAGACAGCTTCATACCACCTGCGTTTGCTGCCTCTTTGCTCTTGTAAGAGACTCTCTGCATAGCTTTTTCTAACCAATTCTTGTGCTCATTTCATGTCTTATCTTTGCCCTTTCTCCAGCAAATGTATATTTCATAATGGGTAAGCTGAGACACCAGAGAGAAGGTAAAATACTAAGAACTGCTTTGAAATTGTCTTGTCTGGACTCCAACAAACCACAGCCATGATGTATGTGCAATAATAATAATAATAATAATAATAGTAAAGCATCTCTCCTGGAACAGGATTAGTTAACACAATGAGTTCCACTAGAATAGTGGTTCTCGGCCTTCCTAATGCTCCCTTACTTCATGTACTGGTGACCCCCAACCATAAAATTACTTTCTACTACATCATAACTGTGATTTAGCTACTGTTATGGACCATAATGTAAATGTTTGTGTTTTGTGAAGGTCTTAGCGACCCTGTGAAATACTGAGAACCTCTGCCCTAGAGCAAGAGTGTGCACATTGTAGGTGGCCTAGGGGCTTTGCTCTTGAACTTTCATTGATCTGACTGACAGCTATAGCTGTGATGATGATAGGCAGATGGCAGAGTCACTGGAGAGGGAATACACTTTTCCCTAATTGAAACATTATGCCTCTGTTCACTAATTGGGAAATTAGCATGTTTAGTTCATTAAAATTTTCAAATTCACTAAAGAGTAGTAACTTAAGTGGGAACTATTAGAAATTCTGTAGTCACACTTGCATATAAAAATAACGTAAATTGACTCAAATCACCCTATTTTCCTTTTACAGTTCTTTTAATGATGAGTTTTTAAATAACACAATAACTCAGAGATGGATAGAATCAATTTTCACATCTGTAATGTGTTAGCTTTTACTTTCTTGGAAAGGTAACTCTACTTATGAAAACACATACTCTTACAATCCACCAGGGGGAGATTTCAAAACTGAGACCTTGAATTGGAAAGACTTCATTCAGCTGTATTTCAGATGACAGTTTCTTGAACTAAGCCTAGATTTTAAGTTATATCTTGATAGGCTATTCAAACAGTTCTTGATGTGCTGAGCTCTGGACTGAGTGGCTAGAGGAACTGATGACATTTTCCTGTGTCTTGTTAGAGAATGCAGATGGTGACTGTTGTGTCTCAGGGAGAAGGGGTATTTGGTTGTGGGTGAGATGAGGGCTTGTTTTTCCAGGACACTGACAGAAGAAACTAATTGGAGGTCATTCCCACTACATATAATTTCAGCAATTTCTGGGTTTGAATGATGCATAAAAGTTTGGTCTTTAATCTCAGGGAGGCAGAGGTAGGCAAAGCTCTGTGAGTTTGAAGCTAACCTGGTCTACAAAGAGAGTCCCAGGACAGCCAAGGCTACACAGAGGAATCTAGTCTTGAAAACAAACAAACAAACCAAAAGCCAAAAAGAAAAAACAAAACAAACAAACAAAACACACACACACACACACACACACACACACACACAAGTTTGATCTTCTTCCTTGGGAAAGTTTAAGACTTGGAATAGCACTGAAATACTTTCTTTAAAGAAAAGACATTTTTTTTCCTTCAGGTACCCCCAACACACTGCACACACATACACACACACACACACACACACACACACACACACACTCTTTCCTCTGGAATTCTGAGAACTTCAGCCTTCTTAGAGAACTTCCCTTCCTCAGGAGCAGTGTTAGAAAGCTAGTTCTATCAATCCCTAACTATTTTATACACATTATTTTTGTATATTATTGTATGTATTCTTGCAAATATATACAGGACTACTATCACTTCATTTTAATAGCTAAAAAAAATTGAAGCAAAGAATATTTTCCTTTTAAACTTGTTTAACATCTGAGTTCTATACATGACCAATTTCATTTAGATCAGTTTCAACCTCATCTATATTAGATGAGCACAAATGTGTGTGTGTATACATGTGCATGCATATGTTTGTGCTTGTGTGTGTTCCGTTACACATCTACTTGTGTGCCAGTGCAAATAAGTGTGTGTGTGTGTGTGTGTGTGTGTGTGTGTGTGTGTGAACATGTGTGACAAGGTCTTTCACTAACCAGGAGTTTACCAAAGGGGCTAGGATCATTGCTCAATGAGCCATAAGGATCTACTATCTCCATCTCTGTGGTTGTGAAATTGTAAGCCTGTGTCTCCATGGATGGCCTTATTGTGCAGGTCCTGGGGATTGAATTTGGGTCTTCCACACCAAGCACTTTTTACCAGCTTTATTGTCTCGCTAGCCCTGAATAAATGGTAGATATACTAGCTGCTTTTCTCTTTTCTGCAGAGTTAAATAATAAAGACTGAGAAAAACTCACCTTAAGAGGGGAAAGGTTTATTTTGGGTCAAAATTTCAAGGAGCAATCCTTCATGGTGGGGAAGGCATAATGCCAGAAGTTGAAGTTGCCGGTCACAGAAAGATGAATGCTAGTGTTCTACTCATTTTCTCCTTTTTATTCAGTTCCAGACCCCAGTCAGTAGAACCGTGCCACCCATATTCAGGGGTAAGCAAGTTTCAAGGTAAACTTGGCTGGAGTTCTCCTAACAGGCATCCCCAGATGTTTGCCTCTGGGGTGCTTCTAAACTTCATCAAGTTGCCTATGAAGATTAACCACCTTAACATCCACAGAGAGTATATAAATACACACACACACACACACACACACACACATACACATACACAGAGAGAGAGAGAGAGCGCTTTGGTTTATATAAGCTCTGCTCTCTCTAAAACTTATAAAGTTTGATAGTCATTGTGACATTGTTAAGAGGTATTGACTTAAAAGGACAATTACAACAGAAACTGGAATAACACAGCTGGGAATTTAGGTTCACACCTATAAGCCCAAAACTTAAAAGCCTCAAACAAAGAGGTTACATATCTGAAGTCACAATGTTATCCTGGAAAATATCTGTGTGTGTGTGTGTGTGTGTGTGTGTGTGTGTGTGTGTGTGTATGTGTGTGAGTGGGAAAGAGAGAGAAACACAAAGAGACAGAGACACAGACACACAGATAGACACACAGACACACAGACAGACACACAAAGAGGAAGAACTGACTGTTGCCAAACATCATGCACATGTTTTAGATTTTTGCATTCTCTACTTTTAATTCGCATTTGACCAAATTGGTATTTTCTCCTTCCTGAGGATCTTCCCTGTGCGGTTTCCTTGACGTTTTCTTACCTGAAGTTTTCCCTATATCTATGCATCACTTAGGTTGATGTCAGCAGCATCCTGCCTTCATTTTATCCACTATCCAGAAGACTCTCATGTATTATTGCAGTCACAGTTCCATTTTTACACTCACATATCTGGTGCGTCTACCTAAGGTCTCTTCTGAGTGCCTGCTACCTCAAAGACATACTTAGATTGTTTAAATGATCCAAGCTCAACATTTGTAAAACTGTATCACTCCTCAAATCTGCTTTGTATTACTTATTCATTTATATTATATGTATTTGTCATCTAGTATATATTATATATCACTGATAAACTATCCTAGAGTTATAGCAGTGAATTAAAAATTGTTAGGTTATTAAAAGAATATTCTTTATAAAATTTACATTCTTTCAGAACTGATACTTTTCTATATGTATCAGTCAAGGTTTAATTGAGAAACAGAACCCTTGTAAGTCTAATGTACTAAGGAACATATTAAAAGAATAATACCTTATGTAATCATAGCAGAAGCTGAAATAAAGGCCTGAAAAGAGAAGCCAGAGAATTAGTAGGCTTCTAAACCAGAGCATTGGACTGTGAACACTGAAACCTGGGGAGAACTTGTGGAGATGTCGAGAGAGAGCTGTTCTCTATCGCCACCTACATCTAAGCCCTTCAGAGACTTACTTGCTGATGCTTTGGTTTAGCCTGAGAACACATAGAAACAGTCCCAGGATGCAGTTCAAAACCAGCACAGCCACATGAAGAACTAATGATAAATTTTACCTTTGATACTTTAGATCTACTTTGGAGCTCTGTGTCTTTGACTAGATGATCAAAGAGAGAGGAGAAGATAATAATAATATAACAGACACTCATCTCAAAGGAGCATTCAAGGATGTTGTGTGTCACTGGGGGCCCTGAAAACATCAGATGTGTTTGACAAAGAGATCTGCAGTCCTCAGGATAAAACCATGGAACCACGTTCAGTTTGACAAGAGAACTGAATTGAATAAAATCGCCCTAAACTAACGTCTACCTGGAACCCCAGGTTGTAATCTTATCTGAAAATAGGGTTTTGTTAGATGTAGTTAATCAAAGATCTGAAAATCGAATCCTTAAGAATTTTTAGGGGTCTTATGTCTAATAATTGACACTCTTATGAGACTAGAAGACTCATAGAATCACAGGGAGGAAACCATGTGAGGTCAGAGGCAGAGCCTAAAAATTGAACCGTTGGAGCCACCAAGTACTAGAAATGGAAAGAAGAGTTTTCTTTATACCTTTTTAGAGGAGCATAGGTTAAGAGCACCTTCATTGTGAGCTTGGGGTGTCTTAGCTGCTATATGTGTGCTAATTCATTATATCAGTCATGATAAATGAGTAAGGCTAGACTGTTCACAAACACCTCACAACTTGGTGAAGAGGCAATTTTTTAAAATACTTAAAAAAAATCTTTCTGTTATATCCAGGATGTCTACTTACACTATTTTAAAGAAGCATATTTTTCTATTTAGACTAGGAAGAAAGGATTCTGCTGCAACCACTCAAAACTGACAATACATAAGAGGTAGCATGAAAAAAAATGAAAAAAAAAGGTAGCATGAACAAAAGAGAGAAAAGACACAGCCAGCAAGAAACTTTCATTTTTAGATCTCTCCTATGCTAATTAACTAATATCTAATTGGAAACTTAAACCTACCAACTTTATCTTCTCATACTGACATTTTTTACACTATACTAAAAAAACTCTACATTTAAAACTTCCAGTTGCCCATGCTTTTTGTAGATTAGATAACAAAGAGCAAAGGAGAGGCAACATAAAATGCTTGGTACACCAGTTCTGGGCCCAATGGAAGAACACTATTGCTAACCACATTTATTTTGGGGACTGTGCCAGATAACAGGTGAAGTACACACATAAAGAACAAATAACCCAACCCTTCCTGCCCTGCCGCCGGCCCTGGAACCTTGCTCCAGCAACCATGAGTAAGATCCCTCATCCCAGCCTGCTATCCGCCCCAAAGACCTTGCCTCAGCTTTCACGCACAGGGCTGTAGCCACCAGTGACAACATCCATAGCTCAATCCCACCCTGCTGCATAAGCTCCTCGGAGACCTTGAACAAACAGCCACACATGTAATAGTCAGTGGTAAGATTCCACGGCCCTGTTGTATCACCCAAGCAGCCTCATAAATTTGATCACCACTGGGAATATGGTTTTATGTATCCTTTTTGAGGGGATTAATTGTATTTCCCAACTTTGTTTGTTCTTACAGTGAGCAAAAGTTTTCAGTTTGTCTCTCAGAAATTCCCTAGAAAAATAGTTTGAGGAATTTCTGCTCTTTAATTCAGTGACACATTAAAGGATTTATTGGGATCCAGAAGGATATAGTTCTCCGGAGTGATGGATTATCTCCTGAACCAATGTGTATTTTGTGTGGGGATGGGGTGGAAAAAAATGAATGAAGTGGCTGACAGAAAATGAAATTTCTAGGCTCAACAGGTACCTGTTTTATTTCAACACAGAAGAGTGTGCAGTTCTCAGAGACAGACAGATGCTGTCTATTTGTTAGAGCAGCAGTCTCACCCCCACCAGTCACCTTTCTTATTACCTATGGAGCAAAAATAGATAGAGAAGAAAACATAAAGAAGTGTGGTTAAGTGACTAGAATTAAATTAATGGATCAGAACTTTCTTTAATGTGTCACAAGTTTCTAGGCTTGGATTGAATTATGGCAATAAATGTAGCATTTTTTAAGGCGAATACTGATGTTATACAATCTACCAAGGGATATAAATAATTTTGGGTGACTAAAGAATACTTCAAAGTATTGAAAAATAGCATCCAAAAGAAATGATCTTTGTTTTATAAATTCCTCTAATAACCTATGATGCACAGTTTAGTCTACTGCTCCAAGTCTATTAGAAGCCATCTTCCCTCAGATACTATAAGGACTAGAGTCAATATACTTTTCATCCAAAGAAAAGGCCCGTGCTACTTGTATTTTACTAATTCTCAGGAAGTAAGATGAAAAGCTTGTAGACATCATTAAGAAAATTATATCTTGGCTTGAATAAAAACTATTGCTAGAGAGATGGCTCTGCTGAGTAAAGAGCTCCACTGCTCTTCCAGAGGACCAGGGTTAGAGTTTCAGTGTTGAAATGGCCACTCACAACCTTCTGTAATTCTAGTTCCCATGGAATATGATGTCCTCTTCTGGGATACATAGCCACTGCATACACATGTTGCACAGATACACAGGTAGGCAAAATGTTCATACAACATTAAATAAAACATGTATGTATATACATGTGTATGTGTGTATGTATCTCAGCTTTTTGTGATATGAAGCCACTCACCAGTTCATGAAAAAGTTCTGCCTGAAAGAACTTTCTTTAAGCCTCTTAAAGCCCTTGACACATTGTTGAGGGCATCTAACTTGATCTTCCAGACTGTATAGAAAACAGACCGGAGGCAACTTTCTGAATGTGGCTCTTGGTGAATATCTTTGTACTATTGCTTTTCAGTCACTATTCTCAATTTATTAACATGTCATGCTACTGTCCCCTTTCAAAATACGTGAAAACCTTACCAGTTAATAGCTTTCTTTATGCCATAGTTTTTAAAGCAATTTGACCTTATTTCTTACTATTCATAGATTATAAAGATAAATTTTACTTTTTTGCAGCGACTAAAATCATTTTTTACCTCTTCTAAAAATTTTTATTATTTATTTATTTATAATTTATTATTACAATTTATTCACTTTGTAACACAGCTGTGGTCACCTCCCTCGTCTCCTCCCTCATCTCCTCCCTGCCCCTCTCCCAGTCCATGATAGGGCAGGTCCACCTCCCCTTCCCTCTGACCCTAGCCTATCAGTTCTTATCAGGACTGGTTGCACTATCTTCTTCTGTGGCCTGGCAAGGCTTCATCACCCAGGGGGAGGTGATCAGAGAATCTGCACTGAGTTCATGTCAGAGACAGTCTATTCTCCCCATACTAGAGAACCCACTTGGAGACTGAGTCCATGGGCTTCATCTGAGCAGGAGTTTTAGGTCCTCTCTATGAATGGTCCTTGGTTGGAATACCAGTCTCTGCAGGAGCCCCAGGGCCCAGGTTTTTGTTTGTTTGTTTGTTTGTATGTGTGTGTGGCTCTGTTGGTCTCCTTTTGGAACTCCTGTCCCCTCTAGGTCTTTCTGTCTCACCCTTCTTTCATAAAATTCCATGCATCCTGCCCAAAGTTTGGCTGTGATTCTAAGTCTCTGCTTTGATACCTCAATCAACTTTTAAACAAAATTTTAATAGAAAAACAGATAATCATTTACTCTTACCTATTTCCGAGTTTGGGTGTACTTCATTCATTCTTCTTGAGTCTTCATTCCCTTCTAGCTTATACTTCAACACATTGTTGCTTTCATTCAGCTCAGCATTTTCCATAGTGCTGAAAATTTACTGTAAGTGGATTTACCTGTAAATGTCATATTTTGCCTTTATTAGTTTTCTTTTTCATTCATTATTTATATTTTTTGGTTAGAACTTTTATACTGAGACCTATAAAATATGCTTTCTTGCTAGATATAGGTGCAATTTATTTGTTTGTATATAACCTCTGACTTTTTATCTCTATTTTATATATTTGTTTTCTACGCTTGGTTATCATCAATTTGTTTGTGATGACATTGGATGTTGTTAGTCTCGCTTTTATTTTGACCTAGGTTTCCTGAGTCTTTTGGACCTGTAAATAGATATTTCCATCAAGTTTTTGGTACTTACAGTCATTTATCACTTTTTCTTCTCTACTAACTTTCTCCTTCCTTCCAGAATTCCCAAATATTTTTGTTACTATTCCTACAAGTCCCCATTCTTTTTTTTTTTTTTTCAATGCAGTTTATTCAGGAACCTTGAACAATCCTCGGACCCCGGGGAAAGCCAGCCCACAGCTTAAATAGCCTCTGGGTAGCCAACCCAGGCGTGCCACGGGGGCAATGCAGATAGGTCCACATACATGGAAGCAAGCCAGATCCTCGGCCTTAGCCAAATGTGGAGTTGTTTGTGACAGAGAGCACTCACCATCGGGAAGGTGGAAGGCAGAAACCAGCTCCATCTTTAAGGCATAGCATTCCGCAGCTCTCTACAGTTCCCCCTTTTTGTTTTAGACGCATCAGGCAAGAGTAGAGGTCTGATCTCTGATATTAGAAATAAATTGGGACTTTGTACAGATGTTCATTTAGGTGTCATCCACCCAAAGAGCATCAGACCGTCCGATACCTTTTTCTCAGAGGCGGGACCTGGGGCATCAACCCGCATGCAATCAGACATGCTCTTCTCTGGGTCCAAAGCGGCTGACCCTGAGTGCAGTGCTTAGCCTCGCATCCTGAGCGTATCATTTTAGCTTTTTATGGTATCCAACCATGCTTGGGGAGAATGTCCTGCTTCAATGGCTGTAAAGGCCTGAATGATCATGGCTGCATCACACTGTTGTGAGACTCTAATCTTGCATATATACCACAGGCAAACCAAGGAGACCAACACCAGAAGGCCTGCTAACACTCCCATGCCCGCCCATTCCTTCAGATGATTCATGGCTGCAGCAATCCATGTTGATAATCCTGTGGCTAGTCCTGCGTCCACTCCGGTAGAATTTACTGTGACAATGGCCACTCTCAGCTGCTCCATCGTAGTATCGAATTCTCCAGTCCAATTACCTAAAATATAGCTCGACAATTGTTTAGGCAGATTTGCAGCACAGGAAAAATTCTCATGTTGTATGCTAGTGACACAAAGTCCAGCATACTTTCATTGACAGCCAGGTTGAGCCATTTGCCATAGGGTATCAATTTGCTCCTGCAAGAGGTCAATCCTCTGATTGAACACCATCAAGCTTCCTTTTAGTTGAGCATTAATTCCTTTATGTACAACTAAGGCATGAGCTACATTGGCTAAATGATTATTCAGGGTCTGAGCAGTCTGCCCAGTATGACTCATGGCTAATGCCCTGGTGGTAGCTCCAACAGCCGTCAATGAGATGGTAGTAACAATGGTGGCTGTAGTTCCAAGATCCCTTTTCTGTCTGAAGAGAGTCATAGCGTGAGGGGCATCAATGGGCATAGGCACCCAGTGAGGCATGCGAGTAACCAGGGCATACATAAATTCACTAGCATTCCAGCATTGGGCAAAAAAGCAAGTATCATTACGACAATTACTTGGCTCTATCTGGCTAAATAATGAATAAAAATGGGGGATATAGACAAACAGGTGTGGGCTTATAGGAAATATTATGAGAAGCCTTAACCCCTCGTTGGAACATCCTGCGTCAGTTCTAGAACTAGCAGTGGTGGTGTCCGAGGTCTGAGTAGGTTCAGGAGACCATTGCCCCCAGGGGCGAGACGTGCTCCATGCCAATTGACTAACTCCATGTTTTCCTCCAATTTTGAAAGTCATTTAAGGTTCTTAAATTATTTTTTTCCCTTTTTTCTTAAATTTTTTATCAATTACACTTTATTCATTCTGCATCCCCCCATAAGCCCCTCCCTCCTCCCATCCCAATCCCACCCTCCCTCCTCCCTCTGCTTGCATGCCACTCCCCAAGTCCACTAATAGGGGAGGTTCTCCTCTCCTTTCTGATCTTAGTCTGTCAGTTCACATCAAAAGTGGCTGTATTGTCCTCTACTGTGGCCTGGTAAGGCTGCTCCCCCCCCCCCCCCAGAGGGAGGTGATCAAAGAGCAGGCCAATCAGATTATGTCAGAGGCAGTCCCTCTTCACATTACTATGTAACCCAATTGGACTCTGAACTGCCCTGGGCTACATCTGTGCAGGGGTTCTAGGTTATCTCCATGAATAGTCCTTGGTTGGAGTATGAGTCTCTGGGAAGTTCCCTATGTTCAAATTTTCTTGTTCTGTTGCTCTCCTTGTGGAGACCCTGTCCTCTCCAGCTCTTACTATTTCCCAGTTCTTACCTAAAATTCTGTTCACTCTGCCCAACAGTTGCCCATCAGGCTCAGCATCTGCTTTGATAGTCTGAAGGGCAGAGGCTTTCAGAGGCCCTCTGTGGTAGGTTCCTAGGTTGTTTCCTGTTTTCTTCTTCTTCTGATGTCCATCCTCTTTGCCTTTCCGGATGGGGATTGGACATTTTAGTTAGGGTCCTCTCTCTTGCTTAGTTTCTTTAGATGCACAGGTTTTAGTGGGTTTGTCCTATGTTGTATGTCTATATGAGTGAGTATATACCATGTGTGTCTTTTTGCTTCTGAGACAACTCACTCAGAATGATCCTTTCCAGATCCCACCATTTACCTGCAAATTTCATGATTTCCTTATTTTTCATTGCTGAGTAATATTCCATTGTGTAGATGTACCACAATTTCTGCATCCATTCTTCAGTTGAGGGGCATCTGGGTTGTTTCCAGCTTCTGGCTATTACAAATAAAGCTGCTACAAACATGGTTGAGCAAATGTCCTTTTTGTGTACTTGAGCCTCTTTTGGATATATGCCCAGTAGTGGTATGGCTGGATCTTGAGGAAGTGCTATTCCTAGTTGTCTGAGAAAGCGCCAGATTGATTTCCAGAGTGGTTGTACAAGTTTACATTCCCACCAGCAGTGGAGAAGGGTTCCCCTTTCTCCACAACCTCTCCAGCATGTGTTGTCACTTGAGTTTTTGATCTTGGCCATTCTCATGGGTGTAAGGTGAAATCTCAGGGTTGTTTTGATTTGCATTTCCCTAATGGCTAATGAGGTTGAGCATTTCTTTAAGTGCTTCTCTGCCATTCGGTATTCCTCTACAGAGAATTCTCTGTTTAGCTCTGTTCCCCATTTTTTAAGTGGATTACTTGGATTGCTGCTTTTCAGCTTCTTTAGTTCTTTATATATACTGGATATGAGTCCTCTGTCAGATAAAGGGTTGGTGAAGATTCTTTCCCAATCTGTAGGTGGTCGCTTTGTTTTGATGACAGTGTCCTTTGCTTTACAGAAGCTTTTCAGTTTCATGAGGTCCCATTTATTGGTTGTTGTTCTTAGAGCCTGTGCTGTTGGTGTTCTGTTCAGGAAGTTTCCCCCTGTACCAATGAGTTCTAGGGTATTTCCCACTTTTTTTTCAAGCCGATTTAATGTGTCTGGTTTTATGTTGAGATCTTTGATCCACTTGGACTTCAGTTTTGTGCAGGGTGACAAGTATGGATCTATTTTCATTTTTCTACATGTAGACATCCAGTTAGACCAGCACCATTTGTTGAAGATGCTATCTTTTTTCCATTGTATGGTTTTGGCGTCTTTGTCAAAGATCAGGTGTCCATAAGTGTGTGGATTTATTTCTGGGTCCTCTGTTCGGTTCCATTGATCCACCATTCTGTTTCTATGCCAGTACCATGCAGTTTTTAAAACTGTTGCTCTATAGTACAACTTAAGATCAGGGATGGAGATACCTCCAGAAAATCTTTTATTGTAGAGGATTGTTTTAGCAATTCTGGGTTTCTTGTTATTCCATATGAAGTTGAGAATTTTCCTTTCCAGGTCTGTAAAGAATTGTGTTGGTAATTTGATGGGCATTGCATTGAATCTGTCGATTGCTTTTGGTAAGATGGCCATTTTTACTATGTTAATCCTACCAAGCCATGAGCATGGGAGATCTTTCCATCTTCTCATATCTTCTTCTAATTCTTTCTTCAGAGATTTGAAATTTTTTTCATACAAGTCTTTGACTTCCTTGTTTAGGGTTACTCCGAGGTACCTTATGTCATTTGTGGCTATTGTGAAGGGTGTTGTTTCCTTAATTTCTTTCTCAGCCCTTTTGTCTTTTGTATACAGGAGGGCTACTGATTTTTTTGAGTTAATTTTGTATCCTGCCACTTTGCTGAAGGTGTTTATCAGCTGTAGGAGTTCCCTGGTTGAGTTTTTGGGGTCACTCACGTATACTATCATATCATCTGCAAATAGTGATAATTTGACTTCTTCCTTTCCAATTTGTATCCCCTTGATCTCCTTCAACTGTCTTATTGCTCTAGCAAGGACTTCCAACACTATGTTGAAGAGATATGGAGAGAGTGGGCAGCCTTGTCTTGTCCCTGATTTCAGTGGGATTGCTTTAAGTTTCTCTCCATTCAGTTTGATGTTGGCTATAGGCTTGCTGTATATCGCCTTTACTATGTTTAGATATGTGCCTTGTATCCCTGATCTCTCCAATACTTTGAACATGAATGGATGTTGGATTTTGTCAAAGGCTTTTTCAGCATCTAGGGAGATTATCATGTGGTTTTTTTCTTTCAGTTTGTTAATATGGTGGATCACATTGTTGGATTTCCGTATATTGAACCACCCCTGCATACCTGGGATGAAGCCTACTTGGTCATAGTGGATAATATCTTTGATGTGTTCTTGGATTCGGTTTGCAAGTATTTTATTAAGTATTTTTGCATCAATGTTCATAAGGGAGATTGGCCGGAAATTCTCTTTCTTTGTTGAGTCTTTGTGAGGTTTAGGTACCAAGGTGACTGTGGCTTCATAGAATGAATTTGGTAATATTTCTTCTGTTTCTATTTTGTGGAATAGTTTGAAGAGAATTGGTGTTAGCTCTTCTTTGAAGGTCTGGTAGAATTCTGCACTGAAGCCATCTGGTCCTGGGCTTTTTTTGGATGGGAGACTTTTGATGACCGCTTCTATTTCTTTGGGGGATATAGGTTTATTTAGTTGATTTACGTGGTCCTGGTTCAGCTTTGGTAAGTCAAATCGATCAAGAAAATTGTCCATTTCATTAAGATTTTCAAATTTTGTGGCATATAGACTTTTGAAGTAAGTCCTAATGATTGTTTGGATTTCCTCAGTGTCTGTAGTTATATCCCCCTTTTCATTTCTGATTTTGTTGATTTGGGTGGTGTCTCTCTGCCTTTTAGTTAGCCTGGCTAAGGGTTTGTCGATCTTGTTGATTTTCTCAAAGAACCAGCTCTTGGTTTCATTGATTCTTTGAATTGTTTTATTTGTTTCCAATTGATTGATTTCAGCCCTGAGTTTGATTATTTCCAGCCGTCTACTCCTTCTTGGTGTGTCTGCTTCTTCTTTTTCTAGGGTTTTTAAGTGAGCCATTAGGGTGCTTGAATGAGCTGTCTCGAATTTCTTCTTGAAGGCACTTAGTGCTATGAACTTTCCTCTTAGCACTGCTTTCATTGTGTCCCACAAGTTAGGGTATGTTGTGTCTTCATTTTCATTGATTTCTAGAAAGACTTTAATTTCTTTCTTTATTTCTTCCCTGACCCAGCTGTCATTTAGTAACAAGTTGTTCAGTTTCCATGTGTGTGTAGTCTTTTTGTTATTTCTGTTATTGTTGAGGTCCAGCTTTATTCCATGGTGATCAGACAAGATACATGGGATTATTTCAATCTTCTTGTATCTGTTGAGGCTCGCTTTGTGACCCACTATGTGGTCTATTTTGGAGAAGGTTCCATGAGGTGCTGAGAAGAAGGTAAATTCTTTTGTGTTTGGGTGTAAAGTTCTGTAAATGTCTGTTAGGTCCATTTGATTCATGACCTCTGTCAGAGACATTGTTTCTTTGTTTAATTTCTGTTTGGTTGACCTGTCCTTTGTTGAGAGTGGGGTGTTGAAGTCTCCCACTATTAATGTGTGTGGATCTATATGTGCTTTAAATTTTATCAATGTTTCTTTCACAAATGTGGGTGCCCTTGTATTTGGGGCATAGATGTTCAGGATTGTGATGTCTTCCTGGTGGAATTTTCCCTTGATGAGTATGAAGTGTCCTTCCCCATCTCTTTTGATTAATTTTCGTTGAAAGTCTATTTTATCAGATATTAGAATGGCTACTCCTGCTTGCTTCTTGGGTCCGTTTGCTTGGAAAGTCGTCTTCCAACCCTTTACCCTCAGGTAATGTCTATCTTTGTGTCTTAGGTGTGTTTCTTGTATGCAACAGATTGCTGGGTTTTGTTTACGTATCCATTCTGTTAATCTGTGTCTTTTTATTGGAGAGTTGAGTCCATTGATGTTGAGAGAGATTAATGACCAGTGGCTGTTAGATCTCTTGATTTTGATGTTGGCTGTGGTCATCAGGTTGTGTGCTTGGTTGCTTTTTGTTTTACTGAAGTGAGATTATTTATTTCCTGTGTTTTCTTGAATGTAGCTAGCTTTCTTGGGTTGTATTTTCCCTTCCAGTGTCTTCTGTAATGCTGGATTTGTTTGTAGGTATTGTTGAAATTTGTTTTTGTCATTGAATATCTTGTTTTCTCCATCTATGAGGACTGAGAGTTTTGCTGGGTATAGTAGCCTGGGCTGACATCTGTGTTCTCTTAGGGTCTGCATGATATCCGTCCAGGCCCTTCTGGCTTTCATAGTCTCTGTTGAAAAGTCAGGTGTGATTCTAATGGGTTTGCCATTATATGTTACTTGGCCTTTTTCCCTTGCAGCTTTTAGTATTTTTTCTTTGTTCTGTATACTTACTGTTTTGATTATTATGTGGCGGGAGGATTTTCTTTTCTGGTCAAATTTGTTGGGTGTTCTGTAGGCCTCATGTATTCTAATTGGCCTCTCCTTTAAGTTGGGGAAATTTTCTTCAATGATTTTGTTGAAAACATTTTCTGGGCCTTGGAGAAGGGAGTCTTCTTTTTCCTCTATACCTATTATTCTTAGGTTTTGTCTTTTCATATTGTCTTGCATTTCTTGGACAGTCTGTGTCAGGAATTTTTTGGATTTAACATTTTCTTTGACAGATACATCGATTTCTTCCATTGTATCTTCTACACCTGAGATTCTTTCTTCCATGTCTTGTAGTCTGTTGGTTATGCTTACCTCTGTAGTTCCTGTTTTCTTCCCTAGATTCTTCCTTTCCATTATTTCTTCCATTTGTGTTTTCTTTAATTTTTCCAATTCTATCTTCAGGTCTTGAGTTGTTTTGTTTACTTCCTTCACCTGTCTGATTGTACTTTCCTGTTTTTCTTTTAGTTCCTTCAACTCTGTTTCTATCATTTCATTCAGTGTTTTAAGCATTTCCTTTCTAAAGGCCATAAACTGTTTGGCTGCAGCTTCCTCTATTTCTTTACGGATGGCAATATTCTGTTTGAGTTTATCTTCCTCTATGTCTTTACGAATCTTATTTGTTTCCTCTGTTATCATCTTCATGAGCATACTTGTTAGGTCATCTTCTTGGATTTCAGTTATGGTGGGGTGTCCAGGGCTACTTGCCCCTGGGTAACTGGGTTCTGGAGATGCCATATTGCTCTGTCTTTTGTTGCTTGAGCTTTTACGCTGGCCTCTACCCATTGTGTTATCTTAGGAGTTTGGGGTTATTTTCTGGTGGTTCCTGGGGATCCTGTGGTGGAGAGAATCCCCTTTGCAGAAAGCTGGTTTTTCCTGAAGGATGTCTTCTCAGCTTTTTGGGTATAGTCCCTGGATGGCTGGTGTTTTTTCAGGAGTTGCTCACCTCAGGGATATAGACCTGAGTGGTAACTGTAGTCTTTGTTAGTCGAGAGGGTTCTCCTCTCTCCCAGGGAAGTCCTGAGGGCAGCTGCCCTGTTTCTGGGTTTCTTGTTGCAAATTTAATGATCAGCTGCTGTGACCCAGTTGGACATGAGGCGCACCTCAACTGTTTGTGCTTGTGTCTGGAGCACAGCTGAGTGCTGGCGCCTCGGTCCCACTACACTGCTAGACTTTTTCTAGGGAAGGATTGGGTGATTTAGATCAGTACAGTTTCCTTCCTTCCCCATGGATTCTCTGGAGACACGGACTCCTAGTGTCTTTTTTTGCCCTGGTGCACACTGCTCAGTGTCCGCCAGCTGGCTGGCCACAGAAATTTGCCTGTGCCTGGAGCACAGCTGTGTGATGGCGGCTCAGTCTCTGCCAGCTGTCTGGTGCGCAGAAACTGCCTGTGTCTGCCTTTGCGGCTTTTGGGAGCCCGAGTGGCTCCCTAAGCTGGGTAATTTTCCGGGGACCTTTTCAGGTTGGGGGTGAGCTGAGTGCTCTGAGATCAGACCCGCCGTTTCTATCTCCGGCGGCGAATCAGGCGTGCAGGCAGGCAGGGCTCTGTGCCGGAACCTGGGTCCCCGGCTCTGGCTCCGGGCTGGCTCCTGGGGCACCCGTGGAACCCGCCCGAGTCTTTTCCAGGGGATGTCTGGGTGACCTAAGGCTGGTCCCAATCGTTTCCTGTACCCTGGGGTTATCTCTCGACTGAAAATTCCAGTCTCTGATAGTGTGGTGCCCAAGGTTCAGTCTGGGACCTTGACCAGAGACACTGGCTTGTGGCTCTGGGCTGGGGCTGGGGCTGGCGGCCGGCAGCCAAGCGGCTGGCTGGCGGAACCGGGATCTCTTCCGCGGTTTAGCCGGGTGAGTTAAAAGCAGATTGAATCCCCCACCGTGGGGTATCCTCTCACCTGGGAAACACAATGACTGTGTTTTATGGCCGAGAGTTCTGATTGCTGTTCACTGTGCTGATCCTGCTGTGCTGCTGCTCAGAATGAGAGTCCTCCCGGCGCCGCCATCTTGCCCCTCCCCAAGTCCCCATTCTTTTAAGTCATTTTTTCTATATTTTTCAGACTGCATAAGTTCCAATGATTTGTCTTCAATCTTTCTGTGCTGTTAGTATTGATAATCTCCAATGCACAATTGTCACTTACATAGTATTTTATTTAACTTATGATTATAAATTTTAAAATTGAATTTTTAAATTTCCATTTCCTCGATGATATTTCCCATTTATTTATTTTTATATCTATCTTCTCTTTTGTGTCTTACTATAACTTTTCAAGGTTCTTACCTGATAAATCCAACCCCTCGTTCATTTGCTTGTTTTTTTATTAATTTCATTTTCCTTGATTTTAATCTTGTTTATTATTTGCTGCTTCATAAATGTAAAGACTTTATGCTGGACACTGTAGGGATCATTTGTGTTTATTTGCTATCTTCTTTAAAAGTTAAGTTTTGGTTGGACACAGCTTAAGTTATTGAAAAGTCCTTTACTCTTTGGCAGGCCTTGTTTACTGTCGTTAGTGATCAACTATTCCTTTCCTCAGTCCTACAGCACACCTCTTACTTAATATTGGTTCTTGTTCTTTAGACCCAGTATTTCTAGTGTCCTACTAAGTGACTCGGTTACACTGGGGTCTTAGAACAATATTCAAACATGTTCCAACACACTTAGAGCTTTTGTACCTATATTAAACAACATCCCTGAGACACTCAGCATCCATGCCCTATTAGATTTCAGAGTCTCCACTACAGTCAAGAATTTCTACTTTCCACACAGCTTCTTCATCTTATATCCTAGGAATTCCAACTGCTCTTGCAGTTTCAAACTTTTCCATCTTCCTTCTTTGCTATGTGAGACAATTGGACTCTACATTGGTTCTATTCCACTGAGCAGTGGTCTCCAAACAGGAAGCCATTCAGCTATGGTAGGCATCCTATGCCTGAAAACAGTTGTCTCATGTGTTAATTCCAGCTTCATAGTTTTGTTAGACTAGAGTGCAAGTCTGGCATCAGGATCTGAGCATTTTCTCATTTTCTTTTATACTTATAGACATGAATAAAGAAAGACTGTACATTTCAAAACATTGGATGTTATATTTTACATTCCTGGTCATATTTAGCTTATAAATATTATCCAGTGAACATAAATAAAATAAATTATATGACACTGAACTGCAGTTTTTGGTGGGACTGAATTTTTTTGCTGCTAAGACTGCTCTGTTCTTTCTTGTTAAATTACAGCAAATAATATTGAGCCTAAAATATATTAATAATTGGAAACAAGGCATAATGTAGGGTTTAATTAAGATGAAAATTCATTATCCCAAAAGTTCCTTTTAATTTTTTTAACTTTTTATTGATTCTTTGTGAATTTCATAACATTCACCCCAATTCCACTCAACTCTCATACTGTTATATCTGCCTTCCATTCTTACAACCTCCCCACAAAGAAAACAAAAACTTACACTTAAAAAAAAACTTTTAAGAAAAAAAAATAATCTCACCGTGGAAGCTGTGGTATGCAGAGTGTGCCCCACAATATACCCTCATGCCTAAATAGCTTTACTTGAAAATGTTCATTGCGTGGTGTCATTGGTTTGGTTTTGGGGCTGCTCTCCTGAGTTAAGTTCTGCAGCTAGAGAGGGGTAGGGTCAGCTCTCCCACACCCAAGCCTAGAGGGCAACTCTACTGTGCTGTCAAGGTGCTGTACCTGGCAAGTGGCAGAGGCATGTCTCCTACTCCCACACCCTTGGGGCCAGCCCCAAGCGTTCTTAGTATGAATTTCTAAATCACCAATACTTGTAGATAAAACACAAACATTTAATTATGTAAGTTCAGAGTGTCCATTGCCCCAATTACTTAATATGTTTTATATGTCATTTTTAATTCAGGAGCTGTAAGATTGTTAAAGTTAGAATATTCCCAGAAATAGATCATTCTTTTTTAAAGATTACTTCTTTTGTATCTTGATATTGTAATATAATCACATCGTTTCTCTCTCCCCTTTCTTTCTTCTTACCCTCTCACATATACCTCTTTACTCTTTAACCTGAAATATTGTTTCCTGTAATTTATTTAGGTTTGTTGTGTTTGAAATAAAGTTTTTATGCCTTTTCTCTCTTGAAACGTTTTTCTTTTTCCTTCAATTATGACAGTTTTTCTGGGTATATTAGTGAAAGTTTGGGTTTTGTTTATGTGGGTTTTTTTTGTTTGTTTTGGTCCCAAATGTGGGATGTGGAAATGTTTTTAGTTCATCCTCAGTGGAAAAGAATCTCATGAGAGGGCACACGATCTTGGTCAGTTGAAAACAAACAGGTGAGAGGGCTCCTGATGTTTTGCTGGAAGCTGCCTTATGCAAGGGATGTGGGTTTTGCCACCTTGACAAACACCCTTGTGTGGATTCTGAGAAGGGATAATAGGAGCCAACTGACAGAAACACTTTTGCATCACTATGCTATGTAAGGTTCATATTGCTTAGCTGGTCTTTGTTTTTCTACACTTCTCAGAGAGAATCACTCTAGAAAACTTCTTGTGGCACTCTGAGTCTTGCCACTTTCCCTGACTGCTGCCAATTTGGTAGGGTCTTGCTATGTCTTGACACTGCTGATAATTCATGTTGCTGTTTTGTATTTGCTATTTGACTTGATGACTGTTATCCAGACAAAGAAGAGTAGAATCTCTCCGAAGAGCTACATCTAAAAATGTCCACAACCTCTTTTCCTAATAACCTTCTTTCTCTCCTACTTCTGGTTAGTGAGTTGGAAGGGAGGTAGAAGAGTTTAAGAACCTAAATAAAGTAGGTTCTTGGAAAATATTAGCCTACATATTAGTCTAGGCTGGCCTTCATAGGCTTTGGGCTCAAAATTCATTGTTCCAGGCTCTTCTGGCTTTCAATATTTCCATTAAAATTTAAGCTCATATTCTGATTTTTTTAAAAAAATATGCAAATTGTGTATTTTCTCTTGTCATTTTAAATACACTCTTTGTAATGTATAATTATTGTTTTAACCATTTGGATTATTGTTCTGGGGATTTTCTTTTCTAGTCTCATCTATTTGGTGTTCTGTGTGCTTCTTGTATTTCTATGGTTTCTTTCTTTTGTGTGATGAAGTGTTCTATAAACTCATTAAAGATCTGGTCTATGCCACTGACTTGGGATTCTTTTCTGTCATCTATGCTTATAATTCATTTTTTTATTGTGTTCACATTTCATGTGCATTCCTCCTACTGTCTGTCTGTGTCTTTCTGTGTGTCTGTCTCTCCCTCTGTGTGTGAATGTGTATGTGTTTGATTTTTCATAGTCCTTGCTTATTTTCTCTATATTTTCTACTTTATCTAAGATTCCTGATACTTTACCTTCTGCTTACTTCATTCTACTCATAAGACTTCCCTTTGATATTTTTTTTTAATGGGAAATTGGGTTTCTCAATTTTATCTTCATTTTTAGCCTGAGTCTTCTTCAATGTTTCTACCTCTTTGCTGAATTATTTTCTCAAGTCCTGGTTTGTCTTTGCCATTTCTAGCCTTGTTTGTGTCTCTTGTGGGGAGGGGCACCACTCACATGTTTATTCTCTTTAAGATCTTTCTCCTTATGTTACTTAAGCTATTTCCTTGGGTATTCTTTAAATTGTTTGAGTTCTTTGATTATTTAGGATTTTTTTTTAATTCTGTGTTCAGGAGATTTATGTAAGTAATTTCCATTGGTAAAATTTCTGCAGGACTGGTAGATTTTTGGAGAGAAGATCCTCGCTTCAAGAAGCCATATCGTTGGCATTTTTGCTCTGAGATTTGTGTGTGTTGACTTCTCTTATTAATTCTAAACCTGATATGAACAGAGTAGGTTGGGGTAGAAGAGATGTGATAGTGAGTTGGGCCTAGAGGTTGGAAATGGGCTGGGTGGAATGAAGTCATGTGAACAGAAGGGACTTGGCTGGTATACAGGATGTGTCTCCTGGTCTAAGCCTGGAGTGTGGAGGGTATATTTGGCTAATTAGAAAAGTTGGTGATGCTGTGACACTGGCATGTGATTTGGGGTGTTGGTAGGATAGTTCTTGGCAAAAGCCTAGATAATAGTCTCAGTTACCAGAGTAAACTAAAGCACAGGAGGTGGAACCTAGTTTTTTTTCTGGCAGGCTGGGGAGACTGCATAGAGGAAGAGTCAGAAAAACTCACAGAAATAGTCCCTGTAGTAGGTTGTGAGTAATCTGGTTGTGTCAAGAGGTTGGATGCAGCACAGGAGACCTGTGGGTAGTGATAGGTGGGTTGGTCCTGACACTCCTCAGGATAATTCTTTATCATTCCTTAATAAACACTGAACTTTGAAATATAAATTGAAGGAAGGGAACTTATCTCTTCTCAAGTCCTAGAGTAACAGCATAGAGAAGAAGTCATCCACTGTATCTTGGTATTTATGACTATATTTTATTTTTAATTTTTTAAATAAAAAATTATAACTGGAATCATAGTTAGACATTTGACAGCTTCTTAAACATTTTATATTTTAGCCTCTTATATCTCTACCAGCATCAGGAATTGATACCCTCACTTATTATTTATTAGCTTAGTTCAGTCTACAGACATTTATTGAGCACCTAAAATATTGACTTCATAAGATTCATAGTGAGTTCATTAAGTTAGATAAGAAGAGTAGAGAAGAGGTGAGGATCTGTTCTTGGCACTGGCACTAGCCATGTAATTATCTCCACTCACAGGAGCTTCCCACCAAGGGACAAAACTGGGTAGCAAGTGGGTATTTCCGAAACAAAAAGAGCTTCTTCCAACTCTTATCATTTCTATGCCATGAGGTTTTTCCCCTTGCCTCTCTTTCCCTTTGTCTTGAGTGTTTATATTGTCAGATATTTCTCAATATTATTGGTATTGTTTAGTATCATCTTTAATTCTTTTCTTGCTGCAATTTTTGTGCACCGACATTAGGAGAAAATAGGCAAAGTAAGTGAGACTTCCATAATAGAAGTAGTCTATAAGGAAGAGCTAGAAGAAATGTGGACATTGCACTTCCTATGAAGAGTCACAGTAGACACTGATGAGATTAGCTGGGGAAATGACGTAAAAGCCATACAGAGCTATATATACTTGTGGCAGAAGGTACTCTACAAGTAAAGACTGTGAGACAGAAGTCTACTATTCCCAAGCACAGCAAAATGGTCACTGGCAGAAAGTAGGCAGCAAGTAGCACAGACTGTAGTGACGAGTCAGAACTGGAGCATCTGTGCAGAGCCTTGTAAGCCAGTGTAAGGGCTTCCTTCAGTTTATACTCTGAGGTACGGGACGTCATCGAAGCCTTTCTCAGGCTAAAAGGATGATGTTGGTTGTGGTGTTGAAAATTGTTGAAAAGCAGAAAGAAAAAAAAAAGAACAGGTGGGAGGCTACTTTAGTTATCCATGCAATCCGCTATGGGAATAAGAGTGATGGGAGAGGAGGCCACGTTAAATAGACACATTTGGAATGAGCTTTGAAGATATAGCTGGCAGGGTTTGCTGATAAGCTGTTAGCATTGTATGAACAAAGGAAGAGTAGGGGTGATTTTGATGTTTTTGTGCCTAAGAAGTAAGAATGTGTCTCTAATGCGTGAGAATAGATAGACCGTGGTGTAAGCATAGTTGGAAAGAAGACAAAAAATTTGTATTTTGATGTATTATTTTTGTAATGTTTCTTAGGCAATCTGAAATGAACATAGGCATAAGAACTTTGTGTTTGTAGCAGAACCATAGGTTAGAGATGAAATCTGAGTATCAACTACATATAAGTAGTATTTAAAGGCATGAGACAAAATGCAATTACTAAGAAAATAAGTAATGTTCACAATTAAGGATAAAAAGAAACATGGACAGGGCATATAAAAGAAACAGCCAGAGAGAGCGAGAAGGAAAAACCAAAGAAAGAGTGAGGTCTTAGAAGCCACGTGAACACTCATTTCAAGCAAGTACTCTTGACAGGTTTTCAAACTCGGCAATGAAGAACTCAGTTTGCATTTACCATCGTGAAGGTCAACTGTGATTTTGATAGTTTTCTTTTCAATGATGTTGAAAACATGATTGGTATGCTTTAAGCCAGTAGAAAAAGAGTTAAACTGGAGGCATCAAGTTTGCATTAATACTCCAGGGAACAATCTATCTATCTATCTATCTATCTATCTATCTATCTATCTATCTATCATCATCATCATCATCGTCGTCGTTATCTTTCTTTCCTTCTTTTATAAAATAGAGCAGAAAGATGAGAAAAGTTTTTTTCATTTTTTAAATTTATTTTCTTATTTATTAATTACAGATTATTCACTTTGTATCCTACCTGTAACCCTCACCCTGGAGCCTTCTCAATCCCACCCTTCTTCCCTCTTCTCCTCCCATGCCCCTCCCCTAGTCTACTGATAGGAGAGGTCCCCCTCCCTGAGAAAGGTTCTTTTTAAAATGGAAAATTTTAGTTTAATTTCATGCTGATAAAAATGATTCTTTCCAAAGAAGAGAATGGAAGATTAACAAAACATTTTCTTGAATAAATGCTATAAGAATGCACAAAATTTAGGCCTTAACAAAGAGAATAAACAGCTCATCCATAGTAATAAGAGGAAAGATAAATGGTTACAGATGTTGGATGAATGAGAGTTTGTGGAATTTCTTTCCTAAATGTTTCAATTTCCTCTAGCTGTTAATGTGGCCTTCAGCTGACAATAAGAAAGAGACATACTTTTAGGAGTTTCAGGAGAGTGGGGAAATAACGAATTAATTATCTCAGTGACTCCTTTCTAACCAAATAGGAAAGACAAGTGCCAGGAGCTCGAAGAGCGTAGGTACTCAATGATGTGAAGGGTCTCATTGAATAAGATTATTATAAATCTAAAAATAAATTAATTTGCCCAATTATGTGTTTTATTCTTAACACAGAGAAATGGAGTAGAAAGTGAGATGAATTTAACCAAGTTTGTGGTTTAGTCAAAAAAGTAAAACTAAGAGATGGCAATGGAATTAAGGGAGTTTGATGGTGTGGTTAGGACTAAAAATGGAAATGAGGACAAAGGTCATGAGAAGAGGAAGGACAGTGAATAGAATCAATAGCTGGCAGGTCCTAATGAGTCCGAATGATGTTAGAGAATAGTCTACGCTTCAATATTTTGCTGGGTATTTTCAGTTGGCTTCACATGCCCATACATGCGTAAGTTCACGTTGTTACAGTTCTGGCAATGTGAACAATATGAGATGTCATATAAGTGCCTAAGCATACTGAAAAGTTATACAGCCAAAGGTCATACAAACAAAAAGGATCAGGGGACATATTTTAGAATTACGTGCAAGGGCTATCTCTGGCATGAGCTCAGTGGCAGACTCCCTGATTACCTCCCCATGGAGGGTGCATCTTTGCGAGGCCACAGTGGGAGACAGTGCAACCACTCCTGGTGAGACCAGATAGGCTATGGTCAGATAGAAGGAGAGGAGGATGTCTCCTATCCATGGACTAAGGCAGAGGCATAAGGGGAGAGGAGGGAAGGAGGGTGGAACTGGGAGGAAATGAGGGAGGGGCCACAGCCAGGATATAAAGTGAATAAATTGTAATAAATGATAATAATAAAACATTAAAAATAAAAAAGGATTAAGTGCATAAGACACATACAAGCAAGTAATTACTTAGAAAGAACTATGACCCAGAGCAGTGGTTCTCAACCTGTGGGTTATGACTTCCTTGTGGGCGGGGGTTTGTCAAATGACCCTTTCACAAAGGTTACCTAAGACCATTGGAAAACATAGATATTTACATTATGATTCACAATAGTAGCAAAATTACAGTTATGAAGTAGCAACAAAAATAATATTACCCTTGGGGGTCACAACAACCTGAGGAACTGTTTTAAATGGTCACAGCGTTGGAAAGGTTGAGAAGCACTAATCAAGAAGAAATACAGTTACATAGGCAGGCAAGTGTATGGACGTGAACCAGTCTTTGGGCCCCACAGATGTGTTTTACCACAGAAATTCTGAACTGCAGTGTTAGATGCTAAGGAGGGTTAGCAACATTGTTGCGGCTATCTGTATGCTACGGAGGCTTTCACAGTCTGTTCTTCCCTATATACAGGAGCCCTTTTGAAAAACTGGCCCTAACGGCCTCTTTGATCTGGCACTTATTTCCTTGTGGTGGCTGTGTTGTGCTCTTGCATATTCATTTGCTCAGCCCAACTGGCAGTGATGGTCCAATTTCTGCCCACAATCTGCAAGAGTTAATTATCATAAGCAAAGATAGTGTATCAATCAAAGAGCCAAATTATGTGAGTACAGAATTTAGAGTCAGCCTTATGCTAGAGATAATCATAAAGGTAAATAATAAGCTTTTATTACAGTACAATTTAGAAGTTATTATGATAAATACATGACCACAACTCATATACAGTTATTTAAAGTAAATTAATAAGATGTATTACTGACAAAATAATAAATCATTTTGTTTAGAGAATTATGATCCTATAATAAATTATAATCTATGGATTTATAATTTTACTTCATTAAGGCCTTAGTTTACTTCAAATGAGTAATACTGATGGAGAATGTAGCTAAGCGGAGAAAGTCTATGAAGTGAATATTATACACTTGAAATCAATGAAAATGTATAATGTTATTCAGAAAAGGAACTATGTGCTGTTCACAGTGGGGGTTAGGAATGTCACTTGCACCACACAGGAATGATGCAGCTACTGATAAATCCTTTGCCTCTGTGCTTATCTGCAAGCCCTACTTTTCAGTCTGAATTCCTGGGAATGTTCATTTTGTGCTTCAGGGAATGAGTCAGTGCAGGCAAAAGGACTAAAGAGTAATTGTTAAGAATAAAACTAGTAATAAAAAAATTAGGTACAAGAAAAACATAAATAGCTTCTCTTGAAAAACAGAAAAATTTGGAGCAATATAAAAACTAATGAAGACTTTATCCCAAGTAAAAGAAACAAGGGAGATTGGCAAATTCCCTGTACTATATGATAGAGTGTATCCCCAACTTCAATGAGCAGTCAAATTAAATACTTTTTAATATCTTTCTGTGCCTGTCTCAACTCAAGCAAATGGAAACTATTTGCTGCTTAAATGCTTCTCTGCAGGTTGCATATTTTCATATTCTCAAAATATTTCATTATCAAATTATTTTGTACTATCAGAAGGAAAATTAATGCAAGGAATAGTTCTTGCATTCAGTGGGGAGGGCAGCTGCTGCGTGCAGTGTGTGTTAAATCTTTAGTGTAAGTGAGTAAGATATTAATCTTCTCCTCTTTTCTCTTATCATCTCTTAAATACTGCATAGATAGCTGCCATGTTGATTGCAACACATAGCAATGCACTTGTGACTTGGTTTCATCATATTATGGAAAAAAAATACATGACCAGAAGAAACAAGTTGGAGCGACCGTGAGAGCAAATGAGAAACTTTGATAAGCCAAAGCATTTGGGGCCTCCACTCTTAGAATCCTAAGTCATTTGCTTGCAAAGATCTGAGGTTTTTGTTTAATGAACAAAGAATTCACAAGCGACTACATGACTTCCTGCTCATAGCATAAGAAACAATGCTGTGACAGCAGAGCCTCAGATCTAGAGAAGGGTTAACTGCAATGTTTATAAATTTACTGTTTGTTGACTCTGAATGACTGCCATATCATTTCACTACCAATAAGACATTACAGGAAATACCACAGGATAGTAAGTGATCAAGTTTGGGGTTGAATTGAAGCCACTGTAAATTGAGGAGCACTGGCACCAATCACAGAAAAAATGGAGAGGCGTGATGAGATCAGGGTCCCTTGTGCTTCAAGACAAAAGGTAAGAAGCACAATTTTCACAATTTTCTTCACCCAGTCTATCAATTAACAACTCATCTACTGAGAGAGTGAGCTGGCCAGTTTTATGTCAACTTGACACATGCTAGAGTCCTTTGATCAGAGGGAGCCTTCATTGAGAAAATGTTTCCATAAGATCAAGCTAAGGACAAGACGGTAGGGCATTTTCTTAATTAGTGATTTATGTGGGAGGGCCCAGCCAATGGTGGGTGGTGCCACCCATAGGCTGCTGGTCCTGAGTGTTATAAGAAATCAGGCTGAAAAAGCTATGAAGAGCAAGCCAGTAAGCAGCACCCCGTCATGGCCTCTGCATCAGCTCCTGCCTCCAGGTTTCTGCCCTGTTTGAGTTCCTGCCCTGACTTCTCTCAGCAAATGGGGTATAATCCATGAGCCAAGAGTTGTAAGCTGAAATCTTTTTCCCCCAACTTGTTTGTGGTCATGATGATTCATCATAGTAAGAGAAACCTTAACTAATACAAGAAAATAGTAAAACGATCAATTTAGAAAGTAGAGTGTATGCTTCATTTTCTGTAAGGAGCATTACAGAAGAGCTGTGTACCAGCTGGATCAATACATACATCAGGAGCTCTGAAAAAGGTAGCCTTCTGCAGTTGGCCCTGCTATCCATGGATTAGTAGTCCCAGGAATCACTTTTTTTTCTTTTTTTATTTATATTTTTACTAATTACAGTTTATTCACTTGTTTCCCACCTGTAGTTCCCTCCCTCTTCCCTTCCCAATCCTACTCTCCCTTCTTCTTCTCACCCCTCCTCTGTTCCACGGATAGGTGAGGTCTTCCTCTCCTTCCTTTTGACCTTAGTCTCTCAGGTTTCATCAGGAGTAGCTACATTGTCTTCTTCTGTGGCCTGATAAGGCTACTTCCCCCTCAGGGGGAGGTGATCAAAGAGCAGGCCAATCAGTTCATGTCAGAGACATGCCTGTTCCCAATACTATGAAACCCACTTGGACACTGAATTACCATGGGCTACGTCAGTGCAGGGGTTCTAGGTTGTCTCCATGAATGGTCCTTGGCTCTCCTTGTGGAGCTCCTGTCTTCTCCAGGTCTTATCCACTTCTTTCATAAGATTCCCTGTGCTCTGCCCAAAGTTTGGCTGTAAGTCTCAGCATCTGTTTTAATACCCTGCAGAGTAGAGTCTTTCAGAGGCCCTCTGTGGTAGGCTCCTGTCCTGTTCCCTGTTTTCTCCCTCTTCTGATGTCTATCCTCTTTGCCTTTCTGAACGAGGATTGAGCATCTTAGCCAGAGTCCTCCTTCTTGATTAGTTTCTTTAGGTGTATAAATTTTAGCAGGTGTAGCCTATATGATGTCTAATATTCACTTATGAGTGGATATACTTCTGCTTCTGGGATACCTCACTCAGGATGATCTTTTCCAGATCCCACCATTTGCCTGCAAATTTCATGATTTCCTTGTTTTTTATTGCTGAGTAATATTCCATTGTATAGATATACCACAATTTCTGTATCCATTCCTCAACTGAGGGGAAACACTTAAAGAAATGCTCAATGTCTTTACTCATTAAGGAAATGCAAATCAAAATGACCCTGAGATTTCACCTTACACTCATCAGAATGACTAAGATCAAAAACTCAAGTGACAACACATGCTGGGGAGGATGTGGAGAAAGGCGAACCCTCCTCCATTGTTGGTGGGAATGTAAACTTGTACAACCACTGTGGAAATCAATCTGGTGCTTTCTCAGACAATTAGGAATAGTGCTACCTCAAGATCCAGCTATACCACTCCTAGGCGTACATCCAAAAGATGCTCAAGTATTCAACAAGAACATTTGCTCAACCATGATTGTAGCCATTTTAATAGCCAGAAGCTGGAAACAACCCAGGAATCATTTTTAATTGCCAAAATATACAGATGTTCAAAGCCTTTGTACATGGTGGCTTAGTGCTACCACATATTCTCCTGAATAATTCAAATCATCTTAGGTTACTCATAAAGCTAATAGAATGTAAATGCTCAGTAGTACTTAGACAATATTGTTTAGGGAATGATGGCAACAAAAGAAATGTCTGGATATGTTTAGTACCCTGACTGTGGTTGACGGGTTAAACCATGATATTGAACCCAGAGAAATGAGAAGACAGCTATAGTAGATTCCTGGTGAATAATATTTTGCATGTGAAATTGGAAATAATAGATATTATTAAATCCCCCATTTAACCAAATTAAAAAAAAAAAACTTTGACATAACGTTGTGAGTAGAAAGTAAAAGATGTAGCACAACTCTTCTAAGCTTAATCAGACATAAAACATAGTTTAATAGACAATGCACCAGTTTGAAACTGATGACCATTAATTTGTCCTGTAAGCTACCTCCTCATACAGTTTATTTCCTAGGGCTGGTCTGTTAAGGTTTAAAGGAAAGCAGAAAGCAGAAATGAACTAAGATCATAATATAACTGGATGAAATGCCAGTGAATATTAGATTTGAATGTGCTATCGTGTCAAATATTGAAGTCATACATGATAAAATCTTGATTGTATTTTATATCAAGAAGTAAAAATGGTAATATTACACCAATTAACTGTTAGAAAAAGGACAGGAACTCCACCAGGATCAAATATATCTGGGCACAGGGGCTTGTCTGAGACTATTTCTTCAACCAAGCACCATGCGTGGATATAGAACCCCTTCTTGGCTGTAGCCCACGGCAGCTCAGTATCCAAGTGGTTTCCCTAGTAAGGGGAACAGGCACTGTCTCTGATATGAACTCAGTGGCTGGCTCTTTGACCTCCCCAACCCCCGTGGGAGGAACAGCCTAGCTAGGCCGCAGGGGAGGACATTGCAGTCAGTTCTGATGAGACATGATAAGCTAGGGTCAGATAGAAGGGGAGGAGGACCTCCCCTATCACTGGACTTAGAGAGGGACAGGGAGGAGATGAGGGAGGGAGGGTAGGATTGGGAGGGAATAAAGGAGGGATACAAAGTAAATACAGCTGGGATACAAAGTAAATAAACTGTAATTAATATAAAAAATAAAAATTTAATTAAAAAAAGTTTTAAAAAGATTGTATCAATGAAGTGACAGAATGGATACTCCATTAATAAGAATGTGAAAGAAATATAAATATAAGAGGTGATAAACAGAAGAATGTGAGTATTTAAGACATCAAAGGTAAAAGAAAATTAAAAGAATAATGTCTGTTGAGAAATTTGGCATGAATACAGCAAAAATCATTGACAAAGATTTAGTAAGTTTCATCCTTATGCTCATCAAAAGTGTTGGCAAATGAGGCAAAGGTTGAAGGCACACAGTTGCCCATGTTTTTAATGGCCACCAGTGAATGTTTATGTAAACCAAGTTGGGTCTTGAAGGTGAGGTTCTATGAGGATCCTGAGGCAGGTCAGGAGAACAGGGCAAACAGTCCCAGAATTGGAAGTCTCAAGATCCAGCACTTTCACTGGAAAATACAGCCACAGAGAGTAAAACTGACATTGCCTTTCTTCCCTGACTTGTTGTAGTTATATATTTTGAAGGGAAGAGCTAGTTATCTTGACTGAGATAAAAAGTCTACATTATTTGCTTATTTTATGTCTTAGTTTCTTAGTACTCCAGCTATAAAATTAATTCCATGTCACATGAGATCTGTTCAGACAGACTTGCCATTAGATTGACTTTAGTCATACTCATTGTGGACAATATGTAAGTTAGAATTAATGAAATGTGGTAGAATTCTGTTCTTATTCCATTCAGCCACACAGTATATTTTCTTCTCTGAAAATTATATGTCATAACTATACATAAAAATTTTCATTTAGCATTTTTATATGAATAAGATAGATGCTTTTATCTTTTATTCAAGGGAATTATAATCAGTTCATTTCTAGGCAGTGTGGCTAAAATCAGACACATTGGTTTTACTTGGTCATTCATTTATGTTGCAGAACCTTGTCTGCAAAACTTTTCTTCCTTTTCTTGCTTCAAGTCAACATTGCAAATGAGGAAAACATTATTATTCGCCTACCAAATTATAATCAATTTAACAATTTGGAAACACTATTAGCAAATTTTAAAAGCCATTTTTCAAAGTGACAGAAATATGTGCAGCATCTTACACACAATGAAAAATATGCTGACTTATTTTCCATGTTCTCTGTTTATCTCAATTTGTTTTTGACTCACTAAACAAACATTTCTTTCTCTCCTTGTGCATAATTCTTCCACCTCTTTTTTATTCTAAATAATAAAACTTTCAGTTCACTGGAAGTATGTTTTTAAGTCAGAGAAACATAATTTTGTGAGATTTTAAAATGTGATAAAAATAAAGAGAAATAAGGCGAATAAGCGAATTCAAGCCTACTGTGATTCTTCATTAACACATTCTTTGTGTGACAAGTTAAAAATAGCCAGTGCTTTGGTCACCTCCAATCAGTAAATGTAAGATATGTGAGATAATGAACTCACAAATCAGAGGAAAAGAACATTCAGACAAAGCACTAGAGTCCAAACATTGTAAGCAAGGATTTCTGGGTACTTGTAAAACATGTGTTGAGGGTCCACCAAAAAATGTACACAGTGAAATTGGCTCTCCAAGTTCTGGACACACAGTGTGTAGTTTATACATTTTGTTTCTCATAGTTAGTGTTCATTTCCTCTACTTCTGCCGCTACACGTTTCTGTTTGTCTGACGTGAGACAGTGTCTTTTATGTAAGACAGGGAAGTTGCTACCATAAAAACTCCAAAAATATGCTTACCTAACCAAGACGCGCATAGTGACATGGCCAGTTGACAGGCTAGTGTAGGTGGAGGAAATTTCACAGGGATCTACCCCTAGACTAAAAGTTATAGGCAATTAATGCTTGTTAAAAGAGAGAGAGTAAGACCTCTCCAGGGATAAACTCCATGATAAGTTATTAGTGACAACCAAGTAGTCAGCCACATGCACACACACACACACACACACACACACACACACACACACACGTATATATGTGTGCAATAGTAAATAGACTCAGTAAGTTATGTGTATGTGTGTACATGTGTACATATACACACCTTTGTGTATATGTAACTAACAATAATAATAATTAAAGAAGTCATGAATTTGAGAGGAAGTGGGAGAACACAGGAGAAATTAGAGTTGAGTAAGAAAAGGATAGAGATGATGTGAATACCTAACAGATAGAAAATTGTTCAAAAATATTTTAGACTGATTTTAAATAAAACGATACTGTTAAATTGCAAATTGAAAGGTTCCTAGGTCCAAATGTCTTATGCCTCTAATTGGCATTTTTTTCTACCTGAAGATCTTGGAACTGTTCCTGCTTCCAGATTGGAGTGACTGAGATGTCCTCATCACCCTGGTCCACTTCAGGAATTGTAAAACACTAACAGTTGCACCTCTCTGGTGGTTTTACAGTGAAAAAGTTAGGTAGTCTTCATTTCAAAGCAGCTTGAGAACTCTTCATGGAGCCGACACACCTCTGATCCATTCTCTTTCCTGACCTAATGCACCTGCAAAGGTAACTTCTTTGCAGGTGTCTCCCAACCTGTCTTCTCTCACTTGGGTCCAGCCTCTGCAGCCTCAGACCACTCTTTTGGACAGAACACTTTCTCAGGCAATCACTTTCTCCTAACTTTTCCAAAGCTAAAAGAGACTAAGGAAGGAGAAAAACATTATTTTATTTTCTTTATTTTTTATTTGTTTTAAATTAGCACACAATAAGACATATTTATGAAGCACATCACATGCTTTAATATATGTATTAATAATGTCTATATTATACAATCATCAAATTAAAATATTTAATATCTCTATTACCTTATACAGTTATGCTTCCATTGTGGTAAGCCTATGTAAAAATTTTTTATTCTGTTTTAAAATATACAGTATGACATCATTAGCAATAGTTGCCCTAGGTATCTGCTCTTCCTAACTGTAATCTTGCCAAGGCTTACCATGTAGCCTCCAGAGACTCCTGTGCTGGATCCAAGTTAACCGGGCTGACATCATGTAGCTACAATCTTCTCCTCCTCTGTTTTGTTTACCTGTCTTTTTTTAATTAAATTTTTATGTTAATTATAGTTTATTTACTTTATTACCCAGCTGTAGCCCCCTTCCTCATTCCCTCCTAATCCCACCTTCCCTCCCTCATTTCCTCCCTGCCCCTTTCTAAGGCCACTGATAGGGGAGGTCCTCCTCCCCTTCCCCTACCTTGTCAGGTCTCATCAGGGCTGGCTGCAATGTTCTCCTCTGTGGCCTAGCAAGGCTGCTCCTCCCTCAGGGAGTGGGGGGAGGTCCAAGAGCCAGCCACTGAGTTCATGTCATAGACAGTCCCTGTTCCCCTTACTAGGGAACCCACTTGAATACTGAGCTGCCATGGGCTACATCTGAACAGGGGTTCTAGCTTATATCCATGTATGCTCCTTAGTTGGAGAATCAGTCTCAGAAAAGACCCCTGTGCCCAGATATATTTAGTCTTTGTGGAGCACCTGTCCTCTCCAGTCCTTACTAACTTCCCCTTCTTTCATAGGACTCCCTGCACTCTGTCCAAAGTTTGGTTATGAGTCTCAGCATCTGCTTTGATACTCTGCCATTTATTTTGTCTTTTTTTTTTTCCCAGAGCTGAGGACTGAACCCAGGGCCTTGTGCTTGCTAGGCAAGCGCTCTACCACTGAGCTAAATCCCCAACCTCTTGCCTGTTCCTTTATACCTGGAATACTTATGTACTCAAGCCTCTAGTTTCTAAGGTCTCCTTATGCCTCAGTGTAACCTGCCAGTATTATTGCTCCCACAAAGGTTTTTTCTGATCAGGCAATATCCTTCCCCAGCCAAACATTATGTACCCCAAGTCTTTGTCATAAAGTCTATATTATTTTTATATATCTGAAGTGAATATATATATTTATATAAAATATTTATAAATATGTAAATTTGTATATATCAGTATATATATTTATAAAATATATACAATATTCCTCCCCTCATTGATTATAAAATAGTCTTAGTTAGGGTTTCTATGGCTGTGATAAAATACCATGATTATAAGCAACTTGGGGGTGGAAGGGTTTATTTTACTTACACTTACACTTCATAAACATCAAAAAAGGAAGTCAGGGCTGGAACTCAAGGCAGGAGCTGGAGGCAGAAACTGAAGCAGAAATCACAGAGAAGCATCGCTTGCTGTCTTGCTCCTCATGGCTTGCTCAATTTGTTTTCCTACACAACTCAAGACAACTGAGTTTCCACTAAGAGCAGAAACTTTCCACAGTGAGCTGGGTCCTTCTACACCACTCATCAATAAATAAAAAAAAATGACCCACAAGCCAATCTTTTCAAGACATTTTCTCAATCAAGCTTCCCTCTTTCCCAAGTGACTCCAGTTTGAGTCAAGTTGGCATAAAACCAGCCAGCATAGAGAAATTAGAGAAAATTAATATTTGGTTTACTGCCATGTCTCCAATTTTTTTCTTTTATTTAGTATTTTTATAATTTGTTGAGTAAAGTAATCTCTAAAGACATAGTGGCACATGCCTGAAATCCCAACACTAAACTGAAGTCTGAACACGAAAGAGGCTGAAGCAGGAGGAGGTCAGCTTGTTATACACAGACAATTTGACATCATCCAGGAATACATAGGGATACACTCTCAAAACAAATAAATAAACAAGAAAGAAAGAAAGGAAGAAAGAAAGAAAGGAAGAAAAAGAAAGAAAGAAAGAAAGAAAGAAAGAAAGAAAGAAAGAAAGAAAGAAAGAAAGAAAGAAAGAAAGAAGGAAAGAAAGAAGGAAGGAAGGAAGGAAGGAAGGAAGGAAGGAAGGAAGGAAGGAAGGAAGGAAGGAAGGATGAATCTCGGGTCTTCCCTTGAGCCTCACTCACTTATAGCATACTGGTTTATCATACAGAAATACTGACTTTGGGGTCTATTTTTCTCTAGGTGAGGTAATCTCTTATAATTATCTCCTGAAGGAAACACCAAAGGTCTATTCAAGAAATTTTAAATTTTGAAACTCTAACCGGTTAAAGAACTAATATGTACTCATGGGGAGAGTATCAAGAGTTTCCAGTGCAGGGGACTCAGATCTTAAAGTTTCAAACTCTATTCTAGAGACTCTTCAGATTTCCAAAGAGTGGAGTAATGCCTTTTCAGAGAATTCAAATTTCATGTGAACTTTACTCCATACATAACTAAAAATATGACAGGGCTTCAATACACCAAGAAGTGGGCATTTTTCCTGTCAGAATATCAAGTAAAAATCATGTAGCATGGAACTTGTCTGTGATAGGGATCATAAAATAAATAATTTAAAATGGACACATGGTGTTAATGTAAGCTGCTTACAACGCTAATGCTTGTTATTTGTATCTTCATAAAAATTACTTAGTCAGTGCTCTCCAGAGAAACAGAACCGCTAGGCAGTGTATATAAATAATAGATTATATACAAATATTCTCTATACGTGTGTGTGTGTGTGTGTGTGTGTGTGTGTGTGTGTCCAAGTTTGTGGACCATAAACTAATAAATGGTAAATAAAACAATGAGGTTTGTGACAAGGAATTGACTCACATGATCGTGTAAACTGAGAATTCCCAAGGTTTAATTGTCAGACTCCAAATCAGTAGAGCTATCAGTGCAGTTTCCATCTACATCTAAAGGACTGAGAAGCAGGAAAGTCAGCAGTCTCGGAGCTCCAGAGTTCGAGATGTGAGAAGAGCCATGTCTCAACTGAAGTCTATAGATAGTAAAACACAGATGCTGCAGCTCAAGTAGTCAGAGCCAAAAGAAATTTATTCTTCTACTTAGTCTTTATGTCGGATGAGACACCCACCCATACACTCACAGAGAGCAATCTACTGTTCTCTGTCTACTGATTCAAATGTTAATCCCAACCAGAAATATATTCACAGACATATTCAGAATAGTGTTACCCCAAATGCCTGGCCACTCAATTCCTCAGCTAAGTTGACACATAAAGTTAACCCTCACACTTATGAACGACTTACAAACAAGCAATCTTTGTTAGTGTGACCAGATGTGGCAGAACATATGGAGGATGACATTTTTCCTAATGACTCTTTTTAAATTGATTGGGAACCTTATTGTTGGCCTGCTTTTGTTTTTTTTAAGACAGTCTATGATTGTGTGGTGCATCCCTGAATCCCACTATGTAGACCAGGCTGGCCTCTAACTCACAGAGCTCCATCTCCCTCTGCTTCCTGAATTATTGGATTAAATGGGTGAACTACCAAGCCAGGCCTTCAAAGAAGCATTATTATTTTTACAATACCATTAAGGGCATGGAGAAATGGTCCAGTTGTTAAGCGCACTTTCTGGTCTTGTAGAGTAGTATCCAACTTAGGTTCCAGCATCCACATAGAAGTTTAGCTCTAAGGAATCTGAAGGCATTTTCTCAACCCACAGGCACCAGAAACCCGTGTTGTATACATGCATGTATGTAGGCACTCTCATGTACAAATAGAAGATTAAATTCTTGCTAAATAAACTCTTTTGTTACTTAGGTACCAAGCCACTGGTAGAAAATAATTGAATGTTTAAGCCTACAAGAATTTGGTTCACAGTCCTAACTTAGCCTAACCTTAACTATGTCAAGTTGGGTGTTTTATCTTGCATATGGGGGTCCAAAGTTTATTTTAATAACAAACCATCCATTATGCTGAAACTAGGGTTACATTACAAATCCAAACTATGCTTCATTTTACAGTTCTGTCCCAACAGTTCCTGCCCTCTATTTAGGCTGTTAATTAAAAGACATTCATGTTAAAGTCTGAAATGAATTCAAATATCACACAAATCAAAATGCCTTAGTTTATATTTTGAGTTAAAGCTAAATGTAGTGTTTTTACATCATAGTAAGTCACTAATAATTTTTCAATAGCATGATTTATTATGATGTAACTTAAAGCTGACTTTGTATAACTGTACAAAACAAGAAAGTCAAGTCCTCCTTACATGACGTTGTGCTCTACAAAACCATAAGACTGAAAATCATTAAAATGAGCAGACAAGTATTTCTTTTTTTTCTTTCCATTTTTTATTTTAATTTTAATTAATTACACTTTATTTACCTTGTATCCTCCCATGCCCCCTCCCTCCTCCCCTCTCAATCCCACCCTCCTTTCCCTTTCTTCACACATGCCCTTCCCCAAGTCCACTGATAGAGTAGGTCTTCTTCTCCTTCCTTCTGATCCTAGTCTATCAGGTTTCATCAGGAGTAGCTGCATTGTCTTCCTCTGTTCTGGTAAGGTTGCTCCCCCCTCAGGGGGGGTGATCAAAGAGCAGGGCAATCAGTTCATGTCAGGGAAGTCCCTGTTCCCATTACTATGGAACCCACTTGGACAGTGAACTACCATGGGCTACATCTGTGCAGGGGTTCTAGGTTATCTCCATGAATGCTTGGAGTATCAGTCTCAGAAAAGACCCCTGTGCCCAGATTTTTTGGTTCTGTTGCTCTCTTGTGGAGCTCCTGTCCTCTCCAGGTCTTATTATTTCCTACTTCTTTCATGAAATTCCCTGCACTCTGCCCAAAGGTTGGCTATAAGTCTCAGCATCTGCTTTGATACCCTGGAGGGTAGAGCCTTTCAGAAGCCCTCTGTGGCAGGCCCCTGTACTGTTCCTGTTTTCTCCTTCTGATGTTCATCCTCTTTGCCTTGCTGTATGGGGTTTGAGCAGTTAGCCAGAGTCCTCCTTCTTGATTAGTTTCTTTAGGTATACAAATTTTACTATATTATATGTCTAATATTCACTTATGAGTGAGTATATACCCTGTGTGTCTTTCTGCTTCTGGGATACCTCACTCAGGATTATCTTTTCCAGTTCCCACCATTTATCTTCAAATTTCATGATTTCCTTGTGTTTTATTGCTGATTAATATTCCATTGTGTAGATGTACCACAATTTCTGTATCCATTCCTCAGTTGAGGAGCATCTGGGTTGTTTCCAGCTTCTGGCTATTACAAATAAAGCTGCTACAAACATGGTTGAGCAAATGTCCTTATTGTGTACTTGAGCTCTTTTGGATCTATGCCTAGGAGTGCTATAGCTGGATCTCGAGGAAGCATTATTCCTAAATGTCTGAGTAAGAGCCAGATTGATTTCCAAAGTGGTTGTACAAGTTTACATTCCCACCAGCAATGGAGAAGGGTTCCCCTTTCTCCACAAACTCTCCAGCATTTGTTGTCACTTGAGTTTTTTGATCTTAGCCATTTTGATGGGTGTAAGGTGAAATCTCAGGGTTGTTTTGATTTGCATTTTCCTGATGACTAAGGATGTTGAGCATTTCTTTAAGTGTTTTTCTGCCATTCGATATTCCTCTGTTGAGAATTATCTGTTTAGTTTTATACCCCATTTTTTAATTAGGTAGAAGTGTATTTCTTAATCATAGAGTCTGGGAAGGCCAATGCCAAGAGGAGCTAACACAGACTTTCTTGCTCCATTGGTGGGAGGTAGATAAAGCAAACAAGAGGGTGGGAGCCAAGAGGAGAATGGAGAACAAGCAGAGGGGAGAAGAAAGAGAGAGGAGAGGGAGAACCAAGTTTTTCATGAATGAGCAACCCACTTTTGGGATAACTAACCAGCTCCCATGATAGCCTCTAATTCATTCCTGAGACCAGAATCTCAAGACTTAACCACATCCTACAAGTTCTGTCTCTCAAGAGTATTGCTTTGGAGGCTTAAGATTTAGATACATGAACTTCAGGACATACATCCAAACATCAATGAGTCTAAAACTGATGGTTAAATCAAAACCTCTTTGCTCAACACTAGCATATTTCATGAACATTGTTGTCTAATTTGTTCATTGATTGTTTCTACCTTGTATGTAAAATACCCTATTAAATCATTTTTTGGAATTTATATTTATTTTGTTTATTGTTTTTGAAGAATTGGATTTTTTATTATTAGTTACATTTTATTAACTCTGTATCCCAGCTGTATCCACTTCCTCATTCCCTCCCAATCCCACCCTCCCTCTGTCATCTCTTCCCTGCCCCTTTCCAAGTCCACTGATTGGGGAGGACCTCTCCCTTTCATCTGACCCTGTTTTATCAGGTATCCTCAGGACTAGCTGCAAAGTCCCTCTGTGGCCTAGCAGGACTGCTCCTCCTTTGGGGGGTCAGGATGTCAAAGTGCCTGCCATTGAGTTCATGTCAGAAATAGTCCCTGTTCCCCTTACCATGGAAAACCAATTGGTTACTGAACTACCATGGGTTACATCTGAGGAGAGGTTCTAGGTTATATTCATACATAGTCCTTGGTGGAGTGTCAGTCTCAGAAAAGACTCCTGTGCCCAGATACATTTGGTCCTTGTATTAAGTCATTTTAATATTTGCTTGTCTAGGGTCTGGGGAGATGGCTCAGAGGTTAAGAGCATTGGCTGTACATCCAAAGGTCCTGAGTTCAACTCCCAGCCACCACCTATAACCATCTGTAATGAGATCTGGTGCCCTCTTCTGCCTTGCAGGCATACATGCAGGGAGAATACTGTATAAATAAAATATTTAATAAAAAAAAGGGTGCTGGAGAGATGGCTCAGAGGATAAGAGCACTGATTGCTCTTCCCCAAAGGTCCTGAGTTCAAATCCCAGCAACTCCATGGTGGCTCACAACCATCTAAACATGAAATCTGGTTCCCTCTTCTGGCATGCAGGTGTACATGCTAACACACATTGCATAAGTAATAAATAAATAAATCTAAAAAAAAAAAAAAAGATTTGCTTGTCTAAAGTGGATGCCTCTCAGAGGCCTAGCCTGTTGTATTCACTGAATAAAACAAATATTATTTAATCAGGTTCTAAGATTATGCTCAATACCTACTCTGAAAACTAAAAGGAGTTTTATTTTTCAAACTGATAATCGAAGAAGATATCAAGCTGACAATTATAGTATATCTATGATGTAGCAAGCACCAACTAAGGCATTTGAACTTTGTTTCAAGCTCATATTCTTCCCCTAGTGTCATAGTCCTTCAGAGAATGTGGCAGAGACTGTCTCACTGGACAAGTTAGGTCTTGTTGCCTTCTTTGATGGTAGCAAGAAAATATAGGGCTAGAAATTTCAGAATATAGTGAAGGGAAACAGGGAGGTGTTATGGACGAAATGGGCATTTTTCCCTGGGGTGGCATCTGAGACCCAGAGAAAGGGATTTCTTTAAGTGGGCTCTTTAAAATGCTGAGTTCCAAAAAGATATTTCCAGAGAAAAAGGCTTCTATAGGCAATTTGGAAAGTGGCCATCCCTATGTCCCATCATGGATGCAATTAGCATTCTGAATGCAAATTAGCATACCAGAGGCTCTGAATAGTGTCAGAGGGGGACAAAAATGATTACCCTTAAGTTCAATCTTCCCCAAATGCCTTGCTTTTGTAAGCAACTCTTCTTGTGCAGACAAAACACTCCATCCTCCAATAAAATCTTTCAAAGAACTCCAACCTGACAGACTTTACTTGCTCATGTACACACAAAGGGTTTGGATTAGTTCCCTCTTGCCGAGTCTAGTCAATTAGAGTTAGTTAAACATTCCATTAACTTATGGTAGATTTTGCTAGGTATCCATCACTGAAAGGGAGCAAATGGGTAAATTAACTGGAGGTAAGTTCTTTAGCTATTAGCCTACTTGAAGCAAAACCTTGTGGAGATTTTCCTCTCTGTGTCATAATAAAGGCTATTTTCTCATCTCCAGTATAGTGGTAAAGATTTTGGTTTTTTATGAGGGAAGGTGCGTTTTTCAGTACAAATCATGGCAACATCTTTATTGCCACACACTTAAAGTAAACATAATTAATGAGTGATTGTATAGTTTCAGACAGCCATGCCTGCTCCTTTTAGACTATATTGCCTAGATAGTTCAACTAGCCTCGGACCTTCTCACCAAAATTCTCTAACTTAACCAAATCAACAGAACAGACAGAAATGTTTGACACAGGATGCAGTTTTTGTTACCTTTGCTTTTAAGGGTAATGACAAGCATATTTTTTTCTTTGTCTGCTCTTATAGATGTCACAGCTTACAGATAGAAGCTGCAGGGAAAATGTTTGGCTTCTATATGATGTCCTCTTTAACAGAAGGAACTTATTATCTGCTACAAAATCAGCCAATTTAACATCTTAAGGACATATACCAAACTTTCACTAAACAAGCCAAATGCTTCTCACACATCTAGAGGGAAATGTAATTGAGCAGATATTCATATATATTCGTTATTTTCAAATAAAAGAATCATTTTAGGTAAATATTAAGACTTTTCTTTTAGTTCAGTGATTTGTCAAGTTAGATACAGAGTACAGACATTGTGGGGAACATTGAATGTAGGGACCTTTAAAACAATAAGACAGCCAAATGTTGGCCTGTTTTTTAACATGACAGAGCAATGATGGTTATCAGGGAAAGTAAATGCACCAAAACATGTATTTTTAAGTTTATATCAAAACAATTAAGGTCATAATTGAGTTTACTAATACATCTATAAATATCAAACAAATACACCATTACTCCTTATCAATTATTACAGCTATGTTTTATATGGAAGTTAATTCTGAGTACTTCTAGTTGATCCAACAAGTTGTCCTCCAACCTACAGTCCTGCAACAATGCAACCATATGTTTCTCTCAAACTTAAATAGTAAATAAATAAGACTTTTAAATTTTTTTAAAGAGTAAGCTTCTTTGTCAGTGTCAGAATTATTTGAGAGTGTCAGAATTATTCATATTTGCTTCTGACTATGTTTCTGTTTCCTGTGTTGGGGACTACGTATTGCTGCAATTTTACAGCTAATGAAAACTAGGCAGTAACAGCACAGTAATGGCAATGCTGAGCAAATAAACACAGTTACTTTTGTCCTGTTTTGTCTTCCCATTTTAAAAGCATTCATGGGGTCTGTAGATTTCACTTTCTCGCTTTTCTTATGCCTCATAATTTTTTCTTCATAAAAGACTACACTGTAATTAAATATTGGCCCATTACTTTTCTTTCTTTTTCTTTTGGACTTATTTAGTTAATTATTTTTGTTATGTAATTTTTCTGGCCAATATTGCTAATATTTGTCTAATTTTATAATTACGGCTGCAAATTACTTTGCCAAAGAGGGAAATGATTAAAAGATGAGTTTTGATTGTCAACTATGGTAGATGTACTACTCTTCTACTCCCTGCTTTGGGGAGTACTTTGTAGAAAATGGGTTGGGATAACCTGCCCCACACTCTTAGACTGCTCCTGCTTTCTAGCGCTTCCTTGTCACTTGACATGAGATATGCGCATAAGTAAATATTAATATAAAATTAAACAACAAATTTTAAACATGTGGAAATAATGCAAGTGCTTATTCATCATTGTCAATTTCTCTACGTTTGTATTTATCGTGTTGAAGTATGCTGTTTCTAAGATTTGAGCATTGGACATCTCTGCTCCACACTGTTTATTTACTAATCGGGTCAATGTATTCTGCTTGGGAGGCTCAACTCAGATAAGTCAAGAGTAGATTCTCAGTATATATTAGCTCCCATTATAAATCTGCGTTGTTATAATTACTAACTTCAGGAGAGATTTTAAATTCACCAAATCTTTCTAGAATCAAGAAACATGAGACTAGAACAGCGTTTTCTTTGTACATATGCATAGAATTCATAACCATTTGCTGGCAAAAGAGCTTCCCAATACAACACAATGTCCTCTATTAAAATCTTTATTCCACTTCAGTCTGGCCCACCTAGCCAAGCCTGCTGTGTGTGTGTGTGTGTGTGTGTGTGTGTGTGTGTGTGTGAATGTGTGTGTGTGTATCCTACTAATTTTTCTGGATTTCTTGGTCACTTGTCACTGTATGATCTGCAGAAACTAATTGTAAATATCTAAATACAATTTCCCCTGCTATACGACATTGTCTCTGTGAAACAGGATTATAATTTTTTTTAGCCTTGACTGAAAAATGAAACAAATCAAAATAGTAAAACAAATTAAATCAAGCTGTTACTCAGTTACTATGCTCTGTGTGCCTTATGCTCTTTTACTGGGAACGCAGACATTTAGAAATTTCTGTGAAACTACCAAAGAAAGGCAACATGCTTTCATCCTAACCTACAAGTGTTTTCATAAAAGTAAAAGAAGGCTAATAACAGTCTGAGGAATGGCGTAGAAGTTTGGTGTCTGCTGAGTATGGAAATGAACAGGCTGGTGTGATTCGAGTGGAGATGGCCGAGGACATACAGAATACAGTCTTCAGTATTTGCAGCGTCCAGTCTACCGAGTACACACATAACAGGACACAGGCAGAGGCAGCCACTAGAGTTAATGACTTGTAGAAAGCAAGAAAATGTTCCCCACCACCACCATACCGAATGTATCTATCTTTGCCCTTCTAAAATTGTTGTGGGTAGATTTTCCTTGATCTGTCCTTTCTTGGACATTATCTAAAACCCTGCTAAGGAACTCTTCTCAACTCTATATCACCTGTGTGTTCAAGTTTTAAAGCTGTCACAGATGGTCTAAGGTTGTTCTGTGCTCTGGTCACACTCAAGTACAAGTTCTAAGGTTGTTCTGTGCTCTGGTCACACTCAAGTACAAGTTCCTAGATACCCAGTTCATTCAAGTCAACTAATGTTAAAAAAAAAACAAAAAACCTAAGTTTCCTAGATTCAGCAGATATTACTAAGTCATCGATACATTTAATACATGAGTGAATGAATGAATGAATGAATGAATGAATGATACTCTGAACTATACACCAACATTAAAGCCACTAGTGAAATTCTGATTTCCTATTGGGTTTCTCAGACTACCTTTTTCTTCAAAGTGCTTAAAATAGAGTGGGCAATCCATATGCTTACACAAATGGAAAAATGTTTAAAAAATGAAATTGGATTCTTCAAGTAGTCTTGAGATAGAAGAATTATAGTAAGAAATTTTAAAATTACCTCTTAGAGTGGAATAAAATATAAACCCTAGTTCTTTTATAGTTATGGGGTATGGTGATATTACACCCACAGAATTATATTCCTGGGAACACAGTCCAGAGAAACGGATTTTTTCCTCTTACCTGATTTAGCCATACAAGTGTCTCCCTTGTGCATATGTAATAACATGATTTAGCATGCTGACATAGCTTTCTGGAAGGCAGCAATTGTCCGCACTTGTCAGCCTTCTATTTATCACTAGACAACTAGTCAACATACAATGATAATATAACTTGCCTTTCATTAATTTTATTCATAATTAAAATTTCATTTGATAGTACCAAATTAAAAAGATGAGGAAAGTTAAAGCCAGAAAGAATTTGAAAGTGGAAATAGTTATATTACCAGTTTCCTCTGGGCTGCATTAAAAACCTAACTACTGTTTCTGAGATTTCATTAAATCAAGCCATAAAGGAAAAAGATAATAGTTGGTGAAAATAAAGAGGAACCCCAAAGAATGGATGTCAAATAGTTGAGCAGTTGAAGGGCAAATATTAAGAGGAATGAAGAGAATTCATACATTTAATGCAAATCTTGCCCAGTGTCTCTTGGTTTCCTTTCTAATATGATAGGTAATTGAGTTTGTGTTTTTTATTATTGGCACTACAAAATGTAGTTTCACCTTAGAAAATCTAATATTAAATAAATTATTAAAAAGGAGATTGATAACACTCAATCTTGTAATGAAAATATTTACCACTTAAAGTTTTTATTGACTTTGAGATAAGGAGTTGGTATGCTACCCCGTGGTCAATACTAATCTGGAATTGTTTCAGTACCTCAGTTTGTATGGAAAGCTACAAAAAGACAAATTTCATCTTCCATTCAATTAGACACTGAATCAGATTATTTATCCCTAAAAGATCAGGTACTTTTTGAAGGTACATTAACAATTAAGGTTACGAAGGTATGATTAGAAAGCTAGAACAGCATTTCATGTAGACAGATGGTGGGTGAATGTGTCCTTCCTCAAGCCCACACCTTCAGCTACCTACCTTCATTTCGGTTGTCTGGAAACAGTCATCCATCTGTTTTCTGTGTTCATGAGAACTTGAATAATGAAACCTTGGGCTCAAAACAACGGTGACATTTATTCTTCCTCAGGTGAAATTACATTTGCCCTTATTTTAAGTTATACTGGCCTTGTTTCTACGTGCAAGGAATAAGTTGTCTCAGAGAGATCTAGGACCACTTCTCACTCAACAATGTGACCCTTCTAAACTTAGTGACAAAAGTAGCATGCGAACTCACACACACGCATGCTCACCCACAAGCACGCACACACATACATGTGCACACACAAACATGCGCATATGCACACAGATATATTTTTCACTTCAACATAATTCAGCCCAAGTTTTGGCTTGATTTCTTTTATTTCACACCAAAAGAGAAGAAACCGACAATTTATTATTGTTAACAAGGAAATGTTATAATAAGCATGGTAATAATTTATTAGAATAAATTTGAGAAATCTGTTTCTGAAATCTTAAACTGTGATGCCCTGTCTTTATATGTGAATCAAAATGTCTTGTGGAAGTTCCCAATAAAAACATTCATAGTAATATGAGCTTTGCCCTGATTATCAGGTAAGTACTAAAGTGATGATACTGGTAGACAGAAGAAAGACAAATCTGCAATAATATACATAACACAGTTGTGGCCTCAAATTAAAAAAAAAAAAGATTAATCAGGAAATATGTGGAAGGTAAAAAAATAAGGAAAGAAAAAATCAATTCAGTGGAAGGTGGTGACTAGAGCCCTCCGAGACTGCTGTTTTTTCACACTCCACTTCTCTCTCTTTCACATTTGGGTCAGCCTAGCTGGGCTTTATCTTGATAAGCAGAATAGGAATATGTCCTAGGACTATCTCCCATAATGCACCCCAAGTAGGGACTGGTTTCATAAAATGTCTATGGTTTATTTTGGCCACCAAATTAGATACTATTTTAAACAGGCATATCAATATAAAGTGCTATAAATAAAATTTTACAGTTGAGTTTCTCACTGTGAATACACTGGCTTCTACTATCAGAAGTAATTTCTTGTAATCTCTCAGTATATATGAAATGCTATAAATCTTATTCATTATTGAGCTCATGAAGTCTGAAGCAGTGTACTGTACAAGCTAGAAGGGCTAGAAAGGAGAAGGACATTCCAAGGAGAGAGGAGTCAGTCCTGCTTAAGAAAAACATAACTAAGTTTCTGATAATGATGACTTTCAGAGTAGAAAACATTTGCTAAGTTATAGGTGTATGTGCTTACTGTGTGTGCATGTGTGTGTGTGTGCGCGCGCACGCGCATCTAGTGTTCATGCTTGTGTTTATTGGGGACATGGTCAAAGCTAATAGTGTTAATTTCTATAGAAAACAGAGGAAAATAATCTTCTATGTGAATAAAAGAAAAATAGTCTCTTTATGTCCTACATTACAACAGAAACAAAACACTCTAGAAATTCAAGACATAAAATTAAGAAATAGCGACACATTTACAAAATAACACACACATAGAACAGAATTACTAAGACAAACATCAAGGTGCTAGTTTTTTTAGATATGGAGAATAGAATGAAAAGGACTGACATATTTAAAGTGTCTCATTGAGAAGAGAGTGAGAACAAAGCAAGTGTGAAAATAGCTGCAACTTTTTTTTTCCAGGAGGAATGAAATTATCAATATAGGACATTAGATTTCCATTGCTGTGCTAACAATTTTCAAATATTTAACATCTAAAATAACGCATTTTTTATATTACAGTTGTAGCTTTCAGTAATTTAGCTAAAGGGAAACAAGAATGTGTGTGTGTGTGTGTGTGTGTGTGTAATAACTTCAGCTTTTTAATGTATAAATTGGAGTGTGTTTATATAGATGCATATATCTACATTCACGTGCTGCATGAATTTACTCAATGGACATATGACTCTGGTCGCCATAACATTAGACCTGAGCTGAAAACATACCACTGCTCAGCATCATTAGAGCACACACAGTCCTCATGTTGTGCTGAGGATGGGCATGAGCAAACACTGCTGGTTGTATAGAAGTTCAAACCATGCCCTTGTGTGCAGTGTATCATGCTTGATAGCCAATACTACCTTCGGTGCTTGATAGGTTTTAGGTATTTTCTAGTGTATTCCTTCTACTTTTTATAACAACAAAGTATCACATTTTCTTATGATATTTCTATAAATACATATTATTGAACCTTGTCATAGCCAAACATTCCTGCTATAGTCATCTGCCTCTTTTTCTCTACTATCTTCTCTCCTTCTCCCCAAAATGTCCCCTTTTTGGTTTCATGTCACATATACATGGGCATACACATAGATAAATGTATAATCCACTTTCGGAAAAAAACTAAGATATTTGTATTTTTTCCATGGTTGGGGGATCAAGAGAGGGGAGTGGATGTGCTATTTCTTATCTTAGATAGAGAACTTACGGCGTCCTATTTGGTAAATCATATTGCATCTAGAGTTAACATGCTTCTGACAATAGGAAGGAGGTTAGTTTTATTCTAATTTATCAGATATAGTCTTTTGTAGTCTTAGAATTTAAGTAAGCAAGACACTCAGCTACAAAGAGCTGATCTCTAAGGATAGGTGGACAAGGCTCTATTAGGTGTTTAGATTAGATACAGAACTTTTGATGTTTTCTCAAGACAGTATTGGAAAATCCATACAAATTTGTTTCATTAATTTTAGAGTTTTCCCTTGTGAATGTATGTTCTTAGTCATGCAATTAAGTTCACTGATTTCAAGTTGCTGAATTGTCAGAGAAATCACAGGATGTTAAACTTAAGAGAACATTGAAGGGTTAGGATCATTTTTCAAGATTTTTTTTCAAGATCCAGTTTTTTTGAAAAAAATTTCACCATAGTTTTTAACTATGTGCACCGATATGCATTTATAATTATGCATGATTATCTATTTGAGGACCAAGACAATGCCTTTTTCATATGTTCATGTAAATACAACTAAATCTTTGCATTTCTTAAAGAAACTCAAGCAGAAGTTCTAACAGTACAAAGTAAATATGACTTCTGAATAATTACAAATAAAATTTATTTTCTCACAAAAATATGCTTGTGTATACACATGTAGTTGTATTATACACATTGAGATGAAAATATCTGTGAATGTATATATGTAAACATTTCTATGTATATATACATGTATATAAGGAAATAAAATAATGGCTGCCATCCCTTTGAGTGCTTACCCTGTAGCACAGACTGTCTTAAATTCTCTATTGTGATCAACTCCTCTAGACAAAGCACCAGAAAGAACAGATATTATTGTTATTCCGGTCTATAAATGAGAAAACTGAAGTGGAGCCAAGGTGTCAGTTTGCTCCAAATAAATAACCTGGTCACTGCATTATACTAAATGATTTTCATATAATAACAAAGGGGAAAATGTAGCTGAATTCAATTTAATTTAGTCCTTCTAATGTCTATTGCATATCACTGTTGGTCAAATACTGTTTGGAGCTCTAGGATGTAAGTCTTCTTCTAACCCCACTGACATACGTACTGGTTTTGGTACTTTGCTAATTCATCTTAGCCAAGAGATAAAAATTTTCATAGAGGCCCTTCCCACCATGGTAGCCATTGTCATAGGACCAGCAACTAGTAGAGGAAAAGCATTTAGACTAGTGGGACCAGCCAGGATTCTTGGACATAGCATAAAGATGCTGGTAAAAGGACATTTTCCTTCCCTAGACTGCTATGAACAGAAATGGGAGGTTAGAGGTGGGATGACTTGTGAATCAAGACTGTCAGGAACTATAGTGTCCAAAGGATGGCCAACTGTAGGACGAAGGCCAAGACTAGCACACTGTAGAAGGAGCTAGAATTGCTGAGGTGAGATTTGGTTGAAAATAAAGTCCCCAGATGTTCCAGGTAAGTAAGTTAATAAATTGAATTTTCTTTTCTGTTAGAGAAGGGTCTTGTGTATTGTGTTTTCAGATGCTGATTTCAGTGTCCTGAGATCTAGCTAGCACCCTGCCACAGACATTATTAAATATGTTAAACCATCTCCTGTTTCCATGTGATGTAAGGAATACTGTCCAATTATCCCTGTTTAGTTAATAAAGGTGCTGAAGTCTGTGACTGGGCAGAAGAGAGATAAGTGGAGTTTAAGTGCCCGGGTTTGGGGTTGGGAAACCACAAAGAGAGACAGAGCAGAAGATGTAGGAAAAGAAAGAACAGAGGCAAAAAGAAGATGGAAGAGAAGGAGGAAAAAGCTCAGAGACTGGACAAAATGGACTAGGATCACGAGGTCAAGGGAAGTGCACCATGAGGACAGACTGATAGAGCAGAAGCACCCAGGAGTCATTACATTAGCAAATGATTTGTCTTTTTGTGGGTTTTAAGGAGAGTAGGATTAGAATAACTCAGAATCTGCCCACCATAGTGCTACAGCTTAATAATAAATCATAGTATCTATGTATCAATCATTGGGGAACTAGCTGGTTAAAGAAAACGTCTGCCTATTAATTACCAGTATTAATTACTATTTACACAGAATAATTAATTCATTATACACTTGAGCTTGGAATTTTCTTTTTTCTATAGCAAAGTAGACCTCAGAGGTCATCTGCTGCTACACATGTAGCCAGGTCAAGAGACAAAATTGTAATGTGCTTGGCTATAGATAAATCAGTCATCAAGGCAACCATTAATTCTATCTTGAAAGTTATACAAGCAAGACATAAATCATGGTCTAGAAAATGTACAGAGAATCATGAAATTTGTAATGGCTGGTTCTTTGATCACCTCCCCCTGGTAGGTGAGCAGCCTTACCAGGCCACAGAGGAAGACAATGCAGCCAGTCCTCATGAGACCTGATAGGCTAGGGTCAGAGGAAAGGGGAGGAGGACCTCCAATATCAGTGGACTTGGGGAGGGGCATGGGAGGATATGAGGGAGGGAGGATGGGATTGGGAGAGGATAAGGAAGTGGGCTACAGCCGGGATACAAAGTGAATAAAGTGGAATTTATAAAAAAAATAATTATATCAAAAACTCGAAAAAAAAAACAGGTATCTAAAGAATAATAAAATAAGATATAAAACAAGCAAACTGACATAGGATGAAACAAACAGAAGGAAAAAAAATCAGAAGAAAAAACACAAGAAATATACAACACACATGTTTGCACACACAGGAATCCCAGAAAAGCACAAACCTGGAAGCCATAACATATATGCAAAGGACCTGTAAGATTAAAAAATAATAATAACTGTGACAAAACATTCAAAACATTATGAGACAAAGAACCTCCAAGATGCCATTGAGTCTGTTTTGTATGATTGTTCTCAGTTATTAACTTATCTCCCCAATATATATTGCCAAGCACATACCTTTAATTCTGCCACTCAGGAGGAAAAGAGGCACGCAAGAATGTCATCATTTTGAGGCATAATAAGACCTTGTCTAAAAATGAACCAAAGCAAAACAATGCAAACAAAATAAACTCCTGGAGAGACTAAGCCTCGTGACAGTAGCACAGAAGACAGATTAGCAAAAGACTGGTTTAAGCATAGATCACAAAACCAGAGCAAGGATTTGCAAAGGTGTATCAGTGAAAGTGTTCATTGGATTCCTTTCCAAGTGCTTCATGATGAATTGTGCTTAAATTACACAATTGTAAATTTTATAGTTACACAGGGCAGAAAATCTAGAGCTAAAAAATTTAGGTAAGGTTTGTTCCATGGGTAGTGTAATGGGTAATGTTAATGTATGTTAATGGTTAGTGGAGGGAATTAATAGTCTTGTTTTTTGTTTGTTTGTTTGTTTCCCCTCAGCTCTTACAAGGACCCTTGTGATTATACTGAGACAACCTGGACAGTGACCTTATGGGCTCATAATACCAGGGAAGTTAATATATTCTTGGCTTTTGTAGATGAGACTATGTAACTCATAAGGGTGCATTTGAGCTTGAGCTGGCACCCTGTGACCTGGTTTGTGGGTATAAAAACAAATAGAAGCCAAACAAAACTAGAGACCAAACTATACTCAATGAATATAGTTGAAAATTCAATGATGACTTGCATTTTCCTTCAAGCTTGTTAAAGTGGGTAACTGAATTCTGCTGTATTAACTTCTTAAACAAAATTTTTCGAAACCATTTTTACTGTCTAGCCAATATGTACTGACTTTCACTTTGTGGCATATTAGGGGAAAGTAGCAATAATAATTTCTGCCACATAGGATCGTTCTGAGGATTAAGTGTAACAATTATGAAAGTGTTTCCACAGCACACTAGCTGGAATGTTATGGGCCTGACGTTTCAGTCTGGCTTGTGTTGCAGTATGCGTCCCTCCTGGTTATTTTGGCAGGAGGCTTCCCTCTAGAAACTGTCGAAATTTTCGTGGGCAGTCACACTTCATTTTCCTTTTTCATGTAAATTTCCTTATTTTCTTAAAAGTGGGGGAAATCGTAAATTTCTATTTAATCGAAATGTCCCTTCACCTCTCCAGTCAGTGAAGCTTTAGTTTCAAAATCATTGGTGCAACTCATGGAATGAATTTGAATAATTTATTTAAATACAAATGTCATGTCTGTTGTTTACTTTTTGTATTTTTTTTTTTTTTGGTAACAAAAAACAAATTTTAGCATTGTAAATGGTGTAATGACTTCTGGACTTGCTGGCTGCAGTGATTCTCTGTTATAACAGACATACATTTTTTTTTTAATGTTGGTTAATAGTTTCCTGTAGTCTGATCATTTGCCTGGCATGAATAAAGCACCTTGCAATCTCCCAGTGATCTGGAAAAATCTTTGTTGTTCCCAGAAGCCTTTTATGGTATGTCTTTGTTTCAACAAATTTTACTAGCTTCTTCGCGAAGAAATGATATTGTATGTTCACAGCAGAGCCTCTGAACCTTCTTGGGGATTTTAATCTAACAGAAAAATAGAGATTTGATACGATGTTTATGATTTGGAAGGTGGAGTGTGTGAAATGAGGTCTTTCTAAGAATCTAGGCTCCTCTGAAGTTCACCTCATAGGACATAATGTTGCCAAAGGTAAGCTTGCACCCACATTCCTCTGTCTCAGCCGTGCGAGGATCTGAGCCCCGAGGCTCTGCCGCAACTCTCTTGAGCGTAAAATTATAAAAGCAGATTTAGTCAGTAACTTATCCTCATTTAGGTTCAGTATGTCAGCCATCGTTTAATATTGTTTCAGACTACTGATGTGGAAATCTGTTGCTTTTTACAGTACTGTAAGCAGTCAATGTCAAGATTAGGATGCAGATGTCTGTGCTACTGGATGTGGAATTGCATGCTTCCCTAGCAGCTGTGCTCTGCTTCCAGAACTCTTCACGCAGTGATCAGAAGCCGCTTTGTCTGAATGAACTGTTGCTCTTCCCGAATAAGTACAGCTTAGCCTGGGTAACCCAAGTGCTAAGAGCGTGTCTACACATTATAAACTTTCCCTTTGCTTTGAGAAAATAAACAATGCAGTTTCCTTTGCTAGATCCTTTCCAGCAAAAGGATAAAATGATAAAAAATGATCATATACAGTTTAGTTGAAAGCCAAATAAGACCCTATATGGGGAATGTCATGTCATAGAAGATTCTATGGCATCTAAAAATAATAATAACAATTAAAAAACCAAATGCTCTTCATTGAGCCAGATGGTGAAACTATTTAGGGCACACTGCAATGTTTCCATCTCTATACTTAAACATCTGAACAGAAGTCAATGAGCTCTTTAGAGAAGACTATTTCACCCAAAGTCTTGTTGTTAAGTAAGAAGTGAGTTTAGATTGTCACGTTTGTGCTCTTTTATAATTAATGCCTTCATTAGCCAAAAGGACTTTTTTACATTGTTTCACTGTAAAACAAAATGAAAGCCTCACAACATGCAAATCCTGGAGAGGGTATTTTGGAGCATCTAATTTTTCAGTGGCCCCAATGCAGCCCTCTGAAGTCTGTTCAAGTTGTTATGGAGGATGAATTCAATTGTTTGCCAAGACTATTTGAAAATGAATTTACATTGCCAGCTGCTGTTCACATTTTATTGCCAAGTAAAGCACATTATCTTATTATAACTAAAATAATTGACTCAAATAACTTCTTCCTTTCCAATATAGCCTAACCAATTTCTAAGGAGAACAAATCAATACAAGTGAAAGAAACACTGAAGTCCACATCCCAATGCAAAGTTTAGAGTACTGTAAATAATCTGTGCTTCTAAGAATTGTGATAAATAAGGTAAAATATGGAGTTTTTATCACTAATATTTGTTTCCTACGTATTTGTGATGGGTATCTCATTATGGTATGCTCAGGCTGGTTTTGAATTCTTGGACTCAAGTGATCCTTCCCCCTTAGCCTAGAACTACAAGTGTACAGCATTATAGAGGGGTTCTAAAATAACACAAAAAAATGTATCAGTATTTATTCCTGTTTTTTCGTTTGTTTTTTTTTTTTGTACTTAGGAAATAAAATAAATAGTATCAGTGCCCATCATGGTTGACTGCTCATTGGCATGCAATCCTTAAGGAAGTTGAGTTAGTCTGTCCAGTAAAGGTGAGATGCTGTTTTCTTTTCTTTTTGTGTTTTTTGTTTTGTTTTGTTTTGTTTTTTGCTGTGGTCCAGTCAACCTCTCAGTCTTTCAGGATGAAAAACTAAATTTTCATTTCATTGAATCTGCCGCTTGAGTTACCTAGTGTTCAGAGATTGACTGACAACAGCTTCATGATTATCTGAACTTGGAACAATTATATTTCTAAGATAAATTTATGGTGAATAAACTTATGAAATAGTCACTAATCAACTAGTGATTATTAAATAGGTGTTAAAGGGATAACAACTCTTAGACTGTTAATTCTTTGTCTCTTGGAAAAAAAATATTGGCAACCAATAAATTGTTAAAATGTGACTATTAACTACCTGTGATAGTTAAGGTAGAGGCTAGCAATTTACTCACTACCTGAGACTACTATGGCCTTTACCTTACACATTAATCATGGTTTCTCTGGTCCTAGGAATTTGTTTCAGGACCTTGATCCTTGTACTGACATTGTATTATCCTCGAAAAGCTGCATTTCTCCATTTGATTGGAACTTTCTCATATCTTTGAATATCTTCCAGCCTATGGTGAGAGAAGACAAGAGTCAGAATGTGGGGGTGAGATTGGGGAAGATATACATTTTCATATAATATAATACCCTGCTCATACCCCATTATCAGAAACATTATATACAGGTGCTTAGCTGAAAGATAACTTAAAGGACATAGTCTGTAGGTAGGTAGTCAGGTACCCTGCTTAAAGCAGCTGGGCTATCACACTGTTTTTCAACTCTGTGCATCTGCACAAGAATTAGTGTGGGTCTATGAACTTGATAGGATGAGCTCATGGTTGGGCATTTCAGCAACAGTATGTGTTCAGTCTCCTTCCAGTATTTTTTTGTAATTCTTCTTTTGTCATATGAGCATAATACATACAAATCGAGAAAACTATTGTTTCCTACTTCTTTCAAGATTATTTCAGGGATTAAACTAATAAAAACATGTCTTTGGTAATTAAAATACTACTTGGCACAGAGAAAAATGAAATAAATGCCCATTAGCGTTACATTACTACAGCTATTCTGTGTGTGTGTGTGTATGTGTGCATGTGCATGTGTGTGTTTCAGACATGTGCAGCAGCTTCATATGAGAATGTCAGGATTTAGTGATCACAGTTCCTGTTATTATTTCAAGAACGATGGTTTTATGCTTGCTGTTTTTTTTAAGCCTATAGTTATTTTTATGTGATTATTTTGTCTTTTAAATTTAATTTTCCTTAAAACTACATATTAATCATTAAGAACAGTTTTTGTTTAATTATACCCTATGTTGTTTGATGGTATATTTCCTGCTATTAGCTGAAGATGCTGACCCTATTCTACAGATGAAGAGGGTGGGACCATAAGTGTTCATAATATGGATCCACAATCCATTGTAGCTAATAATTGGTTTTAGGCAACTGTCTACATGGTCAATTTTCTGCAGAGTAAAGTGTTTGTTTTTGTTCTACTCACAAAGTCATCAAAGAACAATGCCTTGAAGTATTGGCCTGTAGATAGTGTGGTCTTGATGTTTAGCATGGACGAAATTACCCAGCTTCCATCCCTCTAACCAGTGTTTTCTATTCTGTCCCTCTTTCTCTGTCATGCCTATTTATAGTGCTTGGTTTTCTTCCATTGTATTTGTTGTGGTTTTTTTTTTTTCCTTTTTTATTTTTTAAGTTAATTTTATTTTTTATTAATTAATTCAATTTACATCATGGTCATAGGGCCCCTCCTTCCTGTTCTCCCAATCCCACCCTCCCTCTCACATCCCAGAATAGGGAAGTCTCCCCACCCAGACACCCCAACCTGTATTTATAGTGTCTTCTCTTCCTGGTTGTGTTCTGCAGCATGTAGTTGTGCTCACAAATACTTTCTACAACATAGATGCTGTGAAGATCATTAATTAAAGAAAATAAATAAAATTCAGTAAGGCAATTGCAGTCCCTGGAATTCTTTTTAGATACATTGTTCACATAACGATAAAAGAAGTGACATTAGAACAGAGGAGGATAGCACAAGAATGGGAAAGGTGGTGGTTCTAAATGAAGGAATGGCAGCAGAGGTAATGTATTCTAAGTACATGCTATATCTGAAAGATACTTTTTGTTCAAACACTTACTCTATGTAAAATGAATATACGGGGTAAAAAATTTAAATACCCCCCCCAGAATATTTAAAGTAACATCTAAACGCCCCTCTGGTATGGTTTGTATGTTTGGTTTCTCCAAACCTCATGCTGAATTTTTTATTATAAAAGCATTAAGGTGTTGAGAACTTTAGATCTTCACTGATTTGTCCGTGAGGAGTCTCTCTTGTGGCTGATTAGCTCCTTTTTGACAGTTTTTCATGAGTGAGTTTTCTTTTCATGCTCTTCTGACCTGATACAATTTGAATAATAATATTTCTGTTTTCCAAGGCACATAGATTCCAGTAGGCCCTGTTAGAAGTAAAAGATAGGCCTTAGCTGTGGGCCTTTGGATTTCTTAGTCTCCAGAGCTGTCACAAATAAATTTCTGTTCCTTATATGGTATTCTCTTCTAAATCAGCACAAAATATCCAACACTGTCCCTCAGCATTCTACCTCCTTTCAACCCCCATCCTGGCAGTAGATTCTCCTCCCTTTTAATCTGGAGGACCTCACCTCCCCAGTTCATGAAGCCTCATCTCTGGTTTTACTGTATTTGTTTCCTCTTACAAGTACAGAATCTGAACAAAATACTCTTTGAAGTATTTGTTCTCCATGACATAACTCATTTGGTTTTTTTGTCTTCTGGTATAGCTCCAACTCTTACACAGAGGTCCCTCATTGTAGTTTAATTCTTCCTGTGTCACATCCCTATCTCTTTTCATTGCACAGTATCTCTAGTAGTCCAAAATAACCCCAACGTGTCAATTACAACTGAATCTATGAGAGCTTTACCATAAGACTTGAAATTTTCATCTTCTATAAACTTAAGTGGCTATATGCTAAGCTACTGGCTATTTATTTTCTTGGGCATCCAAGTCCTTTCACATTTATACAACTGTAAACTGAACTCCTAACCCCTCAAGGGTGCTTTCTTTTATCTTCTCCACTGGCTTCTTACATTCATATTCTCAATTCAGAAGCCTGCTGGTTAATTTCAACTCCTCTGTACCCTCTTCAGCTGTAAACCAAGCATAATGTTCTCTGACTCTATTGCTTAAATGTATCTCCGATCCAATCACTTCTCTCCATGTCTATCATGATCACCATCTCTTCTGGGCCAACCCCACACTTTTCGTAAGGTTTTCAGCTACCAATTCAGTACTTAAATATTTTTATCTCATATAACTCAGCATTATATCATATTCCATGCTACCACCAGCGTAAAACCTTTTAATAAGACTACACCCCTATTAGCTCAAAGCCAAGGCTCTTCAATGTGGCTCTAAAGGCTCTTGGTGAGTTTCTTCTTGCTTATCTATGCTGTTTCAACCCTCCACTTCTAAATATTAACTGTTGTAGGAAACAACAGTTATCTTTTATTAATGCTGCTGTTAATCCTCAACAGCTGTATAACCAAATCACCACACAGAGACTGGGTTTATTTAGTTAACCTAGAATACAATGCTGGGCAATAGTTACTCCATCCTAAACCTCCAAACCCTATAGTTTCCTAACATTTAGATTTTACCAATTATACTTGCTTTTTGTGAAATCTTAGGTCTGGTTCATTCTCCACATTGATCCAAGACCTTCCTCCAGTCTTGTTCTCCTAGCCTCCTCTGCCCTTCTCCCTTCTCTGCTTTCCTGTCCTCTGGCTCCTCTTCTCTTCCTACTTCCTTTCCCGTGCTCAATAGTGTGGCTAGTTGCTTTATTTTGGCATGTTTACACAAAGTTGAGACAGGTGATGCTTAGAATAAGTATCACAATGCAACCTCCGGATTGAAACCAGAGAGTGGGGGAGAGAAATCAGCATTTGAAAGAACGGTAAAGTGTATACATTCCAAAAGAACATTATACCAACAACACCCCCACTTCACATTTCAGTCGTGAGCAATTTCTTTCAGTCTCTGAACAGAGCCTGCTCTCTCAGCCCTGCGCCTTATGAAGCCACTGCTTCACTGTCCCACCTGCATGCAATCCCGCATGCAGACAGCTCTTACTTACCCTCAGTTTCAGCCTTGTCTTCTGATCTTCCTTGTATTGATCCTTATAGCGTCCTGCATAGTTTCCCAGCACAGATCAAAACTACTTATTAATAAGTGTAGGTCGTTTTGCTAGTAGTATGAGAGCAAAGATTTAAATTGTATTACTTTCTTGTTTACTCTTGTAACACACGTGTGACATACTATGTAAACTTAAGTATTAGTTCACTGGGGAACAATCCTCGTCCTGAACGTAGTTGGTAGTTTGGGAAGGAGAAGTAGGTGCACTTCTGAGGAGCCTAAAGGAGAGAACTCCAGGAGCTAGGGCATACTTTATTAATTCTAGCTACTCAGGAGGATGGGGCAGGAGAATCACAAGATTGAGGGCAGACTGGGGCAAAAAACAAGATAACAGGGACTGGAGGAGAATAAAAGAAAGAAGAGGAGGAGGGGGAAAGAAGACTGGAAGGAAGGGGAGGAAAAGAGAATTCAACAGAGACAGCCAGTTTTTCAAGAACGGAGCACAAACGCTTCATAAACTTAGATGTTCTATGATTGCACATGTTAGTTAGACTTAGAAAAAAGATGAGAAGTAGTTCTTTCACTGTGAACAGAACTTAAGGGACACTTTATTCATTCCCCTGTCACAAAAGGAAAATGCAAGTGTTGGATAGCCTTCTTATCCCTCCTTGGAAGAGCTTTGCAATATTTTTTGCTGATATCTCATATTATGGAAGGTGAGTCTTAGGGTGGGCCTAAAATTGGCTGTGTGTCATTTAAGGACACACGCTTCCCATCCTAAAACTGCATCAGAAAACCATCACCACGGACACTGGCATGACTGCAGGCTGCCATAAAGTCTGGAATAAAACTAGTGATATGGTACCTGCCCTGAACTTTCTTTAGAAAGATGAGATTTTAAAGGCTGAAACTGTCTGCAGATACATTTTTTCTACTCCTTCCTCTCATGTCAAATAGAATCCCCCAGCATGAAAAGAAGAGAGTAGTTTTTATCCCATCTCCTCAGAAACTCCCTGTGGGAGGAAGTGATCCTCAAGGCAGATTTCAGTACAACATATGGAAGCTTTTACACTTTCAGAGCTATATAAAATGAGAGCTGCCTTACAAGTACTGACTCAATTGACTTTCAGAAGAAAAGGAGAAGTGGATCTTAGTTTGAGGTTGTGATTTTTGGGTAGAAAGGGCATGGCAACCTCTATCTTGCAGTTTGATTATACAATTCTATGATGTAATTATCTTGATGACTCAGAGAAGACCAGTGAATGCAAATTGACACAGTGTACAGCATATTTAAGTAGTGAAATCCATAGGGTCAGGAGTTGAGTTCAGTTGTGTTTTTCTATGCTGCATTGCTCCCAACAGGTAGGCCTTCATTGTTAGTTCCCTGCCTTCTACCCAATCCTGTTCATCCCTCTGCCCAGGTTAGTCAAAGAGCATATTAAGCATCTCTCCTCATCTGAGTGGAAATCTTTGGAGCATAGAAAACTGTGTACACTGTATATGTTACATTTTACTAAGAATTCTGTAAGCATGACAATTAGTGAAAACTAGGTGAACCCATGACAAGTGACTTCTAACAGAAGATGGTCTTCCTGACAGGAGGCTAGGGGAGGGAAATCAGCAAAAACAAAGTATGTACAAAAATGCCACAAATGAATCCTATTACTCTGTATGCTAATTAAAAACACATTCTCAATAGACAATAATGGTGTTTATATGCTGTAACAACACAGTGAGCTTCCTGACCTATGAATTCACCGAACCCAGCTCTCACAGAGGAAAACATTGCCCTTCTTTGATCACAATACCTCCTTGTGGTTTAAAATTTGACTTAGAAATGCTTCAAAATCAGTCAAACTTTCATTTAAATGTTTCTTCTATGAAGCTTTCTTCGGGTACCATTATCCACTTCTCTCATGAGTTCTTCAGTTTTATACAAACTTTTATTAGACAACTTCAATATTTTAGCACAAATATTTTCCCCCATTTTCTTAGATAATGTTGAGCGCTTTCTGAATCCTAACTTTGTTTTAGGTCTAAAAACACAAATGTGCCATAGAGGACTACTTTGGGTACATGTAGAAACTCATAAACAACACTCCAAGTAAATTTTAAATATTTTATATTGTGACCTATCTGAGAAGATAATTAAAAGCCATTTTTTAATGGCATCAATGTGCTATAAGTGTGCTTATTAGACTTCTCTGACCACAGAATCATGCAAGGTAGACTCTAGCAGAGAGTTTCAGGCTCTAAATGCAAAATAATTTGTAACTACAGAAGAAATTTGTGTGCTCTCTGACAAGTACTTGTAATCTTTCATGTGTAAATTTATTAGATATGGGCCGTCATTAGCACTTTAATCAGAATATAGACACAACTATTTTCCATCATCAAACTGTCTCAAGCTTAAAGAGTTTAACTCAAAACAATTATCAATTTAAGTCTGTACACCCAATTTTGTTTCTTGAGACAAAGTTTTCTTCTGTATCTGGGTTGACTTCTTGAACTTACAACTCTCCTTCTTTAGCAAGCTGACATGTGGATTCTAGACAAGTCTCAACTGCTCAGCTCTGAAATTTACTGATGGTAAACTAAGAGCTGAACTCTTGAGAAGTAATTCTCTCAACTCTTTCCATCAGCTTTCATGTATATCTGACCATATATTATTGCACATTTTCATGACTTACAAAGTAATGGCTGAGAATTCATGTGTTAGTTATTGGCATCTAAAATATCTTTGGCCATTTTTTCATAGGCAGTGAGAGCAAGCAATGAGAGGATTCCCTAGTAATGGGAACAGGGACTGGCTCTGACATGAACTCAGGGGCTGGCTCTTAATCACCTCCACCTGAGGGGGAAACAGCCTTACCAGGCCACAGAGGAAGACAATGCATCCACTCCTGATGAGACCTGATAGGCTAAGGTCAGATGGAAGGGGAGGAGGACCTCCCTTATCAGTGGACTGGGGGAGGGGCATGGGAGAAGAGAGAGGGAGGATGAGATTGGAAGGGGGCTACAGCTGGGATATAAAGTGAATAAACTCTGATTAATAAAAATAAAAATTAAAAAAATAACAGTTTGTGCCTTGTTGCACCCACCCTTGCTCTCCCCAAACCACCTGTATGGGTGCTTTTAGGCGAAAACAGATGTGTTCCGTAGACCTTGTCTCAGTATTTGAGGACACAAATAACTGAAAGTTGATTCAATGTCACTTAGGTTAATGTACTGGAAAAAAAAGAAGAAGAAGAAGAAGCCTGTTTCTCCTTCCTCATTTACATAAGCATCTCATGTCTAACCTTGAATTTTCAGTAACATAAAATATTTCCAACTATATCAGAAAATAATTTTTCAAAACAAAATCCACTGTAATATATTTTTAAACAAACTTTTAGAACCCTACTTGTGAATGAAAAGGCTTTTGAATAAGAGTAATATACAGTGAAGCTGTCTTATCCTTTTGCAATAATATTGTATGCACTACTTAATAGAAGTAAAATATAGGGCTTCTTACCCAATGGTTTGAATAAATGATTCTTATTATGATAAAAAATTTTAAAATTAAGATTTTTAAAACTAGGTTATATATAATTTCTGGAATAATTCAAGTCATTTTCTTATTTTTAAAATTATTTATTTAACTTAATGTGTGAGCATGAGTGTTTGCTTGTGTGTATGCCTGCGTGCTATATGCATGTCTGATGATCAAGGAGATCAGAAGAGGTAGCTGATTTTTCAACATTTGGCAAATTTGAAGGCTGACTGACAAAAGCTCAGGATGAATATTTCCTAGTAGATAATGTTTTGTATGATGTCAGTCTGCAGGTACACTTTTTTGCATATATTAGATGCTACTGGGTTCAGTCAAGATTTAAACTCTGCAAAATATTATGCAAAGACAGTGATGCCCTTACACATTTAAAATAACATTACTTTTCAAAATGTTATAAAAATTTCATATATATATATATATATATATATATGATCCTTTAAATTTTCTTATTGCAAGTATTGGGGTAAGTATATGCTAGGGGGAAAAGGATTCTTTTCCTTTCTCATCTGATAGTTATGCTGGTATTCTCAATAGAATTAGCCTGTTGCACATAGCAATTCATTCAATACAAATGGGCACTTCCTTTTATGTTGATATATCTGGACCATGTCTGCTCCACAATGTGAGATGAATCCCTAGTCTACACTGTGGCTTTGTATCTGTTACATCGACCTGGGACATGAACCACAGTGAGACCTGAGAAAGAAAAGGCATATGGGTAGGGTCCATGTCCTAGAGGTACAACAGGATGGGTGGAAGGAGACTCAATGATTAACATCACACTGGATTGAAGATGCACTTGTGTGATCCTTGTCGGGTATTTCTAATAGAAGATGATATGTTGGAGAGGATTTTTCTTCTTTTATCTTTCCTGTATCCTCTTGTCTATGTCAGTGTTGTTTCCAATCAGTATTTACTATATCTACACGTAAGTAATAAGGTAAGTAAAAAGGAGAAACATTGACCCAGTCCTGGAGAATAAAACACAGTAGTTGGGGGAAGGGCTTAAATTGGAAGGGAACTGGGTGAAGGAGAGTGCATACAACAAAGAAAGATGGGTAGGAAGCTGTGGTAGCAGAAAATGAGTTCCTGGGCAATGTAGAGAAAGTGGTATAAGAGTTGGAGCTCACTGGCACAAATATTGGTATAGTATCATTCCTCTCATTTGAAGGGATTAGAGTCTTGGGGGCTATAAATTTCAGCCTTTTAGTTATTGAAAACTTTAAACCAGGTAAAAGTTGAGACCCTGGAATCCTTTAGTGTGGACACTAAACAAGGCATAGTGGAATATCTGTGGCAGATACTCACTGAACTGATGGCCTTGCATTCTAAGAATGAGCCTCAACCTTTCTGGTTGGATTTTGAGCAACTGTCCAGATGTCATTATCAGTGAATTAGAGGACTAGATGAAACCACATCATCTCGAGAAGCCCTAAGTTAACTTCCAAAAGTAAGCTTTTTCTTTCTTGGCTAAGCAAGCGTGGATTTGCTGGACTGGTGAGCACTTCACCCTACTGATTACAAATCGCACAGATTGGGCTGAAACATTGAACAAAAATGCCTTTATATAACCCTGATTTTATCAAAATGACCTACGCTCATTGGAGACACTCTAAATTCTTTATGATAATCTCATCACCTTGTATTAATCACAAATTCCTTATGAAATTTAAAGCAAAATAAAAGCATAAAAGTAGCTTCCTATTCTGAAGAAATAGAGCCTCTGTGCTAAAATACAAGGTAACATTTATTAAACATTTGTTTTATGTGATTTTTAAGCTAGAATCTGGTGGATTAAGTCAGACAGGTTGGAAGAACAATTGAGTCACTTACAGGACAAACATCAGGCTAGTGACAGATACAAGAGTTTTACCAAGATTGATTTGATTTGATAGAATTGGGAACACGCTTCAGAATTTGGCTGTTGAGTGATGTCATTATTGTTCAAACATCACAGAGTATACCCAAACTGAAAGAACATAGCCTACTATAAACCCAGAATTTCTAGTGAAATATGTATATCTGAGACACAAAACTATACAGCATGTTATTGTATTGACTGACAAAGGGGATTGTAACATAATGATAGATATTTGTGTACGTGATGGCTGTGGTGTTTCCAGGTGATAGGAATTCAGTTCCATTTTAATAATCTTATAAACCCACCACATATGTGTACTCCATTATTAATAAAAACATCATTTATAGCACATATGTGTTTTAAACATAGGTAGGAAATTCTGATCGTTTCTTGTGTTTTAAGGTTTTGCTGTTGAAGTCCAGGTTTCCCTACTTGTGCACCATATTTGTACTGTCCTTGGTGGCATCAAGTCTGACTCTATAAACTCCAGCATGTCCTCTCCCTGGATTTTGAGATTTCCACTAAATAACAGGATGCCATTAATAGTAGGGATTACTTAGTAATCTTTCTTCATCTCTGCTTTTATCTTTGGCTTAGAAGCAAATAAAATTGACTTTACTTCTATGAAGCTGTGAGAAACTGAAATCTTGCATTGTAGCAGATTTATGAGAAACTCTCAGAAGTGAGTGAGTTTCCGTGAAAGTATCTTTTTCACTTGCACATCTCTGAGCAAGAAAGACCAGCCCATGGGGACGAGTTATGATAGATGTACAAAGTGTAGGACTGGCTTCAAGGTCAGTCTATGTGACTCAAAGTCATGATGCTGATATTTTAGCAAGTACAGCTTCAAATCAGTGAAACTGAAACAGAATACAGAAGTTCTTGGCACCATCTGGAGCTCACATTTTCCCATTTTAAACAATGACCAAAAAGCACATACACTGGACCTACAAAATCTAATTTCACAGACCCCAATAAATAAGAATACAGTTCTGAGCCAGCAACTTAAATCTCTAGCATTATCTATCTTTGAAGATATAAAATTACAGGTTTCCATTTTAATAGTGAGACATATGAATCAGCAGAGCAAGAAATTAGTCATGATGGAAAAATTAGCTTTAAATAACTGCATCCATGATAAAAATAATGGTATTAACATAATAAAATATGCTTGGCAAAGGACATAACTCAATAATCTTATAATGCTAGGAAATCAATGGTGCAAAGGTGTTCTCAGCTACTTCTTAGAACCAGAATGAAAATTTCCCTAAATATATTTAGCATTAAGAAATTCACACCTAGTAAAAGCTTTTCACTTTTAATTTCTTCACCAATATTACTTATTTTGTATTAGATATTCAGACATGTTTTATTTATGATTAACTATGTATATCATAAAAATAGCTGAACTTGGGATAATATTAACATGTTGACATAATTTTCACTATGTTAGCATCATACTAATTTTCAAATTTTATGATAAATAGTATTATTTTTGTAGCAGTGAGTTTTCATAATAATTTGTTTGTTGCTAATATTGACATCTTTACAAATTTTCAGTTTAATTAAAACATTAAATAATATGCATGGAATACAGGATGCGTACAGACACACATGTACACAGTACACTGAATTTAGAATCAGAGATACCTGTGTGAAAATCTTCACTAATCAGCTACTGCCTGAGTTTATGGAATGTAACTGCAGTGGAATACCAACAGTGGCCCTTACATCTGCAGAGCACAGACAGATTACCTAGTGAGGGTAGGATGGGAAAGATGTCCCCACAAGCTCATCGACTTGCACTTATGTTGATACCACTGATTAGGGAGGCCCTAGAATCTTTCCATGGTGGGATCTAGCAGGAGGAAGCACGGGAGTGCTTCTACTCTTATTGCTTCTTGTCTTGCTTTGTGCTTCCTGACCAGTCAAGATGTGAACAACTCTTTATAGCCTTGCCTTTGCCACCATAATAAACTAAAGGTGCCTAAAACCATGAGACAAAAATCAATGTGTCCTTCTTGGGTTCTGTCTGTTAAGTATTTGGTCACAGCAGTGAAAGAGATTACCTACACGCCTAACACAGAGGGCACCACAGAGTTCTCTGTCTTAAAATTCTGATTCTGTCATGAATTTAAGGGACTCTGTTTTACTTTTCCTCCACTAAATCATTTTCATTTTTATTGTTAATAATTGTCCTCTTGCTTCTTTTAGTCCATATTCCACACACATAATATAATATAGTGATATTTATGAAATATAAAAGACTTTGTACCTCTCTCCTGTTGAATATTCAACTATCTATTCATCTTGTTTTATTTCTTGAAAGATTTTTTTAAATTCTAATTATTATTTGTGGGGGATTATTATATAACTACATTATTTCCTCCCTTTCCCTTTCTTCCTCCGAGGTATTCTCCTTGTTATCTTTCGAATTCATACCTCTATTTTCATTAAATATTGTATATTCCTAAATATGTAAGCCCAACCAGCTCAGTCTGTATAATACTACTTATATATACATGTTTTCAGGGCTGACCATTTGGTATTAGATAACTAATAGATGTGTTCTTCCACAAAGAAGACTATTTTCCCTTCTCTCAGCATTTCTTAGTTGCCTGTAGTTCCTCTGGAGAGTTGAGGCCTATCTATTTGCTCTTTACCATATTGTTTCAGATTTTTTCAATGGTCTTTACTTTTAATTGTGCTCTATAATCTTATAGTATTCATTGTCTCCTAAGAGTCAAAAGGCAGTAAAAAATCAGAAAATAAGAATTCAAAATAAAAAAAACAGATCAAAAATAAAATATTTATAATTTATTTATTTGAGACAATTTGATTAGCTCTATAATTGTGACTTTGAACATATTAGCCCCTTACATCAGCCTTCTGAGTGCTGTAATTATAGGTATGTGTCATTAGGCCTGGCTCAAAATCTTTATAATTAAAAAATTATATTTGATTATGAGATGTGCACTTGCACAAAATATTCCATGATCTACACAAATACTTAGACATACATAATTACCTAGAATTAAATAATATACCTATGCATCATAATTTTAATATAGTATAGTAAATAATTTCAAGTTGAAGTTTTGAAATAGCATTTGTTGATAATTCTGGTTTTAAAATGTTATATAAAGTCCAAGCATAATAGAGAGGTTATTTGGCTAGTGTAGCATAGACATAGCTGCTTATTTCTTCATGAGTGCTTGTCACTGAGAAAGGCTTAACTGGAGTCTCTGATTCTCTACTTGGATCTTTCTTTTCCTCATTCTCATATTTTGAGGTCTTTAGGACCTCAAAGGAAGCAAAGAATGTGCATTATTCAATCACTAAAGGGGGTTTCACTCTTTGATATCGAATTCAGTACAAATTTAGAAAACCATATCCTAGGATACACTAAAACCATTTTGTATAGTCATGTTTCAAAAACCAATAAAAGCAAGAGTCTAATCCACTTAAATTAACACTATGACTCTCATATTCTTGGTGTATAAAACACATATATAAAAATTAGTTCATTCTCACTGTTACAAAAATGGAACATGCATTTTATGCTAAATCATGGCAAAATTTATTTTTCATGAAGTCAGTCATTCCTAGTCTTCAAAGCAGCATATAACCAGAAGAGAAGGTTCCTCCTTCCTCCTCATACTGGGTATTTGTGGTGGGTCTTCTGTGGTTTTTACAGAGCTCTTGCTATGGATCTTCACTTCATGGATTCCAAAACAGTTGTAAAACATAGTTTTATTGAATTGTGAATACCTTGTTTGCCAGAGATAATCTCCTTGACAATTGAACGAAAAATTTAAACCAGATTACAGATTCTCAAAATTGGTGAACTCCAAGAAACACCTGGAATCTAGGGAAAAGTTCTCTTCTTAAATCTGTCCTCTGCAGCTCTCAGTAGTCCAAGAGCCCTGGAACAGAAAAGCAAGCAAAAGTGGTAAGCACGAACATGAATAAAGCCTGCATAATAGTAGTTTTCAGGCATCAGTATCATTTTACTTTTTAACAAGGTTGTCATAGTGTTGTAGCTATGGTTTTAAATTTGTTTATTCCAGGTTATTGAAAGCTAAGCTAGTGTGCTTTTCTATTTGAGTATAAAGTAAGTACTGTTTATTAGCTTTAGGATTTGACTTTTCATTTTCTATTCTATACAGCTTTAAAACTAACCAATAAAAAGCAAAAGCTCTCACAATCTCTACAATTTTCTGCCCCTTAAAATTAAACATGGCTATGAGCGTTAAAACAATTTCCACTTAAGACCATTTTATAACCTGGTCAGAAGACAGCCCCTCTTACTTAACACTATGTTTTTAAAATGAACCTGTGTTAAAACTTAGCATTTTAATTTTCAAAATGGAGAGTAAAGATGGTAATAAAATAGATCATTATGGAAGTAAATTGAGTGTGACAAGGGAACAATTTCAAATCTCTGAAGAAATAATATTTGGGAATGATTATTATGAGAAAATTTTAGCTTGTTTTCCCACTCTGGGATTGGGGACACTACATTTAACCTTCTGTCATAAACCATGAACTATAAACCACCTTTCTCCTAAAAATTAATGTAATATTAAATGACTTTGAGCTAGGATCAGACCAGAGAGATTCTGGTAAGAGTATCATTTACCTTCATATCTTCTAGACCTCTAAAAAAATAAGTAAAAAAAAAAAAAAAGCTAAAAGCCACACATAATTATTTTACTTGTTTACATATTCCAAAATTAGCATTAAAAAATATATCACATTCACCTCTTCCAAAGGAAAATAACTTAGCAAGACTGCATAATTTTAATATTTATTGTTATTATTTTATGGGCATAAACTTCACTGAAAGAGTGGCATAAAATAACACTTAAATTGTTTGTTTATTTACATAATCAAATCCATGTCAGCTCCGACCTGATGACCAGTTCAGTTTGTGATCTTGAGGATGTTACTTCATCTTTGTAGATGAGATCAAAGCCTTTTTGTCTGTATTGGAAGAACTGGCTTAACAAACTCTAGTGTCTCTTGGCTATGACGTGGTGTGGCTCTCGGAGTGGCTCCCATTCAGCCACAGCAACAGTAGCAGGGATGCTTGTAGAAGTCACGTGAAGTGTCCAGGCTTCACACAGAAACACGGGATTACATTTCACAAAAGCCTTAGGAGGAGTGATAAATATTTTATGCCATTTTACTTACACTGTCATTTAGTATGATTTAATAAGACAACTAGACTATAAATGCAAAAATTAAACTTGATCCAATGGAAAAATATGCACAATATATAAAACAGACACCACTAAAGCCGTTTTAAGACCACTAAATGACAAAGGATTACATATCCCTGCCCTTATCCTCCATTGAGTTAATTATTCGACATGTTATTTCCTCAACCACACACACAGAAAACAAAATACAATTAACTGGGCTGTCTTAGTTGTTTCTGTTACTGTGGTAACTATCATGAGTAAAAGTAAATTGGGGTGGAAAATGTTCACTTCAGCTTGTATGTCCTGATCACACCCCCTCATGAGTGTGATTTTGCTTTGCATTTTTCTGATGACTAGTGATGTGGAGTATCATTGCACATTCTTTCATGTAGGCATTGTATTTTTTTTTTTTTTTGAGAAATGTCTATCCTTTTTCCTTTTTCACAATCAGGCTTATTTTCTTGAATCTATAACTCCCTATTATTTTGGATAATAACCCTCAGTCAGATGTGCAATTCAAAACCTTCTATTGGAGCAACTACTTCATGTTCATTTCATTCATTCCTATCTAATAACTTTCATTGACTACATCCTTCACTTCCTTTGGTAAATTTACCCCTTAGTATTTTATTATTTGAAGTGTGACTAATTTGGGGAGAGTTAGTTCATTGTTAGTGTAAAGAAATTCAAGTAGATATACAAATCGATTTTGTATCCTGAAACTTTATTAAATTTCTCAGGTTTAGTATTTTTTCTTAAAATTAACATATATAGAAATAGATAATAGAAAGATGATAAATAGGTAGTAGGTGATATAGATAGATAGATGGGTAGTTAGGTAGATAGATATATAGATGGACAGACAGACAGATCAAAATAGTACCTGCAAACAGAGGTTTAATGTCTCCCTTTCCACTTCAGACATCAGATGTTATTTTTTTCTTCCTGGTTGTTGCTGTTGTTAAGAACTCTAGCATGGCTGAGTAGAAATGGCAAAAGTAGGCATTCATTTTATTCCAAAGCTTAGTACAAAGAGTTCCAACATTTTTTAATATTTAATATTTTATTTATTCCTTATATAGAAAGCTTTTCCAAATACAATACTCATCTTTAATATGATCAACATTTTCCTCAACAAACAGAGAATCCAGGATGCTTTTCTCATAGTTTTTTTCAGAGCATGAATGATTTTACTATCTATACAAATTTATTTATGCTGTTTGATTTCAATATATATTTTATTAGTTACATTTTATTAACTCTGTATCCTAGCTGTATCCCTCTCACTCATTCTCTCCCAATCCCACCCTTGCTACCTCCTCTCCTCCCTGCCCCTTTCCAAGTCCACTGATTGGGGAGGATCTCTTCCCCTTTCATCTGACCCTGTTTTGTCAGGTATCTTCAGGACTGGCTGCAAAGTCCTCCTCTGTGGCCTAGAAGGGCTGCTCCTCCCTTGGGGGATAGCAACTTTATTTGTAATAGCCAGAACCTGGAAACAACCCAGATGTCCCTCAACGGAGGAATTGATACAGAAATTGTGGTATTTTTACCCAATATTTTTTAAGGTATAAAAATGTAGCCCATGGCAGCTCAGTCTCAAGTTTGTTCCCTAATAAGGGGAACAGGGACTGTCTCTGACATGAACAAAGTGGCTAGCTCTTTGATCACCTCCCACTGAGGGGGGACCAGCCTTACCAGAACACAGAGGAAGACAATACAGACAGTCTTGATGAAACCTGATAAGCTAGGGTCAGATGGAAGGGGAGGAGAACCTCCCCTATCAGTGGACTAGGGGAGAGGCATGGGAGGAGAAGAGGGAGGGAGAGTGGGATTGGGAGGGATGAAGAGAAGAATTATAGCTGGGATTCAAAGTGAATAAATTGTAAAAATTAATAAATAAGTAAATAGATAAGGATAAATATTCTTACTTGTCATATAAGATTTTTATTGTATTAAACTACATCCTCTACTTTGATGGTTCTGAAAATGCTGTGATCCTTTAATACAGTTCCTCATGTTGTGGTGACTCCAACCATAAAATTATTTTCTCTCTGCTTTGTAACTGTAATTTCGCTACTGTTATGAATCATAATGTAAATATGTGATATGCAGAATATCTGCTGTTCTATTTCTATGAATAGGTTGTTGATGGCTCTTTCCTTTTATTATTTATTTATTTTTATGTTCATGGGTATTGCGTGTATGTATGTCTGTGTACCATGTACATGCCTGATACTCACAGAAACCAGAAGAAGGCACTGGTTTTCCTGGAACTTAAGTTATAGATGGTTATGAACTACCATGTGGGTGCTGGCTATTAAACCTAGTACTTGTAACCACTGAGCATCTCTCCAGCTTAGCAAGAGCTTTTTTTCCCCCAACTGTTTGGTTTTTCAAGACAGAGACTCATGATGTACCTCTGAATGTTCTGGAACTCACTTTGTTGATTTTTTTTTTCCCAAGAATGTTGACCCTCATGTTTTTCTTTCTCTTATCTTGTCTTCTTTGGATATGAAGGTAATGATGGTCTTATAAAATAAAATTGAAAGGATTTCTTCTTCAGCTTTTTTAAAGAAAGGTTGAGAAAGGTTTGTAAATATTTGTATACTGGCTGGTTTTGTGTCAACCTGACACAACTAGAGTTATCAGAGAGGATGGAGCCTTAGTTGGGAAAATGACTCCATGAGATCCTTCAGGCATTTTCTAAGTTAGTATCAAAGTGGAAGGGCCCATTTCATTACGAGTAGTGCCATTCCTTTGCTGGCGGCCCTGAGGTCTTTAAGAAAGCAGGTTGACTGCCCCTGATGGGGGAGCAGCCTTACCAGGCCACAGAAGATGACAATGCAGCCACTCCTGATGAGATCTCATAGACTAAGATCAGAAGGAAGGAGAGGAGGACCTCCCCTATCAGTGGACTTGGGGAGGGGCATGCATGAAGAAGGGGAAAGAAAGGTGGGATTAGGAGGGGAGGAGGAAGGGGCTTATGGGGGGATACAAAATGAATAAAGTGTAATTAATAAAAGTAAAAAAAAAAAGTTTCCAAAGCTAAAAAAAAAAAAAAAAGAAAGAACTAAAGAAAGAAAGTTGAGCAAGTCAGAGGAAGCAAGCCAGTAAACAACAGTGCTCCGTGGCCTCTGCCTCAGCTCCTGCCCCCATGTTTTTGTTCTTCTTTAGTTCCTCTCTTGACTTCCTGTCGTAATGAACATCAATATGGAAATGGAGGTCGAATAAACTCTTTCCTCTCCAATTTGCTTTTTGGTCATGGTGTTTTCTTGCAGCAATAGAAAGCCTAAATAAGGGAGGGTGGGATTGGGAGAGAATGAGGGAGGGGGCTACGGCTGTGATACAAAGTAAATAGGATACAAAGTAAATAATCTGTGGTTAGTATAAAAAAATAAATAATTTTCTAAAAAAATGAAAAAAAAAACCCTAACTAAGACAATTTTGTACATTAATTTTTTTTTTTCTAGCAGATTTCCTCTGATTCTGATAAGTAAAAAACAAAACAACTGGATCTGGGCAAGAACTAAGTTCCCATCATTCCCTTTTACAGTTGCCATGGTCAAGACAAAACAGCAATGGGATATCAGTATTCATTTTGGAATAGAAATTAGGTTTTTGCAAAAAAAAAAATTAGAACTTTGAGATTTTCTTGAGAATCTCATGTCTGGCTATAAGCCAAATTATAACACCTTCCTTCCAAAGAGAAGTGTAACATTGAGGTTGATTATGATGTTAGTTTAAAACTCTTATCTCTCAACACCAGAAGGCCTGCTAACGCTCCTATGCCCGCCCATGCGGGTTGATGCCCCAGGTCCCGCCTCTGAGAAAAAGGTGTCGGACGGTCTGATGCTCTTTGGATGGATGACACCTAAATGAACATCTGTACAAAGTCCCAATTTATTTCTAATATCAGAGATCAGACCTCTACTCTTGCCTGATGCGTCTAAAACAAAAAGGGGGAACTGTAGAGAGCTGCGGAATGCTATGCCTTAAAGATGGAGCTGGTTTCTGCCTTCCACCTTCCCGATGGTGAGTGCTCTCTGTCACGAACAACTCCACATTTGGCTAAGGCCGAGGATCTGGCTTGCTTCCATGTATGTGGACCTATCTGCATTGCCCCCGTGGCACGCCTGGGTTGGCTACCCAGAGGCTATTTAAGCTGTGGGCTGGCTTTCCCCGGGGTCCGAGGATTGTTCAATGTTCCTGAATAAACTGCATTGAAAAAAAAAAAATAGAGATGGCACAATAGAACATAGAAAAAAAAAAAACAAAAAACTCTTATCTCTCACTTCACCTCTCAATGGCCTCATATTCTTTGCATATAAAATGACACCTATTTCCCAAAGCAAAATAAACAATGTAACTACTCAATAGCTCTATATTGTGGAGTAAAAAAAATGTTAGCTAAAACATTGAACATACTCACACATGCATATATCACTAAATCTTCACAAAACTTTGTAAAATAACAAAAAATAGCTTCAAAACTATAGTCAAGTAAGTCACAATAGAGATAATAAAATTTTACTAATCCTGCAAATCCAGTCCATCAGATCAAGTAGTATAAGGAATCATTACTTTAGGATCAATCTTAATCACTTGAGTGATAGAACACGTGATTAAAAAAATCTGATTTTTTCTCTCAGAGTTTTCTGAGATATTAAATATTCATTGAAAGAATGTTCAAAATACTGTCAATATTTTTCCTTTTCAATATTTGACTTTAGAAGCAGAATTCAACATTTAAGTCACTTTCTCATTTGTTTTCCAGGACACAATATATAACATAGAAAATTTCCCACAACTGTAAGTTTCCACATGACCTTTGGCTCATAGGACTGCAGAGAATGGTCATAGAACTGTAAATAGTACCGCAAGATTGGCTTGGCTTTTCTCTCCAGGTAACTGTTGAAACCTTCAATGCATTAACTACAAATGATAGCTCCCTTGTTATCTTTTAAACGTGGAGGTTTAAAAGACTTGCTGTCCTACATTGTAAACTATAATACAAACATACCAACTTTTCCAAGCTACATGCAACCGAAATAATTTATTAAAGAACACTTCTGTGCAGGACTGAAGAGGTAAAGTTGTTGCTGGATTCTCTCTGGATGTTCTTCCCTCACTATCTCTGCACATCACTGTCCTGTCTCCTGCAGGAATGACTCAGGATACATAAGAGCAGCGACAGAAAAGGCATGATCATCTCATTAGATTCAGAAAAGGCCTTGTCAAAGGCCAGCACCCATTCGTGATAAAATTCCTGGAGAGAACAGGGGTATAAGACACTTAACATAATAAAGGTGATCTGCAAGCATAGCGCAGCCAGCATGATTTTAAACACAGAAAACTCAAAGCTTTCCACTAAAATCAGCAAGAAGACAAGGATATCCACCACTTCAACCCTGTTCAACACAGAACTTCACGTCTGAGCCAGAACAGTAAAAGCAAGAGACAAAAGAAAAAAAAAAAAAAAAAAAAAAACTTCAAGTATCTTTATTTGCAGATTATGTGATTATATTCATCAAAGACGTATAGGCTCCACTAGAAAATTTCTGTAGATGAAAAATGCATCAGCAAAGTAGTAAGAAACAAAATTAAAGTCCTTAAATTAGTAACTTTTCGTATACAAATGGCAAACACACTAAGAAAAAACTAACTAAGCAATACCCTTCAAAACTGCCTCAAAATATCATGGAATAAGTCTAGAAAATTGAAAGATTTGTATAATCAAAACTTTAAAATACTAAAGAAAAAATTGAATAAGACAAAAATATGAGAATGACTCCTGTGGTAGGATTAATATTGTGAAAAAGAACATCCTACCAAAAATAATCTACATATTCAATGGAATCCTTATTAATTTTTTCATATTTTTATTATAATTTATTCACTTTATAGCCCAACTGTAGCCCCTCCCTCATCCCTTGTAATCCCACCCTCCTGCCCTTCTCTCCTCCCATGTTCCTTTCCCAGTGCACTGATGGGGGAGGTCCTCCTCCTCTTCCCTCTGACCCTAGTCTATCAGGTCTCATAAGGAGTGGCTGCATTGTCTTCCTCTGTGGGCTGGTAAGGCTGCTCTCCCCTCAGGGGGAGGTGATCAAAGAGCAGGCCAACCAGTTCATATCAGAAACAGTCCCTGTTCCTCTTACTAAGTACCCACTTGGAGACTGCACTGCCATGGGCTACAGGAGACAACTTATCAAAATTTTAAGTCAGCTCTTCACAGAAATTAAAAAAAAAAAAACCTATAATTTGATTTAGAATTACAAAAAACCTAGGATAGCTAAAACAGTCATCAACAACAACAAAAATCTGTGGTATCACCTCATAATATAAATTACATGATACTTACAATTAAACAGTCTCATTGAACAGTGTAATAGAATTGAGGAGCCACTTATAAGCCCACACTCCTATAGCCAGTTGATTTTTAACAAAGAAGCCAAAAATACATATGGTAAAAAAAGACAGCACCTTCAACAAGGTGGATAGCTGCAGGTAAAAGAATGAAAGCAGAAACTCAACTCCCAATGGACCAGAGTCCAAAACATGAGACTTGATGCCCTGAGTCTGAGAAGAGAAAATATATAACATGCTTGAACTCACTGGTACAGGAAAAGACTTTCTGAATAGGTCTCCCACAGTACAGGCATTAAAACTAACAATGAATGAGGTCTCATAAAGCTAAAAATTTATGTACAGCAAAGAACATCATCACTCAAGAGAAGAGGAAATGATTCTTATGAAAGTGTGACAAAGGACATTATTTCCCCAGTGAACAGCGACCTTTGTAATAACATGATCATCCTCTTGATAGGATCTGACTCTTTTCTAACTTGTAACTGTACTACGTTTTTGTTGTAAAAAAAAGACCACACAGAAACAGAGAAAAAATAATACAAGCAGTCTAGACACACAAAGTTAAATGTTATGATTAAAATTTAAAAATAAGTATCGATTGAATATAAATTGACAAAATATTATTACCAAACTAAGTATTAAAGACAATGCTGATCAAGAATGAGCAGGCTATGCAATTTAGCCTTTGTTTCACTTTTATGAGATTATGGTATATTTCAAAAATACTTTTGTATGCACATATCAGATTCTAGGCAAGTCACTGACATATAAAAGACTTTAGCTTCCTGGCAGTTCTAACAGTTTCTGACTGGCTGTTGTGCCACACACTTTCTGACCTGACAGTGTTCTTTGAATTTGCATGTACACCGGGGTATCAGCCAGCTCTGACCATCATGTGCTGTCTTTCCTGCATCTTAACTGTTTTCTTTGCAAACAGATAAACGTGGACCAAATTCTCCTACAAGGCTCCTGTAAGTCCTTTGCATCCTCTACCAATAGCCCTGAGCTCTTGCCTTCAAGAGAATATGTATTTCTCTCCCGTTTGAAACTACCAAGTTAACATAAAAATGAATATTAAGAAGCAGCATCTGTGACTCTTTTCCTAATAGATGCACATCGGGGTCCAGAGTTTTGACACTTTTAGACTGAGTGCTAAGTCACACTACCAGATGGCTCTAGGATAGTTATGCAAAAGGCCGAGCTCCACCTGGGAGCAGGAACATTTATATTAAAGTCTTGCTGAGCAGACACATACAGAAAAGAGAGTGTGATTGGCCCAAGGTCAACAGGCAAGAAGACTTGAAAAGCTCAATGGAACAAGAGAATAGAAAATTGTCTCTGCTGAAAATTGCTTGTGCAAAGCAAACAGTTTTGCTGTACAGAAAAGCTAAGTGGTCAGAGGAGGAAGATATATGGAGCCGATATAAGGATTGAGTATGGAAAGAGAAATCACTGAACAACAAATTGAAGCACCTCATACAAGATGAACAAAATAATCTAAAGCATTTCAGGTCTGGTGTTGCACCTATACTCAGAGATGGTGGGTGATAGGTAGGGGTAGAGACACATATCCTCTATGCTGTGACTTACTTTATTATGAGTAACTGTTCTGAAAACTTAGCTGGAATTTTGGGTATGGACTCTTCTTTCAGAATTGCTGAGAGAGATAACTTAACATGTTCCCAGTACACTGAACTTGATCATCAAGTCACCATCATCTGATGCCTTTTTTTTTTTTGCCAGCTAACCTTCTGAAAATGCTTGTTTGTCTAGAAACACATAATTCTTGATATGTGTCTGTTGCATAATTGTACTTTACAGCTAGCTTTGACCTTTGTGTTACTTTGTATTTCTTTAATTAAATAGGAATTTATATGGTCTCAAATGTCTGGAACAAATCTAATGATGATGATTATGATGATTGCCACCTCCTTGCTAGGCTGCATGTGAGGCTGTTCCTCATTTATTGTTAGAAAAAACACTTCAGAGGTGGGCTACCCTGCCACAGGTTCCATCCATGCACAGGGAAGCCAACTCCTCCAATGTTCTCCCCTTGCTCAGATTCTTTTAACAGGGAACACAGAGTTTCACTTGACAAGTTGAAGTTGTACTTAAATGAAAAAATTACTGGGAAAGGTGACGTACTTACTAGAATCTAAAAGTTTAAAGGGTCAGTGAATTAAATTTCCTCTATGTTTCATAAAGGGGAAAAAACGATTTTAGCCTTTCTTCACTATTTCTGTATCATCCTGAAAAACACTTAAGCTTCTCAGAAATTTAGATTTATATAAGCCAGAGCCCATGAGATAGCTAATTAAGTGTGCCCTAGACCACTCCAAGTCAGCTCTTATGCCCACTGGGAACAGAGGTTTCAGTTAATATCAATGCGGTAGTTTAGCCTGCACATGGTACAATAGAGCAAACCTGGCCAACAGCTGCTGTTTATATAATTATGTGCCATTTGCCAGGCATCACTGTCAACCTTTCTCTACACCTCTCCTCAGGAATATTTATAACACCCCTACAATGAAGGCATGAAGGAATATTTTCTATTTTATAAATGAGGAAAATAAGATCTGTTACCTTACCATCTCTATTTGAAATTAAGTAGTTTCCAATTTGAGATCTATTTTACAAATCTATTTTATAATTAAATAAGATCTATTTTATAAATCTATTTATAAATAAGAAAAATAAGATGTTACCTTAGATTCTCAGTTTGCAATTATTTATATCCCAATTTGCAAAGGTGCAACAATCCTATTAGGAGAGATCCTTGAATAAAAGAAATGAGAAAAGAACTGGAGAGCTGTGGAAGTGCCATCAAATCACCAGCCAGACATGCCCTAGGTGAAGAAGAGTATCACAGAGTGCTTAGAAGTCTAGGGAATGTTCCACAAAGGAATCAGGAAGTTCCTGAACCATGGTTGTTCACCAAATGCATTGTCTTCTTTAGTGTCTCTGTGATGGTTTCAGTAGCTGGTCTCAGAAATGCAGACAGAAGCCTGGAGCTGCCATTTTTTGGATAGTAACCCCTTCAAGCAGGTTACACTGCAAAAACAAGGGTAAAGCTTTAGCACCCCAGAACCTCAGCAGCAGACAGCCTCCCAGGACACCTTGTTTCTGCCTAGTACACTGCCCCTCCATCTGCTGTAATAATTTGTTAGATAACAAAGAAAGGCACGTGCGGGGTGGGACCACTGCCAGTGGATAAGGGCCTCCTGTTTTGAAATTAAACACACACATCCAGTAGATTGTCCCTTCCTCTCCCAGTGTTCTCACCCATGAACATTTTCTCCTAATCAAATTTATTGCCCAGACAGCAGATCTTGACATTCATTTCCTTTTCAGCCTGTTGGTAAAGCTTTAAAGAACTTAATTGCTAAGATACCTGATCTCTGCAGTTTGACATAAGAATGGCTTACAAAGAAACACAATAAGGTTGAAATAAACCCTTTGTGATCATAAGAAATGTCAGGTGTCAGTGGGATGCAGTCATCCATTGTCTCAAATGTGAAAATGAATGGAGACTTGTGAAGTCCTTTCTGTGCCATGATGTGACTTTTTCATACAGGTTAACTCAAGGTTCAGGTCGTAAATCTTTGCTTCTGATTTAGTGTCTGAAAAATCCTATGGAATCACTTAATTCAGACCTAATAGCACCTTACAGCTATGAGACTGTGTTTAGTTCTTTTATCAGAAAAAAAAAAAAGTTAATTCATGTAGCACCAACCTTGCAATGGAAAATTCAGACTTACTCATACACTCTGTCCATGGGCGTTTCTAGTTCTTCAGCAGCCCAGGGACTTACAACTCTGTCCTAACTGTTATTCTTGCTCTCTTTGAAAGAATAAGATAAGTTGTACTCTCCTGTATGAACCTGTGCTGGTTCGTTTTGCTGTCAACTTGACTCAATCTAGAGTCACCTTGGAAGAGAGTTGCTCAGTTGAAGAATGTCTGTAAGGAACTGTCTTGATTGACGATTGATGTGGGAGGGTCAGGCCCACTATGGACACCACCGTCGCTAGGCAAGTTCCCTGATCTATGTAAGAAAACTAACTGTATTCAACTAACAGGAATCAAATGTGTGTTACATACACATTTCAACACATCAGAAACAAACATTTAAAAAACACACCCATAAATAAATGTATTTATGAATGTTTATTGCTGACATGTTGAAATGTATATGTAATAACTAGAAGGTTGAACTTTGGAGGTGTCAGTTCCTTCATTTGTATATTGAGAGCAGACCATAATTCTGAGACAAGCAGGAGGTCTTAAGAAAACATCAGAAGCTTAAAACTTTCCCCACTTTAGGATCTCCAACTTCTCTGATACGGTAACAAGCCATCTTGAGTTTCTTACCCTATCTTTCCCACTGGTTTGGATCTAGTTCTCAGCCTCCACTCGGGCCTGCCCACATCTGACTTCTGTTCATTTTTCTGATTTTTCTCCTTGGTCTGTGTCACCTTCACTTTGATTGCCCTACTCTTCTCCCACCCCACACCTGTTCCCTTTTTGTTTGTTTGTTTGTTTTTGATTCACTTTACTACTCTGAAAAACAAATTTCTCTTCAGCCTTCTTCAGAAACCTACTTTGTCTTTGTTTTCTCCTCTCTTTACAAAAGGAAGTAAATGGGTCAAATAACTAAGCACAAACACTCTTAAGAATGTTAAAGCACATTATAAATTGCTACTAAATTTTAAAAAGAGATTCAGAAAATGTTTTCTTGAACAATACTAAGAGAATACCTATTGAAAGTTGGGAGGCAAAGTAGAGTTTAGAAACGCTGCAATCATTTTTTCAGCATCAAGTATAAATCAAAAAATATACCAGCTGTATCGCTTCCTAAATAAATTTCTATACTGTTCCTTGCATTTAAAAAATAACTTGCACATCTCATACAATACAGATAGAACTAAGTGTGTGAAGAACATTCTATCCAATCTTAGTCTCCATCACCAACCAATTTTATGTTCATCAGTGTGAATAGTTTGTGCACAGACTGATTGAACAAGTTGTTGTAGAGTATACACTGTTTACCAGATCTTGTGGTAGACTTGACAGTAAACAAAGAAGAAACTCTACCTTCCTGGAGCTCACATAAAGGGGAAAGGGGAAATGAAATGATTAGCTTGCTTTACACACACACACACACACACACATGCTTAAATGTATACCATTACATATGTAGCTATAAACAAGTCTTCACATCTGTGAGCCTCACGAATGTGTACTTCGGAAAGTGCTATGTATTAATTCATGTTTTTTAAAAACTAAACACCTCTCCTATCATTGGACTGGGGAGGGGCATAGGAAAAGAAGAGGGAGGGGTAGAATTGGGAGGGGATGGGAGAGGGGGCTATAGCTGGGATACAAAGTTAATAAACTGTAATTAATTAAAAATAAAATAAAAAATTAAAACTAAGCAAAAGTAAATACTTTACTAGAAATAATAGGAACAATGGAAAAATAGAACAAGGGAGGTAGAATGGGTCGAACAGAGGTATGAGCCAGTGCAGTGCCACTAGGAAATGTGTTACTGAGAAGGTGAGGCTTGAGGGAATATCTGAGTTTGGTCAAATGAATAAATATCTCTTTTCCAATTACCTGCATGATTAAAACAGATATTACCAACAGATATACATACACATGTTTTATTTTAACCCATTTTACAAGATGGAACTAGTTTATATAAATTCACTATTTTCTTTTAAATTTTTTAGGATTTATTTTTATTTTATGTGTATGAATGTTTGCCTTTTAAGTATGCATGTGTCCCAAGTGTATGCCCAGTGAGAAGGCCAGTATAAGGTGTCAGATCTTCTGGAATGAGAGTTACATGCAGTTGTAAGCCACATGGGAACTGTACCCCGCTCTTAACAACTGAGCCATGTCTCCATTTCCTTGTTTTTTGATTTTTAAGATGAGAAGCAAAATAATGGCATTTCTCAGGGATTAGTCCATATGGATCTGTGTTTTTTTTTTCTTTTTTTTTTTTTTTAACTATCTGAGTACTTTTCCATGATTATAGAGCTATAATTAACCGAAATGTTCTTCCACTAATAGAATTCAGGTTATTTAGTTTTCCATCCTTTCTCCTCTCTTTGTAAAAACAAGGCACGTTGTTAAGATTTTTTTCAGCCTTGTTTGTTCAAGATCTTGTTTTATTCAGCACAACCTAAGAACTAGAATTTCTTATTATTATTTTTTAATACACAAAGGAATAGACATTGGGATGATTCCACTGATTTTCACTAAGGCATTTAGGTAGTAAAGAAAGGAATCCAAAGAGAAAACAATCTAACCATGGATGACTGTGTTTTCAAGTTCTATGCTTTTTCTAAAGCCACTCCAAATTTCACAGAAGAAGAAGTGGTGGTCTGCCCGAGGTGCACATAGGCTCCTCCTGCTCCTGTAAAGCTTGTTTTCCAGAGCATAAGTTTATTCTCTTTAAAAACTGCCATTTATATCTCCATCCCCAATCTCAAGCTGTATTACAGAGCAATAGTAATAAAAACTGCATGGTATTGGCATAGAAACAGAAAGGAGGATCAATGGAACCGAATAGAAGACCCAGAAATAAACCCACACACCTATGAATACTTGATTTTTGACAAAGAAGCCAAAACCATTCAATGGAAAAAAAGACAGCATCTTCAACAAATGGTGCTGGACCAACTGGATGTCTACATACAGAACAATGAAAATAGATCCATATTTATCACCCTGCACAAAACTAAAGTTCAAATGGATCAAAGTCCTCAACATAAAACCAGATACTCTAAATTGGTTAGAAGAAAAAGTGGGGAAGAGCCTAGAACTCATTAGCACAGGAGACAACTTCCTGAACAGAACAGCAACAGCACAGGCTCTAAGAACAACAAGCAATAAATGGGACCTCATGAAACTGACAAGCTTCTGTAAAGCAAAGCACACCGTCATCAAAACAAAACGACAGTCTACAGATTGGGAAAGAATCTTTACCAACCCTTTATCTGACAGAGTGCTAATATCCAGTATATATAAAGAACTAAAGAATCTGAAAAGCAGCAAAACAAATAATCCAATTAAAAAATGGGGAACAGAGCTAAACAGAGAATTCTCAATAGAGGAATATCAAATGGCAGAGAAATGCTCAATGTCATTAGCCATTAGGGAAATGCAAATCAAAACAACCCTGAGATTTCACCTTACACCAATCAGAATAGCCAAGATGAAAAACTCAAGTGACAACACATGCTGGAGAGGTTGTGGAGAAAGAGGAACCCTCCTCCACTGCTGGTGGGAATGTAAACTGGTACAACCACTTTGGAAGTCAATCTGGAGCTTTCTCAGACAATTAGGAATAGTGCTTCCTCCAGACCCAGCTATACCAATGCTAGGTATATACCCAAAATTTGCTCAAGTACACAGTAAGGACATTTGCTCAACCATGTTTGTAGCAGCTTTATTTGTAATAGCCAGAACCTGGAAACAACCCAGATGTCCATCAACGGAGGAATGGATACAGAAATTGTGGTATTTTTACACAATGGAATGCTGCTCAGCAATCAAAAATGAGGAAATCTTGAAATTTGCAGGCAAATGGTGGGATCTAGAAAAGATCATTCTGAGTGAAGAATCCCAGAAGGAGAAAGGCAAACATGGTATATACTCACTTATGTAGACCTATATGATATGATAAACATAATGAATTCTATACACCTAAAGAAGACAAACAAGAAAGCAGACATGGGGTAAGATGATCAATCCTCATTTAGAAAGACAAATGGGATGTGCATTGAACATATGACAGGAGTCTACCGCAAAAGGCATCTGAAAGACTCTACCTAGCAGTGCTTCAAAACAGATACTAAGACTCATAACCAAACCTCTGGCAGAAGGGGAGTTAGTATGATGTGGAAAGGATAGGAGCTCCACAAGGACCAAATGTATCTGGGCACAGGGGTCTTTTCTGAGACTGACACTCCACCAAGGACCATGTGTGGATATAACCTAGAACCTTTGCTTGGATGAAGCCCATGGTAGCTCAGTAACCAATTGGTTTCCCATAGTAAGGTGAAGAGGGACTATTTCTGACAGAAACTCAATGGCAGGCTCTTTGACCTCCCCACCCTCCAAGGGAGGAGCAGTCCTGCTAGACCACAGAGGAGGACTGTGCAACCAGTCCTGAAGATACCTGATAAAACAGGGTCAGATGAAAGGTGAGGAGGTCCTCCCCAATCAATGGACTTGGAAAGGGGCAGGGAGAAGCTGAGGGAGGGAGGGTAGGATTAGGAGGGAATAAGGGAGCAGGATACATCTGGGATACAGAGTTAATAAAATGTAACTAATAATAATAAAAAATAAATTTAAAAAAAACCTGCCATTTATTCTGATACTGTCTTTTTTGTGTCACTAATTCAACTTGTTTCCCTGGAAAAGGTAACCACAAATGGAATATTTTCTAACAAGCTTACACCAAAGACAAAAACTTCTTAATTACACCTTTGTTCCCCCAATATACATGTTGTCCTGTTAAACGACTCAAGAGCTCATGAAACACAGCACATGGTTTCAAACCTGCTCTAGACAGTGAAGATCTGAGCCTCGCCATGGTTCTCCCTCTGCTGATCTGCCTCAAGGCACAGTTGCCAAGTTTGTAAATCTGATATGACATATATGCACAAAGGAATTTTACTCAGCTAATAAGACAAAGGAAATTATTAAGTTTATAGAAAAATGAGTGCAGCCAGAAAGTATTACATTAAGTGAGGCAACCCAGTCTCAGAAAGACAGAAATCACATATTCTCACACATATGTGGGATTTACCTTTTAATGTTTGTCTGTGTTTAAATTAGAAATTAGTAGAGTGGATATAGATGGTGAAGCTATAGGGAGCAATCAGAGTGAATAAGAGGTATTAAGAAAGAATGGCAGCTACTAATAGGATGATATAGGAGGGGGAGAAGGGGAAATGAAAAGGAAGATGTGAGGGAAAGAAATAACTAATTTTTTTTTTACTGAAAAATGACATAATAAAACCTGTCTTTTTGTAAACTAATAAAAAATAATGAAGACAGGAAGGGCACCAGAAAGTGGTGGCAGAAAACAAAACAAAACAGAATAAACCATAAAAGCCACAGGTTGTAGAGGGTTTTGTAATAGGACGTTGTCTTTGCACTCACAAACTCTGGGGAGCTGTGGTTACTTCCACAAGACCTGCATAAGATTGGACACATTGCCATTCCATCGTGCATGAGTTTCCTGAGGCCCTATGCCTCACTGGGGGTCTATGGAGAGACAGGGCTGGGGGGGGTACGTAGAAGAGAGATCCAAGTAGTAGCAGGGAAAGGACACAGATTGTTAGGAAGATGGATTTCAGAGGGAGAGAGAGGATGGCAGATGTAACAGTGGAAATGTATAGAAGGCAGTATATACATGAATGAAATTGTGAACAAGCACCTGTTGTTCTGACATACTATTATTATTATTATTATTATTATTGATAGTATGGATTGCTTAGCCTTTGTTTCTAAATGCCACCTAGCTTTAATTTTTTTCAACTTGGAAATGTCACTGTCATTCATGAGGCTTTCACTAACCTTTTATTCCAGTCTAATCAACGAATAGGCATATACCTACCACAGACATAGGGAGATAACCCCAAATATGTGGGCTTGAGTTTAGTCACATCAGATTTTAAAATAAAATCATCTTGTTATATTCTTTGAGAATATCTAATGCATTTACCTTCACAGCAAGTGTCAGCTAGAATAAACAACATCCAGTTAAAAATCTGGGAAGTCAGACTCAAGTGCTCACATACACACACTAATGAAGCCTCCAGAACTGAGACATAAAATAAGGAAAGAAGGAATAATGCAAATACAAAATCTTTAAAGAAATAACCCAAACTCCCAAAAAATATTCTGTATATATGTATAACACAGTGACATGTCGAGTTTCCATAACATCCTGAATTTAGGTGTTTAGTGTCTAGTAGAATAGTAGGTAAATCCCATCTTAACACAACATAAATTTTATCTGATAGGCTGGCCATATCAGGAGAGGCCTGGATCACCTGCTTCTATTTATTGGCCTGCTTGATTTACAATACATAAAAAGTGTGATGGCAAGAATCATGTTTTCCATCCACTTTATCAAACTAGTGAATTTCCTTTCTAAAATTTGAAGAATAATCCAAATATGAAAAAAAAAGAATTAACAAAAGCGGTAATCCAGAGTGACAAGTGTCACTTCTCCCAGCATAACAGAATCAGAATGTATGCTCTTCTGTAACGACAACACAGCCACTACGGAACCAAAGGATGCTTACAAGGGATTTATTCCCTAAAATGTACAGTCCTACTCTGCTCTTCTTCACGGGGTTAGCAAGGCACGAGAGTCTGCTGCTGTCAGACAGAATCAAAATGCTACCTAAAACAAGAAAGGAAGGGCTAACAATGAGGTAGTTTCCAGAGGTTCCGGATGTTTTATCACCATGGTGAAATGTCGCTGACTCAAAATCACTGTGACTGCTGAATTTAGCTTGAGTAAGAACGTCCCTCCATTGGATTATATATTGGAATGCTTAGTCACCAGGGAATGGCACTATTTGAAAGGATTAGAAGGATTAGGAGGTGTGACTCGTTGGAATAAATGTGTACTGGTGGTGGGTTTAGAGGTTTCAAAGGTACATGTGAATCCCAGTGTACCTCCCTCTGCCTATGGACCAATGTACAGTCCTCAGCTACTGGTCCAGAGCCTGCCTGTATAACAATTATGCTGTCTGCCACAAGGATAATGGGCTAAACCTTTGAAACTGTAAACAAGCCTCCAATGGAACGTTTTCTTTTATAAGAGTTCCTTGGTCATGGTGTGTCTTCAAAGCAGTAGAACAATGACTAAGACACCCATGTACTTTCTAATAATCCCCCAAAAAACAAAACAAAATGCAAGTTTGGTGTTCTATAAAATTTTATGACCAGAGAAATAAACACCGTGGAATAAAATTGTTTTGATCCAATGATTTTTTTTTTTTTTGAACAGTCAGATAAAACAAATCCTTCTCTGACTTTCTAGATTTCCTTTGTATACCCTGAGACTCAGCCTGGGCTTTGCTTGGGAAAAAAAAGGCAATAAATTTGTTTTTCTTATTTTCTGAGGGGTGGAGTTTTGTGTGCCAGCACATTACTTCTCTCCCTGTTCTAAGTCTGTAATTGTAGAGATGGTTGTTGCTGTGAAAATGGTATGGGAACAAGAGGAAGATTTAAGGAAACTGAGAGAATATAATTTAAAGATTAGATTTCATATGTGCTGAGATAGCAATGTTATTAGTCTGAAGGAAAAAAAAAACACCTTGTTTTCTTGATTAATAGGACTCAATGAAATTTAAAATCACTGCTTCCCAGTAATCTCAAATGTCCTAATTAATCTCAAGAAAATCAATAGTTAGAGATTTCCAGAAGTTTTCAACCTGTAGGGGAAAAACTCATAAACAAGAGGCCCTACCCTGCCCTTTGCTTGGAAGAAACACTCTGAATCTGTCTCCATAGGAAGCTGCACGAGGAAGGTTTCCATTATCATGAAGCATGGTGAACCTCTCTGCTATTATGTCAGGAAAACAGGCAGATCTGCTTCTTCTGACTGTGGAGAAACCTGGAATCTGGCTAAAAATACAAAACTGCTCTGTCATGTCTTTGGAGAGTTTATTTTGAAATTTCTTAAATTATGATTTCTTAAATTAAAATTTGATTGTGTGTGTTTGCCTGCATGTATGTATGTGTATGACATACATGCAACATGCCCTTGGAGCCCAGAAGAGGGTGTCATATCCTCTAGAATTGGAGTTATGGGCAGTTTTAAGCTTCCTTGTGTGTGCTGGGAATGAAGCCCTGGCATTCTAAAAGAACAGACATTGTTATTGACTGTTGTGACATCTCTCCAGCTCTACTTAGTTAGTTTTTAACAGTAAGCTGGTTGTTATTTTCATCAAAACAGGTTGACAGAACTTGTAAAAGAGCTGGGAGTCTAGTAACTCCACCAAGCTTCAGGGTGGAGAAGTGGTGATGTGTTTATTTCAGAAGGTTAAATAAAAATCATCTAAACCTGTTGATAAGGATAGACTCTCTAGAGGCATTATTAAAGTTGTATGTCAAGGTCTTGTAGGTGCTGATTAAAATTAAATGTTGGGCTAGAAAACCAGCATTCTTCAAGTTTCCTACGTGATTTTATCATGACTGGGAAAATTGAGAAACACTATTATAAATCAAGGATTTCTGTTGTGGGTTTTTTTTTCTTTTAAAGAAAAGAATACTCTTAAAACTATAACACTTTCTCAAAATTTGTTTTTTTAGGGCACATTTACACACATGCAAAAAATGTTCCTCCTCAAAAAGAAAAATTAGTAAAGGATTTATGTAATTCCAGCCTCTCCCATAATACTCCATGATCAACATAAAGAACACACACACACACATTTTGAGGAGAGAGAGATATTTTTGTCGCTTTCCTAGTCACCACATAATTTAATTAAGGGATCTATGAATAGCAAGGAAAATTAAAAAGCATAACAAATGTACACTGACATAAAATTTTATATTTTTTGTTAATTTTTTTCTGAATCACAGTTTATTTGCTTTGTATCCCAGCTGTAGCCTTCTCCCTCATCTCCTCCCAAACCCTTCCTCCCTCTCTCATCTTCTCCCATGACCCTTCCTAAGTCCACTGATAGGGGAGGTCCTCCTCCCCTTCCATCTGACCCTAGCTTATCAGGTCTCATCAGGACTGTCTGCATTGTCTTCCTCTGTGACCTAGTAAGGCTGCTCCTCCCTTAGGGGGAGGTGATCGGAGCCAACCACTGATTTCATGTCATGATCCCATTTCAAGGGAACCCACTTGGAGAGTGAACTGCCATGGGCTACATCTGTGCAGGGGTTCTAGATTATCTCCCTGTATGATACTTGGTTGGAGTATCAGTCTCAGAAAAGACCCCTGTGCCCAGGTTTTTCAGTTCTGTTGCTCTCCTTATGGAAATCCTGTCCCCTCCAGGTCTTTCTAATCTCCCCCTTCTTTTATAAGATTCCCTGTACTCTGCCCAAAGTTTGGCTATAAGCCTCATCATCTGCTTTGATACCCTGCTTGGTGTAGTTTTTCAGAGGCTCTCTGTGTTTGGCTCCTGTTCTGTTCCCTGTTTTCCCCCTCTTCTGATGACATTCTTGTTTGCCTTTCTGAATGAGGATTGATCATTTTACCCAGAGTCCTTTTTGCTTAGCTTTTTTAGGTGTACCGATTTTAGTATATTTAATTAAAATAAAAATCAGTGCTGGGGGAAATCTTGCTTGCCTTTCCAATGATTTATTCTCCCCAGATCAGCAACAAAGCTATTGTGGCAGGAGGTACTGATTTTAAGAGTGCCCTTTAGAATCGAATTCTCAGGGAAAGGAGTCCCAACACCTAACAAAGAGCTGTCTCAGCCTGTTTTCCAAAAAAAAGCTTTTTTTTTCTTTTTTTTCTTTTTTGCCTTCTAGTTCAACACTGAGATGCTAAGAGAAGCTGTTTGTGCAAATAGTCTGACCTTTCTATAGCTGCATTTACACCTTTGCAGAAGTAGAACCATCACAAAGCTTTATTAAGACCTAATCTGGCAGCACACACCACTCAGATACTCTATTCTACTTAAGAGAGTCACCCCTGAGTTCACAGGTTTGTAGACTCAGGCTATGGAAACCTACCAGGAAGCGGCAGTCTTAGGCTGAGATCTCCAGCTGTGTTATGACTTGTGCACACACCTTAACTTAATAGGATCCAGGCTTCTTCCCTCAAAACAAGCTTTCTGGAATAGCAAATTTGTCGTTTCTTATTCCTCACAAAGCACCAGCTTTGCTTATTTTCTTTAACATGTTAGAAGACTGGAAATAAGTTTGAAAGCCCTTTCTCATGGGATCATATAAGTGCTCTGAAATAGTGTCGTCTCCCCCACACACACACACACCCGGAACATTATACTATACAGCAAGTACACAACAAAATAAAGACCCCCCCCCCCGTGGTAAGTCGACCATTCTGACATCGACTTACCTATGCCTGTGAAATCATTAGTCATTATTTCTCTTTCTGTGGTAAGAGCAGAGTCTAAAAACGATTTCCCTTTTGACCTCCTATTGTGGAAACCTTTTATTCGGCAACTTGATCTGAGTTAAAATCCTTATTTCTTTCATTGGGCATTTGATTGTTTGTTGAGGTATGATCTACAAAACATCACAAAAAAATCATTTTAACCATCTTAATGTGGGCTTACTTGTCAGTAAGTATATCTGCTTTCTGCACAATCATCATGCCACCTGATTGCAGTTTTATTTTCCATTTTCCCAAATAGAAATTCTTTTCTCATGGACCAATAGCTTTTTACCAGTCCCACCATTCTACGTTCTACTCCGTGACTTGGCTACTCCAGCTACTTCATGTAAATTGAGTCAAAATATCTGCTCCTCTTTCTGGCTTCTTACAGCATTTGTGAGAACTGAGTTCCTTTTGGAGAGTTGAATACTGTTCCATTGTTGTGCATCTACATTATGTCCGTTACCTATGAGTCCCTTAACATTTGTATTACTTATATATTTAAGAGAATGTAAATAGTTTTATTATGAACATAAGGATACAAGCATCTGGTCAAATTATTGCTGTGGTTAATTGGGTATTTGATAGCTACAAGTAGGATTACCAGATTTTTTTAAATGTTTAAAGGAACTTCCATTACACACTCCAAGAAAGCTGTGCCAAATTGTACCAGAACTCCAGTTTTCCCAGATTCCCACCATCTTTTACTATATTTTCAGAGAGTATGTTTTAAAAACTGCCCTCCTAATGAGTAGATAACAATATTTCATTATAGCTTTAATTTCATTTTCTTTTTAAAAATTATTTGTTTATTAATTATGGTTCATTCACTTTGAATGCCAACTGTAACCCCCCTCCCTCGTACCCTCGAAATCCCACCCTTCCTCCCTTATCTCCTTCCATGCCCCTCCCCAAGACCACTGATAGTGAAGGTCCTCCTCCTCTTCCCTCTCACTCTAGCCTATCAGGTCTCATCAGGACTGGCTGCATTGGCTTCCTCTGTGGCCTGGTAAGGCTGCTTCCCCCCCCCGGGGGGGGGAGGTTATCAAAGAACCAGCCACTGAGTTCATGTCAGAGACAGCCCATGTTCCCATTACTAGGCGACCCACTTGGAGACTGAGCTGCCATGGGCTACATCTGTGCAGGGGTTCTAGGTTATATCCTTATAGTCCGTGGTTGGAGTATCAGTCTCAGAAAAGACCCCTAGGCCCAGATTTTTTCGTTTTGTTGCTCTCCTTGTGGAGCTCCTGTATCCTCCCGGTCTTTCTAATCTCCCCCTTCTTTTATAAGATTCCCTGCACTCTGCCCAATTTGCATTTTCTTATTGGTTACAAAGGCTTTCTGGTGTGTTATTCCTATGGAAACATGTGCATTGATGTCATTATTAATTGTGCTGCATTATTGTTGTTGTGGTGCATTATTATTATTGTATTTTCAAGTATTGTACATATTAATCCCTCTACATGATTTGAAAATACTTTTTCTCACTGTCAGGTATGACTTCTAATAAACAGTTTTTAAATTTTATGAAATTCGATTAATTTTTCATTTTATTGCCTATACTTTGGGTGGTACAAGGAAGAAAGTATTGTAAACTCAGCGTCTGGATGCTTTCTTCTAGAAGTTTCCTGGTTTTTGTTGTTACATTTATCTATCTTGCATGTATGCTCTTGTATGTGCATGTTTGTTTGTGTGTGTACACACATTGACATGTGCAGTGCATGGACACTTATATGCACATGTATAGAGGCCAGAGAACAACCTCATATGTAAACAGCAATTGCTAAACTTAGAGGGAGGAAAAGAAAGTAAGCATGCATCTTGAGACTTGTTTAAACAATCACAGGTTTCAACACTGACACTCTAAGATCAGCCATATTTGGAGGTCCATTTCCTTGTCCACTGTTAGCCTGACCACTGTGCTTTATTAGCGGTTGTCATTCCCATTTTTTAACCTTAAATTAGAATTAAAAAATTATATAGCTTTGTGCTTTGTTTTGTTTTTTTTTTTTTCCCTGAAAACTGGTAGCATTAGTCATTTTGTTGCAACTGTGTGCATTTACAACTCAAAAATAAGGATGCATCATTCAAAGGTACATACTGTCTTGAATTTTGGTAGATTTCTCTTCTAACATGCCTATAACTACTATTATTAAAATCTGTATAATGAAAAGCTGCTTCTTCACATGTTTTTGTTTTTGTTTTTGTTTTTCTTGATAACACAGAAGTCTTTCTTTGGATGGCACGTGTGAAAATGTTGCTGAAGATGAGTATTTGCTGTACAGTGACCACATTTCATGAATATTTTAACTTCACTTGCAGCTTGACACTAGTAATTCAGAAAACTCAATTACTTTTTTATAGTTCATGGTATTTGGAAATCATTTTTGATGCCTGAGATTTCCAAAGCCATATAAAACCAAAGCATATGTCCTTTTAAAATCCTAGCAATCTGTCATTTAACTGACTTGCTTGTTAGGTTTTTTTTTCTTTTTTTCAAATAGCAAAAATAACTAAAATGATTTCAGAGTTCTCTGTAGTATATTTTATTTTGTTAACATTTGAGAAATGTGATTTTATATATTAGGGCAGAGTATAGCTCTTAACTTCATATATCACTTCTTGTAAAATTGAAGTATAAAACTGGTGCATCATTTAATAATATCTCCCTTTATTTCTCCCTAGAATATCAAATTGGTTGACTTTATTCTTTAGCAGAATGGACATTTGGTCTATAAAAGCTTGCCTAGAAACTGAATTGTCATGAGACTGTGCTCCCGCTGACACGTGCTTTTGACACAATCTGGATTCTGTAGCTGGCTCTATGATTGAGATACTCAACTCTCTTCTACTAAAAAATCAATCAGTAAGCCTTCAGAACTGTGCCCAGTGGAAAACACCCAGACCGATAGGAAGTGAAAGCACTCGGGGTCTCCAAACTGACCCTGTCCAAGATGCAGGGGGAGGCAGCCCATTTCGATGCTACTTCAGTAAAACAGTTATATCATATAATATCTTGGCCAGAGAAAATGCTACTGGAGAGTGTTTTTTGTTTGGTTGGTTTTTTTATTAAAATTGTAAGGATAAAATTAAAATTATAAAATATTGTATATAGAATGTCATATTTCTATTTCTTTTTTATTAATTACAATTTATTTACTTTGTATCTCCCCCGTAGATCCTCCCATCCTCCCTTCCCAGTCCCACCCAGTCTCTACCCATGCCCTTCCCCAAGTCCACTGATAGGGGAGGTCTTCCTGTCCTTCTTTCTGATCCAGGTCTATCAGGTCTCATCAGGACTGGCCGCATTGTTCTCATCTGTGGCCTGGGAAGGCTCCTCCCTCCCTTGGGGGGCAGAGGTGGACAAAGAGCCAACCACTGAGTTCATGTCAGAGACAGTCCCTGTTCCCATTCCTAGGGAACTCACTTGGATACTGAGCTGCCATGGACTACATCTGATGAGGGGTACTAGGTTATCTCCACGAATGGTCCTCGGTTGGAATATCAGTCTCAGAAAAGACCCCTGTGCCCAGAGTTTTCAGTTCTGTTGCTCTCCTTGTAGAGCTCCTGTCCTCTCCAGGTCTTACTATCTCTCCCTTTTTTCATAAGATTCCCTGCACTCTGCCCAAAGTATGGCTATAAGTCTCAGCATCTGCTTTGATACCCTGCAGGAGAGTGTTTCTTTAATCATTTTTTTTAAAAAGTTCAATCCATCAAATATATAATGAGTGTTCACCTTATGCCAGGCATCAAAATAACATGAATGGTGTGTACTATCAGAAGGTTTATAGTTTAGTGAAATAAGCAGCAAAATAATTTCTTATGAATAATGAATGTGCTATAAGATAAATAGATAAAATGTGTTATAGACACCTAGCCATCACAGATAAGTGTTTTATTATTTCCACTGTTGTAATCAGGTTGTTTTTTTTTTTTTTAAGATACAATCTTATTATATGTAGCCTAGACAGGCCTCAAATAAGAGATACTTCTTCATTTGTGAGCTGAAGATCTCTGGAAATATTGGAGATTTATACAGAACAATGATTGAAAGAGGGTATACTGCATTTGTCCCTAACCTCTGAATCTGACTCGGTGTCTTTTCTTACAATTAGGTATAACTTATGGAATGTATTAACAGACAAAAATCTTCACCAACAGAAAAGCTGAAAGTGTGATCAGACAACATCTGAGACGTGGAGCAGAATTTCCCCTGCTTTGTCTCGCCGCCTATAGGATCTTATGTTTGACAAATGCACTGGTTTATGCCTCTTGTTGCAGTCCTGTCAGTATAAAAGTTCGTGTGGCCTCTTCCATTCTGACTCTGTGCTCTTTTGGAGCAAGAGCTGTGTATTAAAGGGTAGAACTGGTGACTTAATGTAAGACCCAGAGGGCGATCCATTTTTCCTGGATCCACATTGAGATTGGTGTCAGACGCCAGCATGTGCTTTTACATTCACCACATGTGTTACAACCTTGCACGGATGTTGGTGAGACCTTTCTAGAGCTGATCGCCCCATGTTTGGTTGAAAGCTCACTCACAGTTCAGTCTGAGGCAGCTGTTGCTTTGGCATTCCTCTGTTGTAGAGGAATGTTAGGAGAGAACTCTTCACAACGCTCGCTTGCAGACTCTTAACCACTTTCTTCTGTCACCCCTCCAATATCTAATCTGAATTTTTGTTTTTCCGTCTCCTTCTTCTATGCTTTACAACCTCACCCCTTTTGGTTTAGAAATTAATTACCAACCCACCCAAAAACTACCAAAGGTAAGAGGCATTCATGCCCTTCAACTCAACAGCATAAATATGACTGGGGAAAGTTCCCAGGATACGCAATGACATTAAAGAGAAGTCCCCAAGCAACATGTATGATTGTTGGGCCTAGAGGAAGATTATTGGTTTAGCTGAACCCACACAGCAGGAGCGATCGCCCAGTTCCTCAAACTCTCTTGCCTTCATAAAAATATGCAGGTTACAATCAGTATACAGAAGGAACCAACTTCAGAGTGAGATTTCAGGAAGCTATTCCCATAAGCAAACCATAATTCTGATCCCAATACAAATCCACCAGCGAACATAAAACATTATAATTTTCAGGAAAAATTAAAAAAAAATAAAAAGACACCTCCACTAACATTGGAAACAAAATTTAAAGACAAAAAAATAAAATCTGTTTGGAAGAAAAAACAAAACAAAACAAAAAAAAACAAAAAAACGAAACATTTAGTACCCAGTTGGTTTTATGTTTGATAACTGTGGTAATTCAACCTATAAATATTTAGAGAAACAAGAAAAGCTTGACATTTCCTAAAATAAAGTACTAGGCAATAAAACAAAAGATGATGAGTGCAAAGTTTGCCTTAACTGCAATTTAGATCATCTGAGAAAAGAAATTTAAAAATTGCTAATTTATAGGTTAGGAGAGAAGTTTCAAAACTTTATCATAATTATGGAAAATTATTGTAAAGGACAAGAAAGTGAGAAGGAACATTTATCAGAACCAAAGATTAGTCCTAAGGAATTCAATTCTACTTATCTTTGCTCTTGGCTATGCTTCTCTGCCCTTCCTTCCTCCAGGAGGAATAAGGTCAGCTTCCTTCTTCTCCACTACCTTGTCCTTGTGACTCTTCTATAAGAATCCCTGAGGGAAGGAAATTCTACAGTTAGAATAAATTATTGTCATGGAAACTTTTTAAAAAATTTTATTTATACATTTATTTATTACAATTTATTCACTTTGTATCTCTCTGCAGCCCCTTCCTTTGTCTCCTCCTAGTCCCACCCTCCCTCCTTCTTCTCCCCCTATGCCTTTTCCCTAGTCCCCTGATAGGGAAGGACTTTCTCCCCTTCTATCTGACCCTAGCTTATCAGGTCTCATCAAAGCTGGCTGTATCATCTTCTGTGGCCTGGCAAGGCTTCACCCCCAAAGAGCCTGCCACTGAATTCATGTCAGAGACAATCCCTGTACCCCTTACTAGGGAACCCACTTGGAAACTGAGCAGCCAATGGGCTTCTTTTGAACAGGGGGGTCTAGGTCCTCTCCATGTATGATTCTTACTTGGAGTATCATTTCTGCAGGCCCCCCTGGGCCCAGGTATTTTGGCTCTGTTGTTCTCCTTGTGGAGTTCCTATCCCCTCCAGGTCTTTCTATCTCCCTCCTCGTCCATGAGGATCAGGCACTCTGCCCAAAGTTCTGCTATGAGTCTTAGAATATCCTTCGATACCCTGGTGGGTAGAGTCTTTCAGAGGTCCTCTGTGGAAGGCTCCTGTCCTGTTCCTAGTCTTCTCCTACTTCAGATGCCTATACTGTTTGCCCTTCTGAATGAGGATTAAGCATTTTTCCTCCTTGTTGTTTAAATTCTTTAGGACTATAGATTTTAATGTGTTTATCCTATATTATGTGGCTAATATCCACTTACAAGTGAGTATATATCATCTGTGTCTTTCTGCTTCTGGAATACCTCATTCAGGATGATCTTTTCTAGTTCCCACCATTTGTCTCATGGCAACTTTTAAGATAAGCCATAGGAGTAGGGATCCTTGGAAACGAAGCTAAAAAGTTGTGTTTGGGGGTTTCCTAATACTTATTAGGACCCTCTGTACTTGTTAAGGAGTTTCGTTTCACCCTACTGACTTGCAAACCACATTATTTCTAACTGATGTCAATTAATAATTGGCTTTAGGGAGAAAAACAAAGAGATTGTTCCATTTGGCAGGCTGGTAAAAACAACTTTTGAGGACTCTAACAAAAGAGATACCAATGCCAAGACTGCAAGATGAGACTTAGAAAAACAAATCTGAAGAGAGTCATAGCGTGAGGGACATCAACGGGCACAGGCACCCAGCAAGGCATGCGAGTAACCAGGGCATACCTAAATTTACTAGCATTCCAGCATTGGGCAAAAAAGCAAGTATCATTACCACAATTACTTGGCTCTATCTGTCTAATAATGAATAAAAATGGGGGATATAAACAAACAGGTGTGGGCTTATAGGAAATATTATGAGAAGCCTTAACCCCCTTGTTGGAACATCCTGCATCAGTTCTAGAACTAGCAGTGTTGGTGTCCGAGGTCTGAGTAGGTTCAGGAGACCATTGCCCCCAGGGGCGAGACGTGCTCCATGCCAATTGACTAACTCCATGTTTTCCTCCACTTTTGAAAGTCATTTAAGGTTCTTAAATTATTTTTTCCCTTTTTTTTTAAATTTTCATCAATTACACTTTATTCATTCTGCATCCCCCCATAAGCCCCTCCCTCCTCCCCTCCCAGTCCCACCCTCCCTCCTCCCTCTGCTTGCATGCCACTCCCCAAGTCCACTGATAGGGGAGGTTCTCCTCTCCTTTCTGATCTTACAGCCACCATTGTTACTGCCATCTCATTGGCGGCTATTGGAGCTACCACCGGGGCATTAGCCAGGAGTCATACTGGGCAGACTGCTCAGACCCTGAACAATCATTTAGCCAATGTAGCTCATGCCTTAGTTGTACAAAAAGGAATTAATGCTCAACTAAAAGGAAGCTTGATGGTGTTCAATCAGAGGATTGACCTCGTGCAGGAGCAAATTGATACCCTATGGCAAATCGCTCGACTTGGCTGTCAATGAAAATATGCTGGACTTTGAGTCACTAGCATATAACATGAGAATTTTCCCTGTGCTGCAAATCTGTCTAAACAATTGTCGAGCTATATTTTAGGTAATTGGACTGGAGAATTCGATACTACGACGGAGCAGCTGAGAGTGGCCATTGTAACAGTAAATTCTACCAGAGTGGACGCAGGACTAGCCACAGGATTATCATCATGGATTGCTGCGGCCATGAATCATCTGAAGGAATGGGCGGGCATGGGAGCGTTAGCAGGCCTTCTGGTGTTGGTCTCCTTGGTTTGCCTGTGGTATATATGCAAGATTAGAGTCTCACAACAGCGTAATGCAGCCATGATCATTCAGGCCTTTACAGCCATTGAAGCAGGACAGTCTCCCCAAGCATGGTTGGCTACCATAAAAAGCTAAAATGTTACGCTCAGGATGCGAGGCTAAGCACTGCACTCAGGGTCAGCTGCTTTCGACCCAGAGAAGAGCATGTCTGATTGCATGCGGGTTGATGCCCCAGGTCCCGCCTCTGAGAAAAAGGTATCGGATGGGTCTGATGCTCTTTGGGTGGATGACACCTAAATGAACATCGGCACAAAGTCCCAATTTATTTCTAATATCAGAGATAAGACCTCTACTCTTGCGTCTAAAACAAAAAGGGGGAACTGTAGAGAGCTGCGGAATGCTATGCCTTAAAGATGGAGCTGGTTTCTGCTTTCCAACTTCCCGATGGTGAGTGCTCTCTGTCACGAACAATTCCACATTTGGCTAAGGCTGAGGATCTGGCTTGCTTCCATGTATGTGGACCTATCTGCATTGCCCACGTGGCATGCTGGGGTTGGCTACCCAGAGGCTATTTAAGCTGTGGGCTGGCTTTCCCCAGGGTCAGATGATTGGTCAAGGTTCCTGAATAAACTGCATTGAAAAAAAGAAAAAAGAAAAGAAAAACAAATCTGCTGTGTTCTAAAAACATTCCAGTGACTTAAGATGGGGGCTGACATACAGCCGTGTAACAGAAGAACAAGAGAAGCTAACCTCAAGTTCTATATTAGATTTGAAAAACACATGTTTAAACAGCACCGAAGGGTTTCCTGTGAGAACATCGAAGATTACATAAATGACATCTCATAAAATCTGACATTCATATAAGTTTCAGAAGAGAAATTGGTTGCTTTCTGGTGAAATGAAGTAGGTCAACGTAGAGTTCATTTCCCATGCACATCCTCATTACCCCGAGGAACAACTTTCAAGAATTATTAAAAAAAAATATTGCTACACAAACTATGAACTTAAAAAATTTCATAACTGTTAAAACATGTAAGTGCTCAACAAAGCCTTCCATGTTCTCTGAACTGAGATCGTTTTAAGCTATTATTAAAAAAAAAAAAAATCTTAACTATTTTATGGGGATTAGAAGAAACTCCCAAAGGAGATCAGGCCTCTCAGAGAAAGTCCACAAAGTTCTTCTTGATCTACTTACAAATATTTAAAGATAAATATAGATAATTGTTAACCAAGAGGAAAATAAGAACTTAATAGATTTATGAACAATAATGCCATGTTTAAATACTTTTCTCTCAGAATAAAGATAAATTTCAAATACCTGCAATTTCTAATCTATGTATAGCTTCTGTTAATACAAACAGCATTAAATTCTAATAAAAAGAAACTACAGGAAATCTTACTTTTCTAATGGTCCACAGTAGCCCTACTCATTTATTGGGTTGTAACAATGTGGAGACAAATGCCATCCTCCTTTGCACCCAACAAAAGATTATCTTAAACATTGGAGAGATTTTCACCATCTTCTCTATACTTACAAAAGATGCAGAAAATACCTCACAGGGGAAAACTGAGAAACTGCTTTTACAAGGAGTAGAAGTATAGGTAAATCCTAGAATAAAGGGCAAATGAAACTAACCCCTCTATTTATATTGACAGTAGAGAAACAAGTCTTTGATGCAATACACCTTGATAGAACTTAAACTACTCAGCCTAATGAATTAGCTCAATGGGTAAAAATGGTGCCTGCTGCCAAGCCTGGCAGCCAGGTCTGATCCCTGGAACCCACACAGTAAAAATAGAAAATTAGCTTCCACAAGTTGTCCTCTGATCTCTCTATGTGTGTCCTCTGATCTCTCTATAAACACATTAAAAAGTTGTATCAAATCCATCATACAAGATACTTAGAAAATGACTTCTGTAACCCTTTGCACTCACCCATGCAATAACCAATATTGCATAAAGAAGCCAAGTGGACAAGGATGGAGATGTGAGCAAGACTTCTGGGCCACAAAGATAGTACATACCCAGCAGTGTCGAATTCTATGTTTCTATATAATTTAATATGCCCTTAATACAGTCCGTTCTTCATAAACGATTCTGAAGTGCCTCTTTTTTAACATCCCAGTCGAATCAGAGTCAGTATTTATTTGGTTTTCATGTGAACAGCAGCAGTATGCTTACACTATGATACCACAGGGATATACTGAAAGCCCCACATCTTTTCTCAAATCCTAAAACCTGACCTACACAATTTAAATTTTTTTCATGAATCTCCAAGTAAATATGCAGATGTCCTACTCTTAAGTTCTCCTTCATATGATGTTGCCATAGAGACGCCACTTTCACAGCAAGCCAAGAATGGTCATAAATCTAAAAATGCAAGAAGCTAAATATCTAGGCCATCTAGTTATTTCTTTGTTATCACTTTTAATTCTGACCATATTTTATTTTTTCTCTACTGAATGAATCTTTTAAGGCTTTGCACTTATATTTTACATGAATGCCTTTGACTCAAAGATATAAATGTGTCTTTGTGTAAGTCTTTAAGTTTCCCTTTGGGTTGAGTCCTTTTTTATTTGAAAAGCCACTATATTAATGGTAGAAAAAAAATCTACCAGAACAAATTATTCCTACTTAGAGCATTCCTGCTAAATTGCATAGTGGTCCTGGAACTAATTTTACTGGATAAGTGTTTACTGGATGGTAAAAGTTGGTCTGCTATACAATAATGTTGTTGTATCTACCATCCTCAGTTTTCTGGATCAATTGAACAAATGAAGAGTACTATCAAAGAAATCAATATTAAAACTAACGTCAGCTTCTAGCCTTTCTTAACCAAAGGCACTCTTATTAGTTCTTCTAAATCTAAATACATCCCTTTGAAAATCATGAATTATATCCTCATTACATTATGACTGGGTGTCCTGCAAGACTAGATGAAGGACTACACAAGCCATCTCTGTTAAAAGGGCTTTGGGAAATAATGAATACAATTTCTGAATTGCTATAGAGTCTATCTTCAATAAATGAAATGATTTAGAGCTAAAAATGAGTGACTTTTTCTCTGAGAGAAGACGGCCCATCATATATTTCACTCAACCCCAAGGGAAGCAAAGAGACTCACCCGATATTTTTAGTTGCCTCCTTCATTAAAACCCTTTAGTAGTTTAACCCTTGGGTTCATATTTTTCCATTTAAAAGTGTTCTAATTTTTTTCTGAAAGCACAGTCATCTGACTTTTAAAAACCAGGATGATACATATCTTTGATTAGGTTGACAAATGGGAACTTAAGTAGCTGAACTCAGCCCATCTGCCGTGGCTACAAACTCACTTTTTAATAACATTTCTTAAATGCTTTTAGATTCACATATTTAAAAAATTATCTAAGATAATTGGATTTGCCTTGTTTCTTCTTTATTTTAATTTTATATGTTTATTGTCTAAAGTAGTAGGTTTCATAATGATATTTTTTTGTTCAGCTATATCACTGATCTTATTCTTCCCATTTTGTAATGTGTATGAGTATATGCACACACATATGTGTGTGCAATGTATGCATATACATTTCCAGGTTCTACTTTAAAAGAAAACATGCTATTCCTGCATTTCTGTGTTTGGCTTTTTTTGTTTTTTGTTTGATTGATTTATAAGATGATGTTCAAGTCTATGCATTTCCTTGTAAATAAATTTCTTCATCTGCAATTCATTCTTCATTGCTGATTGAAACCTCTGTGTGTGTGTGTGTGAAATATAAATATAGATATTCATCATATCTCCTTTATACATTCATCTGACAGACAACAGGCATCATAACTACTCTTTCACTCTGGCAGAAGCAACTTAAGGGAAGAAGAAAAGGTTAATTTTGAGTTATAGTCCCAGGAGAGGACAGTCCATCATTGCAGGGAAGATGACAGTGAAAGCCTGGTGGAAAAACTGGGAGCTTGCATAGTCACATTGCATTTCTGCTCAGGAAACAGAGAGAACACAGGAAGTGGAGCTGGGCTGTAAATTCTTCAGTTCCACACCCAGCAAGGCTTGGAACTCCTGAAGGCTGCATAGCTTTCCCAAACAGTGCTACCAGGCGGGTACCAAGTGTCCCAGTATATAATCCCATGAAACCACTTCACTTGGCTGATTCCATCATTGTAATGATCATGAATTGTAGCAAAAGAAACAAATCACAGATGTCTCTGTCCTATGCAAATCTGGATTGTGAGATTTATTTCCAAGAGTTGTACAGCTCTGTCATTTGGTAGATTTATCTGGTTTTTTCAGGAATCCCCGTACTAATTCCTAGAAGGTCTGAAGCAACATTTTCACCAATGGTGACCATGTATGCCTTTCTCTTCACGTCTCAACCAGCATCTGTTGTTGGTTATTTTATTTATCACAATAAAACAAGTGAAAAGGTTGTTAAATTAGGGTGAAGACATGTTAGAAGAAAGGGGTAGGAGATTGGTGAGAAGAGAATAAGAGAAGGTAGAAGGATGAATGTTTCAAGAATGTATTATATACATGTATGAATTTGTTGTAAAATTAACTAATTTGAAGTCACATTGTTAGAGATAAAAGTTTATTGTAAAAAAAGATAATTCTGATCTGGATGATTTGGGTGAAACTATAAATGAGGGTGACACTGTCTTCTCATCAGGCATGTCTTCACTATGCTGTGTATCCATCCAAGCTTTCTATTTACTTGAATTAAAAAAAAAATCAATATGCTTATAAAAGAATTCATTGATCATTTGGAATAATTTAACTTTTTCCCCTTTTGTTGAAAATAAGTTCTTGTTTTACAAAATATATTCTGATTATAGTTTCCCCTCCCTCTACTCCTCCAAGTTTCTCCTCACCTTTCCTCCCATCCACATCCCTTTCTGCCTCTCATTAGAAAAGAACAGGTTTCCAAGGGAGAACAATAAAATATAATAAGATCTGACCCTAGCCTATCAGGTCTCATCAAAGCTGGCTACATCAACTTCCTCTGTGGGCTGGCAAGGCTGCAACCCCCAGGGGGAGGTGATCAAAGAGCCTGCCACTGAGTTCATATCAGAGAAAGCCCTGTACTCCTTACTAGGGAACCTGCTTGGAAACTGAGCAGCCAATCGGCTTCCTTAGAACAAGGGGTGTAAGTCCTCTCCATTCATGTTGGAGTATCTATCTCTGTAGGCCCCCCTGGGCCCAGGTACTCTGGCTCTGTTGTTTTCCTTGTGGAGTTCCTGTCCCCTCCAGGTCTTTCTCTCTCCCCCTTCTTTCATAAGGATTCAGGCACTCTCACCAAAGTTTGCCTGTGAATCTCAGTATCTCTTTTGATACCCTGGTGGGTAGAGTCTTTAGAAGGGGAAGAGGTCCTCCACTATCAGGGGACTATGGAAAGGGCATAAGGGAAGAAGAAAGAGGGTGGGTGGGACTGGGAGTTGACAAGGGAGGGGGCTGCAGGAGGAATACAAAGTTAATAAATTCAAATAAATAAATATATAAATAAATTAAATTTAAACAAAACAAAACAAACAGCCAAAATACTTGGGTCCATGGGGGCCTGCAGAGACCAATACCCCAACTAAAGACCATGCATGGAGAGGACCTAGATCCCCTGTTCAAAGGAAGTCCATTGGCTGCTCAGTTTCCAAATGGGTTCCCTAGTAAGGGACTCCTAGTAAGCAGTACAGGGGCTGTAGAAAAAAAAAAAAAAAAATATATATATATATATATATATATATATATATATATATATATGATAAAACAAAAACTATCTCATTGAAATTGAACAAGACAAACCAATAGAAGGCAAGGCACCCAAAAGAAGGCACAAGAATAAAAGACTCACTTGTTCATATACTCGGAAATTCATAAAATCACTAAACTGAAAGCCATAATCTATACTCAAAGGATCTGGTGCAAATCCATGTAGGCCCTATATATTTTGCTCTGGTCTCTGTGTGTTTATGTGAGCTTTGTTCATGGTTATTTAGAGGGTCTTGCTTTTTTTTTTTAATGTCCCCTATCCCCTTTGACTCTTACACTATTTCCACTACCTTTTCCACAGCCTTGAGTGGAGAGATTTGATGAAGACATCCCATTTAGGGTTGAATATTCCAAGGTCTCTCATTCAATATCTGGCTGTGGGTCTCTGTATTTTTTCCCATCTGCTGCAGAAGGAAGCTTTTCTGATGATGGCTGAGCAAGGCAGTATGATCTATAAGTATCGCAGAATGTCATTAGGAGTGATTTATCATTACCCGTCCCCCCCTTCATTTCACCCTAGGTCCCTGAACTCTCTGGTCCTTGGTCACATAAGCAATATTGGGTATGGGTTCCATTTTATGGTGTAGCCGTTAAGTGATATTGGCTGGTTATTCAGAAAAACTTTGTGCCTCTAACATATCCTACAGGCAGGGCAGCATTGTAAACCAAAGGTTTCGTGGCTGGTTGGTGTGTATCTTTCTCCTATCGTTGTTTGCAGAGTACCTTCTTCTACCAAAAATCTTAGAACATAAGGGTGAGGGTTCTATGTAGGCACCAGCTCAACTTTGGAGAGGTTTATTTTAGATATGCCAAAATAAGCTTTTTTCAGTATCCCTATGACTCAAAACACCTACATTAAAACAATGGAACTTCCTGCGAAGAAGACCCATTTGGTTCAACCATTTGGACTATTATATTGCTATTAGTCTATATTGCTGTTGGTATTGGAAACAAGAAAAGACAACAAAGTCCTAGATATGATGGTGTTGCTTGTGTTTCCTGCCACAAAATAACCTACGCTAATGACCATTTGACCTGTAACTGTGATTAGATATCCTGAAGTATGGGAGATAATCATGCCTCTCAGCCACATGAGCTCCAGTTTAATTGGAGTAACTTGACAGGATCAAATCCAGATAATATAAATAGCAATACTAGGGCTGGAAGGCTTTGAGAATCCCTGTAGTATAACCACTGTCTATTTCCTGAGAAATAACTTCTACCCTGTTGACTTTCAGACAGGACACCCAGTAATTTGAAACTGGTGCTTTTTATCCAGACCGAATGAAGGCAATTAATTTTTAGCAGCAACATTATCAGATTTAAGTTTACAAAAATTGACAAAAGACTAGCACAACAGAGTCCTCATGGGAGATATAGATACTGGACTAGGAATCTTAAAACTTGAACTTAGTAAAAATACATTCCTGAAGAAAGTATTCACATTATAAAAAAAAGGGGGGGAGGTATAAAGGGAATTTCATTCAAGGAGAGGAAAACAGATGGGAAACTCTTTGGAAAGGAAACTGTGCACTATAAGAATTGATAAAATACTAGTAAACTAGACATGTTTTTTCTAAAACTCAAAAGGAATGATAGTGCATGCAGCAAGGAGTATTAGCAGTCTTAATACATATCTGAAGTACCTGAGGGAAAAATAACCAACACTTCTTACGATAAAGGTTGAGCATGGTTAGTTCTCTATAAAAAATTCTTATAAAACCTTGGTCATAAAAATAAAGGAAACTTATAGCCCGAGAGACTGTGTCCATGTTTCCCAGTCAGGTGAGCATTTAGGATACATCATATTACAGTTATTTGGGATTGAATGAAACAATATTAGCATGTTGCTGGTGGGAAGCAGGTGAGCCACATGGTGAAATCATCACTGTTTGAGGCCTCATTTGGCTTCCTGATTGTGAAAAACTGGGATTTGATTGTATTCTCAAAATCTGTACCATTCCCCTTGCTTACAAGTCTGGCATTCTTGTCTCAACCCAGGTTCTAAATGTTCTTGATTATCCTGACTGCAGATATAAGGTCTCATATATTTCACCTCTAAATGCTGTTTTAGATGCAGAGGGCAAAAAGAGAACAACTCCAACCCTGATTGTGCTGTCTGCAGGCATTAGTATGGTCCAGGAGTTTTTCATAAATGGCTTTGATAACTTTCTTTATCCTGAAAATGTCTTTCTTGCTTACTCAGACTTATCATGAACAGGTCCTAAGGATGAGACTTCTAGGCATCACAAGACATAAACATTGTGTGTGTGTGTGTGTGTGTGTGTGTGTGTGTGTGTGTGTGCGCGCGCGCACGCGCGCGTGTGTGCCCCAAATGGAATGCCTGACCAACAGGTACATTAGCAAAGAACAGTTGGAGAAGGGGCATAATATTGACAGAATGTGGGAGTAGGAATGTGTTTACTCACTATGACAGGAGTTGTCACTAACTGGTCGCTATTATGATGTTTACTGGAAAAACGGCAATTATGTTGGAGATTCTGCAGACTGACTGAGTAAATAAAAACTCATGGCATTTGAGAGATGGAATGCTATAGACTGAGAGTGGGGATTATTCTGGGCTATCTTTAATCCCCTTAATAACCATTTGTCCCTAACCTCTGCATCTGATTTTTGTGACAATTAGGTTAAGTTTTAGAAAGATATTAATATTCACCATTAAAAAAATTTAAAGAATGTCATTAGATAACATCTAAAGCTTGTAGCAGAAGTGTATACGCTTTGCTATCATTTGTTGTAAACCTGATGTCCCTACCACTGTATTTAGCAAGTGAATTGATTTGTGACTTTTTTGTTTTATGATTACAAAAGTTCATATAACCTCTTCCACTGTGCAACATGTCACGCTGGGCCATCTGTGGCTGTGTTCTTAGGCCATAATTACTAACACTGGTTTGGAATGATCCATATTCCATTGAGCAAAAGCTATGTTTTGCATCAACACAGAACTGCACCATCCCCAGTATGTTCTGTATTTTAAAGTAAAAATTATCTGAAGGATAAGGAGTATTTCCAAACTTACAAGGTGAAGGCCTGTGTGCGTGTTCAAGTACATCAGCTACTTTGATGCTTTATTTTGCAATAAGCACTCACGTAGCTTTTGAGTAACGAATGCTACTTGTTGATGCTGTGGCTTTGAGAACTCTTAGCAAACTGGATGACTAGAACATCACTTAGTAATCCAATTTCATGATACCAAATGTCTGGTACTCTAAACAATGTGCTATTTCAGAGAATATCTTGAAAAACTGGTGGGAAAAAGAGCTAATCTTCATTTTAAGTTTTACTTAAAAAGAACAGTGTACTAAATATTGACCTCAAGACACTACATTTCTAGCAAATGAATTTTTAAAAGTACGAACAATTACCCTCAAGCAAACTTAATTTCACTCTGACTCAGTTTTACAGAATTCATTTTCACATTCCTCGTTATTTCTTTTTATTTCAAATTGACCCTCTCTACCTCCCTACAGCAACCTGCTGTTATACCTCCAAGTGACAGAAGTTGATTAAGGCTCCCTTCAGAAGCTGCCATTATCATTCAGGATTAGCTTGGAAGTTTTTACAATGGAGTGAAAAAAAAATGTTTTAACACTTTCTTGTCATCCTCTATCACCTTGATCCTAACAATTGTAGAGGACAGGACAGCATTTCTCAATTTAGTTATGAAAGAGAGACTATGGGACTAGAGGCAGATTAAGAGTCACACAAAGAGATTGAGAGAAAAGTAAGCAGGTAGTAGTAATTAGCATTTATCAAACACCAAGCAAGTGCCAAACAGAGATATGTTTATAGAACACGTCATATATATATATTTTTTGTCTACAGGTTAATACAAAATAAAATTGAATCTCGGAAAATCACTGAGATGTTAAGTGGCCAATACAATATTCAACCTCAGAGGAAGCATTAAATGAATGATACATTCAAAACTGGTCTGTGTGTGACCAGTTCATTGGTGTGTGAATCTTGAAGATGATGTTGAATACATAAAGGTAAAAGTTGAGAATTAAAGCCACACAACTCATACAGTACTGTTTCTTTCTCGGTGGTTCCTTTTAATAAGCAGATTTGTAAGGGTAGTAAGTTGAAGGCAGCAAAGATATAAATAAGAAGCAAGGCTCTATGGACTGGAAGAGGGAGCTTAAACTTACACAATGCAGGGCAAAGAATACATTCATTAGTGTGAAAAGAAACCAGCACAATCAGTGATTATTATGAAAGTCATATGGATGACTAGCGTTTGTGCTTTGTGAATGACCAAAGTGAGATAATAAATAGCCATGCTCATCAAGATTTCATGGAAATGGGTCACCTTGCTACTCTGGGTTGTGAAGGAAAAGTTGGGTTCTTTATCTTTCAGTTATGTTCGTTGTTAACAAGCTGAATTACAATTGCTAGTAATTTCAAGTCAATCATTCAAACCCCAAAGATTTGTGTTCCTATCTACTCTTACCTGTACAACAGTATGATAATGTCAATTCATTACATCACCAAAATTCTGTAAAATATTAAACTCTTTTTTTGTTAAAAAAAAAAAAGTAAGACAGATTTACAAGGTGCTAACATTGGAATGAAATTTCAGTGTGTAAGATTTTTGTATAGATTAATATATAGTCGAATACATTGCAATGGTCATTTTTTGCATCAGTTTAGCTACACTATTGATTATCTTACTTGGTCAAACAGTCTAGATACCACACTAAAGATCCTTTTTAGCTATGATCAACAGCTGTAATAAGTCACTTTAAAGTAAAAAATGTTATATTCTGTATTGAATACCTCTCATCTAATTGCTTAGAGATTTTAAAAGCAAATACAAGTGCTTACTAAAGAAAAATTAATCTTATTTTCAGACTATCTGAGTTTCCAGCAACTGCATTCAGGAACGCACTGTCATGAACTTCAGTTCCCAGGATGAAGCTTGCTCTTGAGATTTCAATCTTACCATCACTCACAATCTCTTCAAACATACATGATATAGGAAACGTATTGTGTGTGTGTTTTTCTAGGTAGGCAGACAAGTATAGGGATAGATAGAATGGTTATAGATTGATAGATAAAAACACGTCTATTGTTATTGCCCTTTATTTTTAATTTTTGTAGAAGATTTTCAACCCATGGAACTCTAAAATATTAACATATTGTCCCTGTTCTCCCTGTTCTAAATGCTCAATTTCTACCATTTATTGTTAAAAATCATTTTTATAAAACTGTTTGTTTCTCAGTTTCTCCCTCTTAACCCTTACTACCTCCTCTAAGGCCTCCTCTCCTGGCAGGCAGGAAGTCCAGACCAATTCTCTCCTGCTCAATGATTGGCTATAGGCTGCTTTATTGGCATATCAAGGGATAATGTGGAGTAGTGTTAACACAATACTGAGACAGGAGATTCTCGGAATAAGGATTGCAACAAGATACGGAGGGTACAGAAATTAGCATTGGAATCACACAATGACTTTATACCTACAATTTATTTCTTTCAGTGTTTTGGAATATTAGGAATGCATCTTATACAAAGGTAAGCAAGTAGGTGAGTGTGGTTCAAAATGAAATTTTGAATTCATTCATCTATTAGTTAGTGAAATTGAAATTTGCAAAAATATATTAAATAGAAAATACTTCATCAATTAAGAACAAGAGAAGGTTGAAGGTTTAGTTATGTACTCAGAGATAATATATAAATGATAAATAACTGTCATTTGGGCAAGTAACATGTTCCATAAAGTTGGGAATAAAAACAAGTTCCAATTTTATGGAATAACACACCACAGCTATGTGGAACTTTGAATTGCTAGTGTCTCAGATGCACCAACAAGCCTTTTTATCCCACAAATATTTACACTGGTTTGATCAACTTTACTTTCAGCTTAATTCTTTGAGTCGGCATATGAAAGGAAAACATTATTTTATTTGGTTTAAAGAAGAATATTTTATTCTCTTCAATTCTCTAGAAAGAAAAACTGAAATGAACTTTTATCTGTGCTCATATTATCCATCCTTTAACTTGTTCATTCATTTAAAATCTTAATATTAAGCCTGATGTACATAAAATGAATCAAGAGACTTTTAGGCACCAACATCTGGGTCAAAAGTCCTAAGTCTTGATGCCTACCTTCAAGGTGCTTATTGCCTTTTCGAGGAGCCCAGGCGTAACAGAGTTCAATAACAAGAAAATTGTGTTTAACTAAATGTCATGACACCTAGAAGCAATAACAAATACTAAAGTATTTTTGAGAGGGAATGAGAGTACAATGACTGTACAAGTCAATGTTAAGTACAGAAAATAAAAACTTCTGGTCCTCATAGGTTATGGTAGAGTCAGTTAGAGAATGATTTTGTTGCCACCTGTCTTTGCAGTTCACAGTGAGATCTTGCTGGTTTTTTTAATTAAATTTTTATTTTTTATATTAAATACAGTTTATTCAGTTTCCCAGCTGTAGCCCCCTCCCTTTTTCCCTCCCAATCCCATCTCCCCTCCCTCATCTCCTCCCATGCCCCTTTCCAAGTCCACTGATAAGGGAGGTTCTCTTCCCCTTCCATCTAGAAGAGATCTTGCTGTTTTAATCATGAACAATGCCTTGAGGTATTGTGTTAGTCAGTGTTCTGTTGTTGTGAAGAGACACCATGACCATGGCAACTCTTATGAAGGACAGCATTTAGTTGAGGATTATTTACAGTTTCAGACATTTATCCCATTTTCATCATGGTGGAAAGCATGGCGGAATGGTCTACAGAGATGCTGTGAAGACAAGGGAGAAGTAGATGAGAATTCTACATCAGGAAGCAGGAGGAATTTGGGGAGGACTTTTGGGAGACCTCAATGCCCATCCCCATTGGCACACTTCCTTCAACAAGGCCACAACTACTAATCCTGCTAAATAGTGCTACTTCTTGGTAATCGCATATTCATATCTATGAGCTTATGGAAGCCATTCTCATTCAAACCACCACAGTCACTAACATTAGAAAAGGCTACTCCAGAGCTATTGATGGACCAAGATTAAAAAAAAAAAAATCACAAATGTAAGATGTCTGAACACCCACAAGGTATGTTTGAGCTACAGTATAAGAGACCCTCTCCTTGCCTATTATTTTCCTTCCTCTCCATCCCCTCAAAGTTTTCTTATTGAAGAAGCTTCTTTCGTTCTTGGAATTTCCCATTCCCATTTATTCTAGAAAGAGCAATGGCTGTTGTCACACCTGCTACAGATCTAGCTTGGATCAAGGGCTCTCCTGCTAGGTGAAATTTATCATCTACTTCAATTCTGTAAAGCTTTTCCAAAATTCCTTCTGAGAGAGCCCATGCTCTCTCACTGCTAGGATAATTATCTCACATTCTTAGTTAAAATAATTAACTCAATCACTAAACTTACAAATATTTTTATGGAGAGTGCTTGTGGAGAAGAAATCGCAAGTGATAGCTTGAGTAGAAGTTAAACTTCAAAAAGGAAAGAAAGAAGAATGAAGGTGACAAAGCTTCCATATGTGTCAAATGGGTATCAAAAGGAATGACAGGATGTATAACCAAGAATTTAGAAAATTAAGTCATGTACCATGGGCTTCAGGTATGTGGCTCTGCTCTGAGAAAGTGGTGAATTTCTGAGCAACAAATGAGAAACTTTGAAGGTAAAGTTTAGGAAGTAAAACTTACATTACTGATCTGGAAGCTCCAGATAGGAAGTGTATCAAGCACACAGGAAGAAGTATGAATCACATGTAACTGCCCTGGATGACACTGATAGAGACTGAAAAGTTCAAGGTGGAGGCAGTGGCAGAATCCATGTTTGATGAAGATCCTCTTCCTCAGACCCCTTCAGCTGTGTCCTCACATGTCCACAGAGACAAATTCCCGCTGCCTCCTGGGGGCCCCACCTTCCTTAGACCTAAATAGGATTCCCTTTCTGAAGGTCCCACTGTTCAGCACTATAGCAGAGCAAATGACAGAAAAGAGCATAAAAAGTCAGAAATATTGTGAGAATAGAGTCAAGTAAGAAGAAGCTGTTCAAATAAATGACAAGCTTGGTTGTTTCTGTCTACGGCCTCCCAGTCTCTCACCTTCAAGTGCAGATCATTCTACTTCAGTGTCATGACTAAACATACATACGTTACTCTCAGTCTGTGACTGTTTGATCGTTCATCGGCTCAGGTTTGTGGTTATCAAATAATCACTAAGTGCCTACTGTATACCAGGTGTTCTCCCAGCTGTATGCATAAAGTCATCACTGTAAAACGTGTTTCTGCTCCAATCCTGTCACTACCTCACTCCTTACTAAGGCCTACATCATGGCCAGCCTTTAACATCTGTTTCTGTCCTCATTCATTCCTGCATTATGACTTTCATGCTCCATTCAGTGAATTTGTTAGTGAGTTCTAAGATTTGGGGTAGCACCTCTGGGATTTTGTCATCTTCTGCCAGCAGTGTCAATCACTTTTTTTCCATCCAAGTTGAGTGCCTTTTGATTCTTTCTGTTCTGTAATTCTTTTTGTTAGGTATTTTTATACTAGGTCAAGGGTATAATTTTTGTACTAAGTGAGGAGTGAGTATCCTTACCACATCTATGACTATAATGAAAACTTTCAGCTCCTCACAATTGAGGGTGAAAGCTATACAATTGTCCTAATAATAAAGGATTTTTTCTCCTCTATCTAATTTTAGGTATGAAAAATATTGGATCTTGTCAAATTCTTTTTCTGCTTCAGTTGAAATGATCGTAATTTTTGTTCTTCATTCTGTTCATGTGGTTAAGTCATGTGAACAGATTTCCCTGCATTGAACCATAACTATATCCTAGAGGATAATTCTTCTTGATGATGGTGAGTGATATCTCAATATATTCTTGACCTAGTTTGCTGTTACTTTTATTAAAGTTACTGCATTTATGTTTCTCAGGAATAGTAGTCTGAGATGTTCTTCTTTAGTAGCATCTTGTTGCGTTTTTATATGAGTACAATACTAGAACTGTAAATACATTTGAACTTTTTTCTATATTTTATAAAAATAAGTTTAAGAAATTTTGGCATCAAAAATTTTAAAAATATTTGGAAGAATTCACTCATGAATCAATTTACTTTCACAAATTTAAAATAGTAAGTAAATATTGTGGTCTGAATATGTGCGTATCTTAAATTATCCCTAAATTAATACATTGAAATCAAAATCATCAAGATAAAGGACTATTAATATGTAAGATTATTAATTTATAAGGCCAGTGACTTCACAAAGGAGATTATCTCCTCCTAAAAGAGACCACAGAGAGTTAGATAACTCTTTGAACAAAGTAAACACAAAAGGGAAAGACTGACATCTATGCACCAGATTCCAAAACATCCAATGACCTGAGCTTTAATTTTCAGCCTCCAGAACTATGAGATATAAACATTTATTGCTGATAAATCAATAGGAACATATTTTGTTACAGCACCAAAGCAATATGAAAATAAGAAATGTTGATTACTGACCAAATCATTTCACATGTTACTACTCTATTAAGATTTTCTGTTCTTTTATGACTTATTCTTACTAGATTGTTTGCTTCTAGAAATGTATCCAAATCTTATCCAGTTCATTGGTATTTTCTACCTTTTATAAATATTTGCATTTTTCTTAGTCTTTTTAAATTGAAAAATGGATTTTTTTTCATGCAATATATTCTGATTATGGTTCCCCCTCCCCCAGCTCCTCCTAGATCCTCCTCACTTCCCCACCCACACAAATCCACACACCCTTTCTTGCTCTCTTCTCTTAGAAAACAGCACACTTTGGTGAAATCTCTCCTGGTGATAATTAACTCATTCCTGTGTGCACGATAAAGCGCACATAAATCTCCGTGAGAAAGAAAGTAAATAATGACCATATGTACTTTGTAATGTACATATGACACCCTCCATTGTTGGTATAATGTTCTTTTAAAATGTGTACACCTTACCCTTCTTCACTCAAATGCTGATTTCTCCTCCCCACTCTGGTTTCAATCTGGATATTGCATTGTGATACTCATTCTAAGCATCCTGTCTCAACTCTTATGTAAACAGGCCAAAATAAAGCAACTAGACACAATGCTGAGCAATGGGAGGAGCCACATGACAGGAAAGAGGGGAGGAGCTAGAAGGCAGGAAATGAGTGTGAGGAAAGAGGCGAGAGAACAGGGCTTGGGAGAGGGCTAGGAGAGGGAGCTGGAGGACAGATTTTGGAGATTGGAGATGGACTGGACATAATATTTCACAAAAAGCAAGTATAATGTGGGAAATCTAAATGTTAGGAAACTATGAGGGCTTGGAGGTTTATGATGGAGTAAATATTGCCCAACATTGTGTTCTAGGTTAACTAAATAAACCCAGTCTCTGTGTGGTGATTTGGTTACACAGCTGCTTAGGATTAAGAGCAGCATTACTAAAAGATAAATCAATAGTAAATACTAATCACAACCTACAACACTCCATGAAGATGCATTTTTAGATTGGCTGAGTAAAACAAACTCACAATAATGGCCTGGGAGACAATCCAGTGTGGTCTAGGCCATACTAATAGTGAGAAAATCACTATTAACCATGTCTGCTCTCAACCTTCTGGGTAGATAACATCATCTAAAAAAACAAAATAGACCTAAATAGGACAATACAAACAAAAAAAACAGAAAAACAAAGAGCCAAAGAGAAAGCACAAGAAACACATATAGTAGAGACTAATACATTGGAACATACAGAAATCTCCAAAACACAAAATCAGAAAACATAATATATGAGCAAAAACTTTTAAGGTAAAAAACAAACAAGCAAACAGACAAAAACTGCCCAGTCAAACATTCTGAGACTAATTAATTAATTATTTAATTAATTTAAAAGATCCTCTAAATTACTACAGAGTTCACTTTGTGTTGGCCATCTACATAGCTAGTCATGGAGCCAGCCTTATGAGAAGTTTGAATACACAGTGAGATTCCATTAAAGAAAAATAATTTGTCACTTGTGAGTGATTATTAACTAGAGATACTTTCTGGCTTAGGGATGGGAGCTTGTGTCCACTTCCACTATCTGACCTAAGACCCCATCAGGCATAGACCTCTTGCAGGCCTTGTGCATGCTATCATAGTGTCTGTGAGTTTATATGTGTATTTGTCCTGCTGTGTTTAGAAGGCCTTGTTTCCTTGAATACTCACCCTCTGACACTTACAGTCTCTAAGTACCTTCTTCCACAGGTTCCCTTAGCTGTGAGGAAAAGGCATTGATAGAAATAGAAACATCCCACTTAGGATTGAGTGTTCAACGGTCTTTTACTTTCTGAACATTGTCCAGTAATGAGCCTCTAATTATTATCACCTGCTGCAGCAGGAAGCTTCTCTGATCGTGGCCAAGCAAGACACTGATCTAAGAGTACAGCAGAATGCCATTAGGAATCATTTTGCTGCTACGTTCCTTAAGCACAACACAGTGACTCTCAACCTTCCTAATGCTGTGACCCCTTAATACAGTTCCTCAAGTTGTGGATACCCCCAACCATAAAATTATTTAAATGCTCCTTCATGACAATAACTTTGCTACTATTGTGAATCATGTAAAATATCTGATAAGCAGAATAGCTAATATATGACCCCTGCAGGAGTCATGACCCACAGGATGAGAACCACTGGGGTTTAGTATGTGGTACTGTAATATACATTGCATGCTACCAGAGGATAAACAGCAAGCCAGCTATAAAACTTTTTGTCCTCAGCGGTAACCTACATTCAAAACAAAATATCGCAAAAGTGGCACAAAGCTTGTAAGAGTAACCAACAAGTATCTGATTTGAGTTAACCCATTGGATGGAAGCTATTCCTAACCCTTGGTGGTGACCAAGGACTCCAGTCTAGATAACGCAGGGAACCAGAAAAAAAGTTCATATTGTTGTATTGAATGTAGTGTCCCTTTCACTTCCAACTTCATGTCTGAATCTTCTATCTCTCTCTCTTTTTATGTATAATTTCATTTTATTTTTTTATTAATTACATTTTATTCACTTTGTATCCCCCCATAACCCCCTCCCTCCTCCCGTTCCGGTCCCACCCTCCCTCCCCCTTCTTCACGCATGCCCCTCCCCAAGTCCACTGATAGGGGAGGTTCTCCTCTCCTTCCTTCTGATCTTAGTCTATCAGATCTCATCAGGAGTGGCTGCACTGTCATCTTCTGTGGCCTGGTAAGGCTGCTCCCCCCTCAGGGGGAGGTGATCAAAGAGCAGGCCAATCAGATTATGTCAGAGGCAGTCTCTCTTCCCATTACTATGTAACCCACTTGGACACTAAACTGCCATGGGCTACATCTGTGCAGAGATTCTAGGTTATCTCCATGCCTGGTACTTGGTTGGAGTATGAGTCTCTGGAAAGACCCCTGTGTTCAAATTTTCTGGCTCTGTTGCTCTCCTTGTGGGATTCCTGTCCACTCCAGCTCTTACTATTTCCCACTTCTTACATATGATTGCATGCATTCTGCCCAATAGTTGGCCATAAGTCTGAGTGTCTGCTTTGATAGTTTGCAGGGCAAAGCCTTTCAGAGGCCCTCTGTGGCAGGTTCCTAACTTGTTTCCTGTTTTCTTCTTCTGATGTCTATCCTCTTTGCCTTTCAGGGTGGAGATTTAGCGTTTTAGTCAGAATCCTCTCTCTTGATAAGTTTCTTTAGATGTACAGATTTTAGTAGGTTTATCCTATGTTATATGTCTATGTGAGTGAGTATATACTGTGTGTGTGTTTCTGCTTCTGGGACAGCTCACTCAGGATGATCCTTTCCAGGTCCCACCATTTACCTGCAAATTTCATGATTTCCTTATTTTTCATTGCAGAGTAATATTCCATTGTGTAAATGTACCACAATTTCTGCATCCATTCTTCAGTTGAGGGGCCTCTGGGCTGTTTTCAGTTTCTGGCTATTATAAATAAAGCTGCTACAGACATGGTTGAGCAAATGTCCTTATTGTGTACTTGAGCCTCTTTTGGATATATGCCTAGGAGTGCAATGGCTGGATCTTGAGGAAGCGCTATTCCTAGTTGTCTGAGAAAGCACCAGATTGATTTCCAGAGTGGTTGTACAAGTTTACATTCCCACTAGCAGTGGAGGAGGGTCCCCCTTTCTCCACAACCTCTCCAGCATGTGTTGTCTTGGCCATTTTGAATTTTTGATCTTGGCCATTCTGATAGGTGTAAGGTGAAATCTTAGGGTCGTTATGATTTACATTTCCCTAATGGCTAATGACATTGAGCATTTCTTTAAGTATTTCTCTGCCATTCGATATTCCTCTACAGAGATTTCTCTGTTTAGCTTTGTTCCCCATTTTTTAATTGGATTAATTGGTTTGCTGCTTTTCAGCTTCTTTAGTTCTTTATATATACTGAATATTAGCCCTCTGTCAGATAAAAGGTTGCTGAAGATTCCTTCCCAATCTGTAGGCAGTCGTTTTGTTTTGATGACATTGTCCTTTGCTTTACAGAAGCTTTTCATTTTAATGAGGTTCCATTTATTGATTGTTTCTCTTAGAGCCTGTGCTGTTGGTGTTCTGTTCATGAAGATGTCTCCTGTGCCAATGAGTTCTAGGGTACTCCCCACTTTTTCTTCTACCTGATTTATTGTGTCTAGTTTTATGTTGAGGTCTTTGATCCACTTCGGCTTTAGCTTTGTGCAGGGTGATAAGTAAGGATCTACTTGCATTTTTCTACATGTAGATATTTCAGTTAGACCAGCACCATTTGTTGAAGATGCTATCTTTTTTTTCCATTGTATGGTTTTGACATCTTTGTCAAAGATCAGGTGTCCATAAGTGTGTGGGTTTATTTCTGGGTCCTCTGTTCGGTTCCATTGATCCACCATTCTGTTTCTATGCCAGTACCATGCAATTTTTATAGCTGTTTCTCTATAGTACAGCTTAAGATCAGGGATGGAGATACCTGAAGATGATGAAGATCTTTTATTGTAGAGGATTGTTTTAGCAATTCTGGGTTTCTTGTTATTCCATATGAAGTCGAGAATTTTTCTTTCCAGGTCTGTAAAGAATTATGTTGGTAATCTGATGGGAATTTCATTTAATCTGTAGATTGCTTTTGGTAAGATGGCCATTTTTACTATGTTAATCCTGCCAAACCATGAACATGGGAGATCTTTCCATCTTCTGATATCTTCTTCTAATTCTTTCTTCAGAAACTTGAAATTTTTTTCATACAAGTCTTTGACTTGCTTGGTTAGGGTTACACCAAGGTACATTATGTCATTTGTGGCTATTGTGAAGGGTGTTGTTTCTCTAATTTCTTTCTCAGCCCATTTGTCTTTTGTATACAGGAGGGCTACTGATTTTTTTTTTTTTAGCTAATTTTGTATCCGGCTACTTTGTTGAAGGTGTTTATCAGCTGTAGGAGTTCCCTGGTAGAGTTTTTGGGGTCAATCACGTATACTACCATATCTTCTGCAAATAATGATACTTTGACTTCTTCCTTTCTGATTTCTATCCCCTTGATCTCCTTCAAGTATCTTATTGCTCTAGCAAGGACTTCCAGAACTATCTTGAAGAGATATGGAGAGAGTGGACAGCCTTGTCTTGTCCCTGATTTCAGTGGGATGGCTTTAAGTTTCTCTCCGTTCAGTTTGATGTTGGCTATAGGCTTGCTGTATATCGCCTTTACTATGTTTAGATAGGTGCCTTGTATCCCTGATCGCTCCAATACTTTAAACATGAACGGATGTTGGATTTTGTCAAATGCTTTTTCAGCATCTAGGGAGATTATCATGTCGTTTTTTTTTTCTTTCAGTTTGTTAATATAGTGGATCATATTGATAGATTTCCATATATTGAACCACCCCTGCATGCCTGGGATGAAGCCTACTTGGTCAGAGTGGATAATATCTTTGATGTGTTCTTGTATTCGGTTTGTAAGTATTTTGTTGCGTATTTTTGCATCAGTGTTCATAAGGGAGATTGACCTGAAATTCTCTTTCTTTGTTGGGTCTTTGTGAGGTTTAGATACCAATGTGACTGTGGCTTCATAGAATGTGTTTGGTAATGTTGCTTCTGTTTCTATTTTGTGGAATAGTTTGAAGAGAACTGGAGTTAGCTCTTCTTTGAAAATCTGGTAGAATTCTGCGCTGAAACCATCTGTTCCTGGACTTTTTTTGTATGGGAGACTTTCGATGACTGCTTCTATTACCTTGGGGGATATAGGACTATTTTATTGATTTACCTGGTCCTGATTCAGCTTTGGTAAGTCAAATCTATCAAGAAAATTGTCCATTTCATTTAGATTTTCAAATTTTGTGGCATATAGACTTTTGAAGTAAGTCCTAATGATTGTTTGGATTTCCTGAGTGTCTGTAGTTATGTCCCCCTTTTCATTTCTGATTTTGTTGATTTGGATGGTATCTCTCTGCCTTTTAGTTAGCTTGGCTAGGGGTTTGTCTATCTTGTTGATTTTCTCAAAGAATAAGCTCTTGGTTTCATTGATTCTTTGAATTGTTTTACTTATTTCTAATTGATTGATTTCAGCACTGGTTTTGATTATTTCCAGCCGTCTACTCCTTTTTGGTGTGTCTGCTTCTTTTTTTTCTAGGATTTTTAAGTGAACCATTAAGTTGCTTGAATGAGCTGTCTCGAATTTCTTCTTGAAGGCACTTAGTGCTATGAACTTTCCTCTTAGCACTGCTTTCATTGTGTCCTACAAGTTTGGGTATGTTGTGTCTTCATTTTCATTGAGTTCTAGGAAGACCTTAATTTCTTTCTTTATTTCTTCCCTCACCCAGCTGTCATTTAGTATCAAGTTGTTCAGTTTCTGTGTGTGTATGATTTTTGCTATTTCTGTTGTTGTTGACGTCAAGCTTTATTCCATGTAGACCAGACAGGATATAAGGGATTATTTCAATCTTCTTGTATCTGTTGAGGCTAGCTTTGTGACCAACTGTGTGGTCTATTTTGGAGAAGGTTCCATGAGGTGCTGAGAAGAGGGTAAATTCTTTTGTGTTTGGGTGTAAGGTTCTGTAAATGTCTTTTAGGTCCATTTGATTCATGACCTCTGTTAGAGATATTATTTCTTTGTTTAATTTCTGTTTTGTTGACCTGTCCTTTGTCTAGAGTGGGGTGTTGAAGTCTCCCACTATTAATGTGTGGGGATCTATGTGTGGTTTCAGTTTTATCAATGTTTCTTTTACAAATGTGGGTGCCCTTGTATTTGGGGCATAGATGTTCAGTATTGTGATGTCTTCCTGGTGTAATTTTCCCTTGATGAGTATGAAGTGTTCTTCCCTATCTCTTTTTATTAATTTTAGTTGAAAGTCTACTTTATCAGATATTAGAATGGCTACTCCTGCTTGCTTCTTGGGTCCATTTGCTTGGAAAGCCATCTTCCAACCCTTTACCCTCAGGTAATGTCTATCTTTGTGCCTTAGGTGTGTTTCTTGTATGCAACAGTTTGCTGGGTTTTGTTCATGCATCCATTCTGTTAGTCTGTGTCTTTTTATTGGAGAATTGGGTCCATTGATATTGAGAAAGATTAATGACCAGTGGAAGTTAGATCCTTTGATTTTGATGTTGGCTGTGGTCATAAGGTTGTGTGCTTGGCTGTTTTTTGTTTTACTGTAGTGAGGTTAATTATTTTCTGTGTTTTCTTGAAAGTAGCTAGTTTTCTTGGATTGTATTTTCCCTTCTAGTGTCTTCTGTAATGCTGGATTTGTGTGTAGGTATTGTTGAAATTTGTTTTTGTCATTGAATATCTTGTTCTCCATTTATGAGGACTGAGAGTTTTGCTTGGTATAGTAGCCTGGGCTCACATATGTGTTCTCTTAGGGTCTGCATGATATCTGTCCAGGCCCTTCTGGCTTTCATAGTCTCTGTTGAAAAGTCAGGTGTGATTCTAATGGGTTTGCCATTAGATGTTACTTGGCCTTTTCCCTTGCAGCTTTTAGTATTTTTTCTTCATTCTGTATACTTACTGTTTGGATTATTATGTGGCAGGAGGATTTTCTTTTCTGGTCTAATTTATTAGGTGTTCTGTAGGCCTCTTGTATTCTTATTTTCTCTCCTAGTTGGGGAAATTTTCTTAAATGATTTTGTTGGAAATATTTTCTGGGCCTTGGAGCAGGGAATCTTCTTTTTCCTCTATTCCTATTATTCTTAGGTTTTGTCTTTTTATGTTGCCTTGAATTTTTTGGACAGTCTGTGTCAGCAATTTTTTAGATTTAACATTTTCTTTGACAGATACATCTATTTCTTCCATTGTATCTTCCACACCTGAGATTCTTTCTTCCATCTCTTATAGTCTATTGGTTATGCTAACCTCTGTAATTACTGTTTTTTTCCCTAAGTTCTTTCTCTCCACAATTTCTTCCATTTGTGTTTTCTTTAATTTTTCCAATTTTATCTTTAGATCTTGAGCTATTTTGTTGATTTTCTTCACCTGTCTGACTGTATTTTCCTGTTTTTCCTTCAATTCCTTCAGCTGTTTGTTTGAACAATCTTCTGTTTCTTTTATTTCATTCAGTTACTTAAACATTTCCTCTCTTAAGGCCACAAACTGGCTGAAACTTCCTGTATTTCTTTATGGATGGCCATAATCTGTTTGAATTTATCTTCCTCTAGGTCTTTACTCATTTTATTTGATTCCTCTTATCTTCTTCATGAGTATGGATGTTAGGTCATCTTCTTGAATTTCAGTTATGCTGGGGTGTCCAGGGCTACTTGTCCCTGGATAACTGGGTTCTAGAGATGCCATATTGCTGTGTCTTTTGTTGGTTGAGCTTTTACGCTGGCCTCTACCTATTGGGCTCCCCTCAGGCATAGAGACCTGAGTGGTAACTGTGGTCCTTGTTAGTTGAGAGGGCTCTCCTCTCCCCCAGAGAAGTCCTGAAGACAGCCTCCCTGCTTCTGGGTTTCTTGCTGTAAATTTAATGAGCTGCTGCTATAACCTGTGCATCCCGTGGTTTGGTCAGTTTTGTTAGGGATAACTGGTCTCCCCTTTGAGCAGTATTTGGGGGTTGATCTCTGGGATTCCAGGCTTTTGTAGGTCTGAGGTTGGTGCTCTGTGCCCCAGTACCCAAGAGGTAATCTGTGGTGGGTAGTACCTCTCTTCTGGTAACAGCAGGCTATGTGGTGCAAAGCAGGTCCCTGGGTTGGGCTGGTCTGCGGGGCCTTTTCTAGGGATATAGTGGGTGGCCTAAGTCAGTCTCCTTTGCTTTGTTCCCTGTGAGGGTTTCTCCTGACAGGGACTCCCAGTCTCTGTTGCCATGGGGCGCACAGCTCTGTCTGTGCTGGAGACCTGGGTGCGCAGCAACTGTCTGCGCCTGTGCCTGGAGTCCAGTTTAGTGATGGCGACTCGAACCCGCAGGTCTGCAAGACTTTTTTCCAGGGAAAGACTGAGTGACTCAAGTCAGTACCGTTTCCTTCTTTCCCTGTGGGGTTTTCTCGAGACTGGGACTGCCAGTCTCTGGTGTTTTTTGTGCCCAGCAAACAGCCTGGGAAGAGCCACACAGGCGTGTGGCTCTGGTCTGGGGACCTAGTGCCTGCGAGACCCGGGATCTCTTCTGGGTTCTGGCTGGGTGGCCTGAGAGTGGACCCGACTGATTCCCATGCTGTGGGGGTTTCCTCTCACCTGGGAAACATGATGGCTGTTGTTTTAGGGCCCAGAATTCAGTCTCTTGGTCACTGTATGAAAATGTTGTCCTGCTCCTCAGACTTAGTGTTCTCCTGGCGTCGCCATCTTGTCCCCCCGCCCCTCTCTCTCTCTTTTAAGTCTAGCTAAAAATTTATCAATTTTCATATTTTCAAAAAGACTTTGGAGCAATCAGTCCTACATGGGATTTATTCATTAAAGCACTCCCGTCAAAACTCAAGGGTGTATTTTGAAGAGGGGGTGGGAAGAGTTATCCAGAGGTGATACATAACTCCAAGGAAGCACTGTCTTCCAGACACAACAGGACTGACACACATTTGAATTCCCAGCCACTGTGACAGTATGCACAGAGCCTGTACAGATTCATGAGATGGGGACCTCAGCACTGAAGTTGGAAAGTGGACACGAGCTCCCACCCCTAACCAAGAAACTCTGCAGTTGATAGCCACTGGCGAAGTGAAAGTAAATGTGCTTCGGTGGGATCTCACTGAATATATCAACCACACCTCAGAGCAGGCCCTATGCCCAGGACCAGCTGTATAACAACAAATGAACTAAGTGGTATTTTTGTAGACTTCTTGTCTCATTTTGCTATGTAGGGCTTTTTTTCTCCCTTGTTGGTGTTTTGCTTATTTTTTTGGTTTCCATTTTGTGTTTGCGTGCATTTTTTTTTTTTGATTGTTTTGTTTTCTGTTGAGGACATAAAGTTGAATGAGTAAGAAGGATCTGGGAGAGATTAAGGAAGAAGGACTATTTATATTTTATGTTTTTTTTTCAATTAAACAATTAAAATGACTGAGCCCACACATGTTGATATTTTTACTTTGTTTTTCTAGGTTTTGTTTCCTCTATAGCTGATATGATTTTTTTTTCCTTTAGACTATAGTTTGTAGCACTTAATTTTAAATATGACTTTACAAATACTATCTTTATTTTTTTTTATATGGAATGAAATGCCTTGGAGTTCGGGAGGACTTCCAGAAATTTTGATACATCCTCCCTAGTCTTCGGTTTGTTGGTTTATTTGTTTTTTTAATAGATTAATCTTTTATACAATACATCTTGACCACAATTTCCCCTCTCTCCACTTCTCTCCACTGCCCCTCTCCACCTTCCCTCCTTCCCTGATTCTCTCCCCTTCTGTGTCCCTTCAGAAAGGAACAGGCCTCTAAGAGGTAACAGCCAAAAAAAAAAAAAAAAAAAAAAAAAAGATACAATAAATCTAGGTAAAACCCTGGACAAGGCAACCCAATAGAAGGAAAAGCATCACAAGGAGAGGCAAAGAGTCAGAGAAGCACCCCCACTCCTACTGTTAGGAATCCCACAAGAACATCAGCTAACAGCCGTAGTAAATATATAGGCCCTGGTGCAGACTCACGCATACCCCATGCTTGCTGGTGCAGTCTCTGTGAACCTATATGAGCCCTGATATGTTGGTTCAGTGGGCCATGTTCTCCTGGTGCCCTTTGTCTCCTCTGGCTCCTACAATCTCTCTGCCCTCTCTAAGTCCCACAATCTTTCCTCCCTCTCTAACTTCTACAATCTTTCTTCCCCCTCTGACTCCTAATACTGTTCTTCTCCCTCTTCCACGGGGTTCTCTGATCTCTGCGGGGAGGGACCCGATGAAGACCTCCAACTTAGACTCTCTTTCCACACAATGTCTGAATGTGGGTCTCTGCACCTACTCCCATCTGCTGCTGGAGGAAGCTTCTCATGTGATGATTAGACAAGACAAAGAGATCTATGAGTATGATAGAAATGATTTGATTTTTATTATTTATTTTCTTTTTTTTTTTTCTTTCTCCATGAGATCTAAGGCTAGTTATCAGTTTGAGATCTTCCTTCTTTTCTTTAAAGTGAATTTTTATCACAGTAAGTTTCCCCTCTACATAGCTCTTGTTGTATCCCAGAACTCACCCAAGCGCAGTTAGCGCAAGTGGCGCTTCTCCCAGTTGACACAAGGTGATGCATAGTTCTTCTTCGACTCTCTTGCTTGCATCACGTTTTTTGGTGTTTGTGACAACATAGTCTCCAGGGTTGTCTTTATCTCTCTGGATAGTTTTTCTTGGTTTTTCCTGTCAATGGAATTCCTTGGCCTCTTTCTCTTCTTTAATAATCTCTCTTTGGGTTATCCATATCATAACTTTGATGTACCTACTAAAGACGAATCATCTATTTACTGCTAGAGAGACATGGTTTCCAATGTAGGCAGCTTTTTTTTTGACATCTATATGCATATTTTAAAAGCACAGTGAACCAAAATTAGCTTTAAAATCTAGGTTTTTTGTTGTTGTTGTTGTTTGTTTTTCTCTTCCTCCCTTCCTTCCTTCCTTCCTTCCTTCCTTCCTTCCTTCCTTCCTTTCTTTCTGTCTTTTTTTTCAGTCTTCCTCTAATGCCTCGAAAAACAGTGACGGAATCACCATCTGTGTTGTGCTTTCCAAGATTTTTAGAAACAGGAGGCAAATATAAGATTTAGACCTCAAGAAGGTCATTCTTCCTTCTCTTTTGAGAGAGCACAGATTGCCTGGTGGGAGAAGTCAACCTTGAGTTGCACTAGTATGCCCTGCTCATGACTCTACAAAGAATTTATAATTGATTTTATATCTGCCTGGATTACTTGTGCATTTCCATTTACAACAGTCCTCTCCTGTCTCAGTCCTCAGCTCACTGTTCAGTTTCTTAAGAATGACCTCTTTCAACTTTGTTGAGCCAAAGGTGACTATGATTATATTTGTTATGGTTAGTTGTGTAATTCTCTTGACATGTCTACCATCAAAACAGAAAAGTCTACCTTCCATCAAAAGAGACTATATCTACTTTTTCTCAAAGTTGTATAACATAGCAATATAAGCAGAAAAGATTCTTCATAAATATTTGTTAAAAAACTAAATATCAGCAAATGAGTTTGTGAAAAGATGAGGTGCATTATAATATCTAATGAAGCTATATGAATCAGTAAAAATGTATGTACTATTTTTCCTATCTTCATAACAACTAACCAAGCAAAAATTCAGATTTAAGATCAAATACAAATTCAATATGCTTTCATTTATTCATGTTGTTTACATGGTTCTAAAGAACTGTAGTACATGATATAACATATTTTCAAAATTAAAATGGAGTTAAGGGTATTATTTATTATTTTGAGCAAATATTGTCATATATATGATATTTGATACATATATGATATGTGTATGACATATATGCTTCTTCTTTCAATGGTCCAGTCTCAAATAACAACTTACTATATAAATTAGTAGCAAGTTGATTATGCTTATGACTTTGTGGTTCAAGAACATGTAAAAAGAAGTCATCAATGGTCCCAGTGACCCTCTCTTGATTAGACTATTTGAATGACCAGATGTGGCTGGTTCAGTTCTATGAGGGCCTAATCTGATGCTTTTTTTCCCACTCCAAGTGACTTCTGATACGGATGGATTGTCTAAGATGTCTTCCTCACATAGGTTTGTCAACTAGGGTAGGATGAACGAAACAGGTGGCTCTGTATAAACAGTCTATTTCTCAACACTCAGAGCTCACTGAATAGTTCTCTTGAATTTCTTAGTAACATGGTTCCTGGAGAAAATGTGTCTTTTACATGGCAACTGGTAGGTTTCAAGATAACTGGGCAGAAGATACATAACTTTTTCTGACCCGTTTTTATTCAAGACTATCACTTCTTCACATACTAGAGAAACAAGCCACCACAGTCATCCTAGAATCAAGGGATGGGAGGTTAGACTTCACCTTCCAGTGGAATACAAAATTAGTTTTGGAGTTTTAATACTTCGCACTTCTTGTATTGCCCAGTATCATTGCTCCATGCACATGTCGATGTCCATGCTGTTATCTCTAGAGATATCATCCTTAAAACGTTTATCAACCAATTGCCTTCCTCTTCTTAATTTCTCTGCATTGAATCTATTTATCTGATATACTTAATTTTCTATACATTTTATGCCTCACTCCTTACAAGTCAAGATCTAACTTGTTTTTTATCCCTCCTTTAATTTTTTTCTTATACAGTCACACTTACTAGATGTTTTCTTCATGAACTAAAATAACAATAATTCCTAAACCACTCAACAAAGTTGATTAATAAAACTCTGCCTCTAGAAAGCATTCCTGGAGTATCTTTAGGTCATTACACAGTTACTGTAGCTGAGACTCTCAAGAATTAAGGATAAACCTGCATCTCTCAAGAGGCCACCTAGAGCTGACTCAATTTTGGAATTGGTTCTGAACATAGAAATATATGTCTTGATTCTTTACCTGGTTTGTTTCAGTGGATGTAAGAATCCTAGTTTTATAGGATAAAAGATACAAACTAATTAAGACAAGTGTATAAAAATAAAATCCAGTATGTCTTTAAAGGAGCACATGTTAAAGGACTTGATAAGGCATGATATCAGCCCTAGAAGTGCATTTATATAGCAAGAAAGGCATCTGTGAGATGAGTCACCTTTACATGAGGCACAGCTACAAGAAGCCAGGTGGGTGAAACATGTTCTTCAGAATACGATTCTGAAATATAATTAGGGTGTTGATATTTATGATGATTTATAATCACAGCTTATCTTACTGGCAACTGCCCTTTGGACAGTTACTTGCATAGAGTAGTAATTATTTTGTATAAGTTTAGTAGCAAAGAAGTTTGATTAACTTTCCTTTAGTATTTACTTCTTTAGAAGTGTTTTTTTTTTTTTGTATTATAAAAACATCTCCAGGAGAGTTATTGGATCATAATTATTTGAGTTTTATATGTAATCCTGTATTAATATCGGAAAGGCAATATTATATTCTACCCAGCTGGAAAAATACTTCTACTATTAATCTGTGTGAAATATTTACCTCGCATTGGAACTGACCAGTAAGGATATTGTTTGTATAAATTTTTTGGTATCTCTTTCCTGAAGAAAGATACCAAATTGATTATCTGTGTGTTTTGTTATATTGCAATGGAAGAGAAGTCTGCAAAATAAATATATAGGCTATTAAACTCTAGTGTTTTTTACAATAGTGGTTTTAAACGCTGAAAATCTTAACAGAATAGATATGTCCAAGCCTTCATACCAAGAATTGGGATAGATTCTAAAAGGTTTTTACCACAAACCAGTGTCTCACGAAGTATACTCATTCTATCACCTGCTTCAGGAGCATCTCTTGTGCTCATTCACATCCTAACTCAGATAAAATGAAATCAAAATCTCTGGGGATGAGAATCTCTCTTGTACTTGAATTATGGACAAAATAATCTTTTTCTAAAACTTCACATATGGAATAAACTAACTTCGGTTATGTACTATGAGCCAATGTAGCTGGGATGGAAAGTTATGTTCAAAAAAGAAGAGAAGAAAGAAATAAAAACTGATATTAATGCCCACATTATTTTCTATTTTTTATGAAAATTTTAGACACTGTGACAATGATATGATTTAATAAGAAGTAAGAGTCCCAGAGAAAGGACAAGAAAGGATTTGGCCTATGGACCACTGATGTCTGGTAAGACAACAAAGGGCTCCTGGCTGTAGAGCTACAAGATGAAGGATAATGTCGTGAGTGACATATTAAAAGCTTTGACTTTACAGTCACAAAGACTTTAACTTAAGCCCAAATTTAATTACTTATAAAATATTTTTTTACTTTTTAATCTATGCTTCATACTGGAAATAGATCAGTACTTCTTTTTTTGTTTGTTTGTTTGTTTTTTCTTTTATTTTTTTCTTTTTTATTTTTTTATCAGTTACATTTTATTAACTCTGTATCCCAGCCATGTACCAATCCCTCATTCCCTCCCAGTCTCTCCCTCCCTCCCTCATCTTCACCGTGCCCCTTTCCAAGTCCACTGATGGGGGGACCTCCTCCCCATTAATCTGATCCTGTTTTATCAGGTATCTTCAGGACTGGCTGCAAAGCCCTCCTCTGTGGCCTAACAGGACTGCTCCTCTCTTTGGGGGTGGGGAGGCCAAAGAGCCAGTCATTGAGTTCCTGTTAGAAATAGTCCTTGTTCCCCTCACTTTGGGAAACCAATTGGTTACTGAGCTACCACAGGCTACATCTGAGTGGAGGTTCTAGGTTATATCCATACATGGACCTTGGTTGAATGTCAGTCTCAGAAAAGACCCTGTGCCCAGATATATTTGGTCCTTGTGGAGCTCCTATCCTTTCCCCATCAGACTAACTCCTCTTCTTTCTTATGATTCCCTGTACTCTGCCAAAGGTTTGGTCATGAGTCTTTGCTTTGAAAACACAGATCAGTACTTCTTAGATGGAGCCAGCATATCGCCATTCCTGCTTATACAATCATGTCATTTCTCATAAAGCTGACAACCAAATTATTCTATGCTTTGAAAGTCTATGATCTGGTTCCCATGTAGTTTTCGAATCTCATCTAAATCTTCTTTCATCTACTGCTAAGTCAAACTATTTTTTGTTTTTGTTTTTTTTTCAATCCTTAAAAAAAAAAAGGCAACATTTTTTCCTGCCTAGGAACATTTACATATGCAGTTTCATGAGTGACTCATTTTCCCCAAATCTGCGTTTACAATGTCAGCTTGAACATTATTTTCTTAGACAAATATTTGCTGATTACACTGCTGTTAAACATCTAGACTTCTCAGGATTTTTTTTATTCAGTTCTCATAAAAAATGTCATTAAACTGTGTCCTTTTCTGTTTTGCAAATGCTTTCCTTATCTCTTTGCTCCTTGCTTCACTGCCAATAACCCAGCCAGGTCCTCCTTGATTTTTTTTTTTCTTTATTAATTACACTTTACTCACTTTGTATACCCCCCCCCCCGGTGGTTCCCTCCCTCCTCCCATCCCAATCCCTTCCTTCCTCCACCCTCTGCCTGCATGCCCCTCCCCAAGTCCACTGATACAGGAGGACTTCTTTTCCTTCCTTCTGATCCTAGTCAATTAGGTCTCATCAGGAGTGGCTGCGTTATCTTCTTCTGTGGCCTGATAATGATGCTTCCCCCTCAGGGGGAAGTAATTAAAGAGCAGGCCAATCAGTTCATGTCAGAGACAGTCCCTGTTCCTATTACAATGGAACCCACTTGGATACTGAACTGCCATGGGCTACATCTATGCAGGGGTCTTAGGTTATCTCCATGCATAGTCCTTGGTTGGAATAGCAGTCTCAGGAAAGACCACTGTGCTCAGATGCTTTTGGTTCTGTTGCTCTCCTTATGGAGTTCCAGTCCTCTCCAGATCTTACTATTTCCTACCTCCTTCCTAAGATCCCCTGCACTCTGCCCAAAGGTTGTCCATAAGTCTCAGTATCTACATTGATAGTCTGCAGGGCAGAGCTTTTCAGAGGTCCTCTGTGTCAGGCTCCTGACTTGTTCCCTCTTTTCTCCTTCTTCTGATGTCCAGCCTCTTTGCCTTTCTGGATAGGAATTGAGCATTTTAGCAAGAGTCCTCCCTCTTGATTAGTTTCTTTAGGTGTACAGTTTTTAGTAGGTTTATCCTATATTATATGTCTATATGAGTGAGTATATACTGTGTGCATCTTTCTGCTTCTGGGATAGCTCACTCATATGATCTTTTCCAGATCTCACCATTTTACCTGCAAATTTCATGATTTCCTTGTTTTTTATTGCTGAGTAATATTCCATTGTGTAGATATAGCACAATTTGTGCATCCATTCCTCCACTGAGGGGCATCTGGGCTGTTTTCAGTTTCTGACTATTACAAATAAGGCTGCTACAAACATGGTTGAGCAAATGTCCTTATTGTGTACTTGAGCCTCTTTTGGATATATGCCAAGGAGTGGTATGGCTGGATCTTGAGGAAGCACTATTCCTAATTGTCTGAGAAAGCACCAGATTGATTTCCAGAGTGGTTGTACAAGTTTACATTCCCACCAGCAGTGGAGGATCCTCCTTGATTTCTTAGAGTTTTGTGAAGTTGTCTAATTGCCCTACCCATCTCCCAGCCACTCTCCCAGTCTATCTTCGTATTGCCACCAGAACCCACACATTTGGATTGAGTGCTGTCTTCTCTCTGTCTTGGTAAGTACTGCATATTTATCAGATAAATACAAACAGGAAAGTATGTTACTAGTGCAACCCAACTTTCCTAAATTATGCCCTAACACAGGTACTTGCAACCTACCCATGTTTTTCTTCAGTTGGCTTAGGCCTGTTTCCTCTCTACTACTGTACTCTTTTTCCTTTTTATACTTTGCAATTTTACTTGCCATTTTGTTTCTTCCTGAAAATTTTGTCTTGCCTAAATCTAACAATCTAAAAATACATCTTTCTTGTCTTAAATGTTTCTTTTCCCCATACCCTTGCCAGATTCCTTTAGTTATACATGTATCTTTCCAACCAAGGACCACTGATAGAGATAACCTAGAACCCCTGCACAGATGTAGCCCATGGCAGTTCAGTGTCCAAGTGGGTTCCATAGTAATGGGAACAGGGACTGTCTCTAACATGAACTGATTGGCCTGCTCTTTGATCACCTCCCCCTGAGAGGGGAGCAGCTTCACCAGGCCACAAACAAAGACAGTGCAGCCAGTCCTAATGAGACCTGATAGACTAGGATCAGAAGGAAGGGGAGGAAAACCTCCCCTATCATTGGACTTGGGAAGGGGCATGCGTGGAGAATGGGAAAGGAGGGTGGGATTGGGAGGGGAAGAGGGAGGAGGCTAATAGAGGATATAAGGTGAATAAAGTGTACTTAATAAAAATTAAAATAAATATTTTAAAAAATGTATCTTTCCTCTTCATTCACTTTGAACACTCTTTTCTACACTATAATAAATATGGGTAGTTATATATATATATTTAAATACTCAATTAGAGTACAAGTCAGTTTTTTAAAAAACCTACATTCTGCTTAATAATACACAATACTAAACAAAGTACCTTGCAGATGCATATTAATTTATCAATCAACATGTTCCATTTGAACTCTAGTAATTATGTTCATTGTAATTACTTTCTTACTTTTCTGTTTTTATTGTTTTTATTTTTTACATTAATTACATTTTATTTGTTTTGTATCCCAGCTGTAGCCCCTTCCCTCATTCCCTCCCAATCCCACCCTCCTTCCCTCATCTCCTCCCATGCCCCTTTCCAAGTCCACTGATAGGGGAGGTCCATCTCCCCTTCCATCTGACCTTAGCTTATCAGGTCTCATCAGGACTAGCTGCAATGTCCTCCTCTGTGGCCTGGCAAGGCTGCTCCTCCCTCGGGTGGGGACTGAGGTGTCAAAGAGCCATCCACTGAGTTCGTGTTAGAGACAGTCCTTGTTCCTCTTAATAGGGAACCCAGTTGGACACTGAGCTGCCATGGGCTACATCTGAGCAGGGGTTCTAGGTTATATCCATAAATGGACTTCGGTTGGAGTATCAGTCTCAGAAAATACCCCTGAGCCCAGATACTTTGGTTCCATTGCTCTCCTTGTGGAGCTCCTGTACTCTCCCGGTCTTACTAACTATGTCTTCTTTCATATGATTCCCTGCACTCTACCCAAAGTTTGATTATGAGTCTCAGCATCTTCTTTGATACACTGCTAGGTAGAGTCCTGTCCTGTTTCTTGTTTTCTCCTTTTTCCAATGTCTACCCAAATTGTCTTTTTAAGTGAGAATTAATCCTCTTCCCTATGTCCTTCTTCTTGTTTAACTTCTTTAGGTGTACAGATTTTAATATGTTTATCCTATCGTATAGATCTAGTATCCACTTATAAGTGAGTATATACTGTGTGTGTCTTTCTGCTTCTGGGATACCTGACTCAGGATGATCTTTTCTAGATCCCACCATTTGCCTGCAAATTTTATGATTTCCTTGTTTTTAATTGCTGAGTAGTATTCCATTGTGTATTTGTATCACAATTTCTGTATCTGTTCTTCAGTTGAAGGACATCTGGATTGTTTCCAGGTTCTGGCTATTATGAATATGGTTGAACAAATATCCTTGTTGTGTACTTGAGCATATTTTGGATATATGCCTAGGAGTGATATAGCTGGATCTTGAGGAAGCAGTCAGCATTCCTAATTGTCAGAGAAAGCGCCAGATTGATTTCCAAAGTGGTTGTACAAGTTCACATTCCCACTAGCAATGGAAGAGCATTTCCCTTTCTCCACAACCTCTCCAGCATGTGTTGTCACTAGCCATTCTGATAAGTTTAAAGTGAAATCTCAGGGTTGTTTTGATTTGCCTCTCCCTGATGGTTAAGGGTGTTGAACATTTCTTTAAGTGCTTCTCTGCCATTCTATATTCCTCTATTGAGAATTCTCTGTTTAGCTCCATACCCCACTTTTTAATTGGATTACTTGATTTGTTGCTTTTTAACTTCTTTAGTTCTTTATATTTAGTTCTTTATATATCTTTAGTTCTGATATTCTGGATATCAGCCCTCTGTCAAATATAGGGTTGGTGAAGATCCTTTCCCAGTCTGTAGGCTATGGTTTTGTTCTGATAACAGTGTCTTTTGCTTTACAGAAACTTTTCAGTTTCATGAGGTGCTGTTTATTGATTATTGCTCTTAGAGCCTGTGCTGTTGGTGTTCTGTTCAGGAACTTTCTTACTTTTCAAAGCCCAATCTTATCACCTCAAATTCTAGTTAGAGTCTGCCAACTATGGTCTAGCCACCATGCTGGCTTATAACAAAATTCAGAAGGATAAAATGTATTGATTGTTTAGTAAATGTTTTTATTTTAAAAAACAAAATAAATAATAAAGTTACAGCCAATATTGTAAATCAGAGCCATTTGAACAAAGGGCATTTTTTTCCGATCCATCAGATCATGCTATTGGTATAAGATAGTTTAGAAAATTAAAGACAAGTGGTTTGGGTATTTCATTTATTTATTTGCTTAAATAGTTTTGAAAATATAACTAGATAGATTCATGCTAGAGATGGAATATGTGGTAGGAAACTAAAATATAGTCTTTGTTCTCAGAAATCTACAGTGTAACCAGGCATAATCTTATAACTGCATAATTAAATCAAACAAGCCTCCCTTGTAAATATACAAATATGGAAAGTTTTATAAGCTGGGGTCCTTTGGGCAATGAGTACATCTGTTCACAGAAGTGAGCAGGGCTAAGGAGCTTACTTTTATTGCAAGCATGAGCTCAGATGGTTATTCAGGTACTGGGAAAGCACAGCCAGGGAATTTCCCAGAATTCCCACGTTGAGTGAGTAACCAGAACTGTTGAGTTCTGGAGCCAGGTAGAGACCCTGCCTCAATAAACAACATGGGAAGTTGAGGACTGAAAAAGACGTTTTCCCTGGAAGTGATGATCAGGGAGATAGAGTACAGAGCAGAAGATATCATTGAATAAACTAGCAAACAATTAAGAAGACATGTTTTCTGTGGGAAGAAACATCATAGCAACTCTGCAATAGAAAGAATACAGAAGGAAACAAAGTGTCTAGATGGATCTGCAGAGGTCAGTAGAAAAGGATGCTCTTAAGTACTGTGGCTTTTATTCTATGAGAAAAAGGAAAGCTCCTGGATAGTAGGTATGAGGAGGCTGGCTTATATCAAGAACAAAAGACAAACTACGTTTAAGAACAGGGATCACGTGTTCCGTGTATAAGAACATTCTCATTGGAACATTTTAATGAATAAAGCTATAAAGATAGTTGAGCAAATGTCCTTGTTGTATGGTTTAGTATCTTCCGGATATATGTCCAAGAATGGACATATATAGCTGGATCTTGAGGTAGCAGTATTCCTAATAATCTCAGAAAGTGCCAGATTGAGTCTCAAAGTGGTTGTACAAGTTTACATTCCCACCAGCAATGGAGGAGGGTTCCCCTTTCTCCACACCTCTCCAGCATGTGTCATCCCTTTAGGTTTTGATCTTAGCCAATCTGATGGGTGTGAGGTAGAATCTCAGGGTCGTTTTGATTTGCATTTCTTGGATGACTAACGACATTGAGTGTTTCTTTAAGTGTTTCTCTGCCATTCTATATTCCTCTATTGAGAATTCTCTGTTTAGCTCTGGACCCCATTTTTAATTGGATTACTTGGTTTGTTGGTGTTTAACTTCTTGAGTTCTTTATATATTCTGGATATTATCCCTCTGTCAGATAAAGGGTTGGTGAAGATCTTTTCCCAGTCTGTAGGCTGTCGTTTTGTTCTGATGATATTGTTCTTTGCTTTACAGAAGCTTTTCCATTTCATGAGGTCCCATTTATTGATTGTAGAACTTGTATAGAACAGTTTCTTTATCCATTCTTCAGTTGTGGAGCATCTAGTTTGTTTCCTGTATATGGCTGTTACAAATAAAGCTGTTGGGAGGACCCTGCTGTTTGAGGCTGCTGTCCTCCCAGTCCAGACAGCTATTCTGAGCTCGGCATTAAGATGAAGGACTCCCTCTCCCCAGCAAAGGCTCCTGCTCTCTGCCTGACTTCATCTGGAGAATGTCTCTAGACATAGATGTCCCTAACAGCATGTGATATATCACTCTCCACCCCCTGTGCCTATAGGATAAATAGGTACTATAGAACATGGACTGCAAGCATACTTCTGTTAAAATAGTGGGTGATCAGAATAGACTTCTTGAATGCTCACAGTCAACTCCCAGCTCTACAAGACAATTGGGAAGACTGGTGGGCAAATATAAATGGATTTGTATGCAGTTAAATACTACTAACTGTCAACATGGATGTTATCATGAATTGAATGTACGTTTAAAAATAGAATCTAGAAAACCAAAGAAAGTAATTTGGGATAATATAACTTGCAATTTTTCATATTTTTTTTAAATTTGAAATTATTTCAATTTTCACAAAATACCTGAAGATTCCCAGCTACTTCAGTTTCCTATTGAGATTATAGGATCAGATTTTACCTCAATCGTCCACCCTCTAATTTTATCACCAATTTGTGGATCTTGTCTGCAAAAATTATGAATTCTCAATGATGGTATTCTATGCTCTGTACTCACTAACTGGAATTCTTGCCTTAGGAGCTTGCTCCCTTCTCTCCTCTTCTTGTTCTCTGTCCAGGAAAAAAGTCACAGTGGGAATTGTTACACCAAATCATTTATAGTCTACTTTTCCATGAGTCACACACAGATACTATTCGAGTTTAGATTCACAGAAATTCATTAGTCCTAAAATCAATACTCAGTCATTGCCAGATCGAGTGCTCTCAGATGGCAAAGCAAATGCTCAAGGCTTGGTTGGTGGTTGACAAGTCTTCTATAGTATCACAGGGGCTTAAACGGTGCTTATAGATGATAGATGGAATGTTGGCACTGGACTTGAAATGAAAATCAGAAAACAGATTAATACTTAGAATGAATATATAAGATTTTGTTGACCTTTCTCAGGCCACTAAGAGAAGCAAATGGTATGATTTTCTTCATGCTACAAGGCTAATAATGGGTTTGCTTGTGAAAACAGAGCTTTTGATTTTTTTTTTTTGTTTAGATTTGGTGTCTATCCCATATTTATGTATATTGAATTGAAAAATAAGTAAATAGGTCAAATAGTTAATCTTCATATAAAGTTATACTTTTGTGTGATAAATATATAGTTAGTTAGTTAGCAGTTAGTTAGTTAGTTAGTTAGTTGGTGAGTTAGTTAGACTAGTGTTAGCCTGTTCCTGAAGTGTGGGGTTCTGCAGTGTTCAGAGGAACAGACATTTGGACATTAGTCAATGCTGAGCTTGCTACAACCTCAGTTTCATTCATTTCATACTGTTTTCTTATTAATTTCCTCTTGATTATATATGTATATATACATATACATCTCCAATATTATAAATATCACCAAACATATATACATGTGTTGTTTGTGTATATATATATGTGTGTGTGTGATATATATTTATATATATGTATATATATATATAGATGTATATCTATCTATGTATATATATCTAACAAATGTGTATATATGCATATATATATATATATGTATGTATATATCACCACCAACACACACACACACAATCATCAAGCAGCCACTAGGAGTACAAAGGAGTAGAAAATTATTGTTGCCTTATTTTTCAAATGACAAGTCAAATATATGCCTTCTTGAATTTAAGTTTTTGTTATTCTGGACCATTAGGTGAGCCCTTCACCCTTATTTTGAGTTCATTGATCCCGTATTAATGAGCAGCCTCCATAACTGTGCTGTACTATTGATCTGTGACATAGAGGTCAAGATGGGTTTACCAGCGCAAATGGGTGCTGAGAGTTCCCATGTCATTGATGGGGACATGTTGACACAGATGCATCTTATCTGGAGTGCTCTACTGATGGTGTACAGCTGCTTTTGAGGGTTATATATTCAGCAGGATGTGATGAGACAATTACTAACCTATTCCTGAGGTGTGAGGTTCTCAAGTGCTCACAGGAACAGACAATTAGACATTAGTCAATGCTGACCTTGCTAGAGTCTCAGCCCCATTCATCTCATACTCTTGTCTTTTTATTAATTTACCCCTTGACAGATAATATAGCAGGAAGGGTAGATTAGAGGACATTGGTCTATTTTTCTAAGAGTTTTATTTAAAGAATTTTAATTTACCATAAGTCTTTTTTTTCCTTCAGTGAATAAGCTTTGAAACTCAAAATTAGAAAAAAGACTGCCTTCCCAACTCCCTTTTGATTTCTGCTCTCACGTGTCTTTTTTTTCCCCCTGAAGAAATTAGACCACAAGGACCTAGGTGCTCAGCCAAAAAGATGAAACAAAAATTAAAGAAATGAGCAAGGGAGAACTTGTTAATATTTCAGAAGTGCTTTCTACACTTTATTACTTACTGTTTTTCTAAATGTTGATCCAAGAGAAATGACATTACCTAAAATGGGCTTATGTGTTTCAGCATATAAAAAGTAACTTCATAACCTTGAAGAAAAGGTTTGAGAAGTAAAACCTATATAAAAGTCTATAGAAAACACAAAGCAAATAGAATAAAAGGTATCTTGTAACTGTGGGCATTTATAATTACATAAAGTAGGACATTTAATATTCTGTGAAGTGCAGTTCTGAATAATATTTACACAGTATTGTCATTTAAAACACCAAGTATAAAAAAATACACCAAGTATAAACGTTAATTAACTCAAAGTAGTAATAGAAATGAAGTCATAGAATTAGAGGTACATAGTGATTTGTGGTGGTTTGAATGAGAAATGTCTCCTATAAACACATATATATTTGAATAGTTGGTCCCCAGTCATTGGCACTGTTTAGGAAGGCTATGAAGCCTATGGAAGGAGGAGCGTTGCTGGAGGAAGTACATCACTGGAACTGGTTTCCTGGTCTCTGTCTCCTTTCTGTGGGGAGATGAAACGTGATCTCTTATTCCTGTGCCTGATGCCATGCCTCACTCACCATTATGGAATCTATCATTGTCGAACCATAAGCTAAACTAAAACCTCTCTTCTTCAAGTTGTTTTTATCATGGCATTTTCTTCCATTTTTTCCTTTTATTTTTGAGATTATCATATAATTGCATTATTTCCCTCTTAACTCTCCTGACTCCAAACTCTTCTCTGGCTGTCTTTCAAATTCTTGTCCTCTTTTTACATTGATTATTGTTACATTCATCTATGTGTATACATGTATTTGTAAATGTAAATTGTTCAGTTTATATGTTACTTGTATGTATGTTTTGAAACTGACCTTTGGTAGTGGAAGGTCAGTTGGTGTGCCCTTCCATAGAGAACACTATTTCTCCCACTCTTAGCATTGTTCAGTTGCCTACAGTTCTTTAAGGCTTCATGGGATTTCCCTTGTCTACTTTGATATTGTTCTCGTTATTGTGCATGTCAGCTCATGTCTTGGCAATCATATTGAAGAGGTCTTATGGGTGTAGCTTCTGAGATTCCTAGGAGACACAATCTCACAGCAAACTCCCCAATCCTCTGGCTCTTACAATCTTTTTTCTTCCTCTTCTGCAATGTTTTCTAAGCCTTACTTGCAGGAGTATTGTAGATGTGTCCCTTGAGACTGGGCTCTACAATGTTGTACTTTCTTTGGTTGTGGTTTTCTGTAATGGTCTCCTTGTATTACAAAGAGAAGTTTCTCTGATGAGGGATGAGACTTATCTATACCTCACCCCTCATCTTATGTGAGTATATGGACAAATATTTAGAATGGAATTAGGGATTATGCTAGCTTAATCCCTGATTGTAGGTTCTCCATTGAGACACATGCTATTTCTAACCCTGCATATTTGGCTAGGTTTTTTTGTATCAGGCATGGCTTCCCTCTTGTTGAGCAGATCTTAAGTCTAGTTACAGAGATGATGGTTACCACCAAGGTCTGCATAGCACTACTTCACCCTTGGAGTTATCAGGCCATATTGATCATCTCTGTGGTTCATAGGTTTCATGGGTGGGTAGAGCTGCTGGTTGCTTCCTCCTTAGAAAGCATCATGGTGTCTTCTGTAACATTCATCGAGTCCTCAGGGAGGGGCATTCAGTTCATGGCCATCTCATGGAACTCTGGGCACTGTATCTGAAGTGCCTGGTGTCTTCAGCAATTAAGACTTATCTCTTCCCCTCTGGGAGGGGGCAGTCAAAAGCAATAACAATAGGCTATATGCCTTAGGAGTGTCTTGGACAATCCTGAAGAACAACATAAAAAAAGGACTTCTTGTGACTTGGTTTTGATGTTTTTGTTAGATGATCTTTGGCTCCTGGAGGGAGCATTGTCATTCCAGATGAGGAAATTTCATTTAAATTACATAAGAATATTTATACATAGAATTACATAGATCACAGGTTTCTTAAAGATAAGTAGTTAATAGTATGACCCTTTATCATTTGTAGGCTGCTATTCGTGTTTCTATAGTTCTGTCAATTATTGGGCCAACACTATAATGTTTTATTTCTGTGTAATATATCTTAAGATATATTATAATGTGGAAATATATATGTACATACACATATAGAAATATGTATCTATGTATGTATGGATGGATGGATGGATGAATATATGGAATGGTAAGTCTTCTAACATTTTTCTTTTTATTCAAAATTATTTTGGTAGTCTGGGCTCTTTTGTGGTTCTGTATGAATTTGAGGGTATTTTTTTTCTATTTCTGTAAAGAATGAGTTGGGACTTTATTTTGGAATTTCATTGACTCTGAGAGAGGTGGGAAATCTAACTAGGGAGAGAGTTCTGATATACTGCAAAAGGGACTTGTGGGGGTGGCATATGTGGGTGGCCCTGGAAGAGGCCTAGAGGTTGTTTGTGGTACAGGTGTGGCCAGACAATGTCAAGACATTGATATGGGGCCTGGGCTGCACGTGATGGGTCAGAGAGAGGGCATGGATATGGAAGTCAGGGAAAATAACCCAGGTGGACAGAGAAATGGGGAGTCTTAGTCATGGTCTCTTATCACAACAGAACAATAACACAGATTATTTGTTGGTTAATGGGCAAACAAAGAAGAGGTGAACACTGTATGCACCTCAAGTAAACAAGAGGGGGTGCTATCTAAAATGAAAGACTCAAGAAGCATCAAAGACATGTATTTTATTTCCCAGTGTTTAGGTAAATCTAGGAATCACTGAAAGGATGGAACAAAGTTCCAAAAGTCCTTAGAGGACATCAGTATAATCCATGGATTTCTGCTTTTTGTACATTTGTAACTGTTTATAATGTATACATTTTTTCTACTAGCAGTTTAAATTTCCATTGTAAACTGAAGAACGAGCAAATCCTGAGTTCATAATAGCTTATCGTCTCTTATTCATTTGCTTTCTTAAAACCCCACAATATGCTTTAAATAATATTAACAGTCATATAAAGGGGTAAAAATAAGGACCTTTGAAAGTCCACTTCTCAGAGAAGAGGTGTAAAGACAGGTTAATGTACGATTTCCCCAAAACGTATGTATTTGCAAAACAATGTAATCAAATGACAAAAACTATTTTGTAACTTATACTTGTCTTTCAGCTAGTCTAGAACATTTTTCTTTGTCAGTGTGTATAGCGCCCCACATTTTAATTGAATATTTAACATTTTATAGATAGATTTATATCCAATATAGAACATTAAACATTAGAGCCCCTGTTTGTTGTCCTATAGTTAGTACAAGTATAAAAATGAATCAATAACGTGTTTTTAAATTTTTATTTTATGTGTCTGTGGGGGTATGTGCATATAAGAGTGCAGATTCCCATGAAAGCTAAAGGAAATCTTCTGACCCCAGAACCTTTTACAGGCGGTTATGAGCGGCCACACATGGGTGTTGGGAATCCAAAACTTATCCTCTGCAAAAGCAACTAGAGCTCTTTTTGTGTGTGTGTGGTTGTTCTAAGTATTTTCTTTTCTTTTTTATTTATTTTTTATATTAATTACAGTTTATTCACTTTGTATCCCAGCTGTAGCCCCCTCCTTTATTTCCTCCCAGTCTCTTCCTTCCTCTCTCATCTCCTCCCAAGCCCCTCTCTAAGTCCACTGATAGGGGAGGTCCTCCTCCCCTTCCATCTGACCCTAGCTTATCAGGTCTCATTAGGACTGGCTGCATTGTCTTCCTCTGTGGCTTAGCAGGGCTGCTCCTCCCTCAGGGAGGGGGGATGGACAAGAGCCAGCCATTGAGTTGATGTCAGAGACAGTCCCTGCTCTCCTTAGTAGGGAACCTACTTGGACACTGAACTGCCATGGGCTACATCTGATCAGTGGTTGTATGAATGGTCCTTGGTTGGAGTATCAGTCTCAGAAAAGACCTCTGTGTCCAGATTTTTTGGTTCTTTTGCTCTCCTTGTGGAGCTCCTGTCCTCTCCAGGTCTTTCTATCTCCCTCTTCTTTCATAAGATTCCCTGTACTCTGCCCAAGTTTGGCTACGAGTCTCAGCATCTGCTTTGATACACTGCTGGGTAGAGCCTTTCAGAGGCCCTCTGTGGTAGGCTCCATACAATATAGGATAAGCCTATAAAAATCTGTATACCTAAAGAAGCTAATCAAGAAAGAGGACGCTGGGTAAGAGGATAAATCCTCACTCAGAAAGACAAACAGGATGGACATCTAAAGAAAGAGAAATCAGGAAACAGAACAGGAGCAACTAGAGCAATTAACTGAGCTGATCTTCACTCCATAAACATAATATTGGCTCAAAAGGGTATGAGAACTCATTTTACTATTTAACTATGGCTACGTAGTCCACACACACTATAGCTTTAGGTAGTTTCACTAACATGGAATGCATCCACTCGGTAGCCTGATGTACATTTGCTATTGTTATCAACAGGTTAATAGAAAATTAAATGTTTATGGAAATTTTTTATATGTGGTACTGTAGATTGGAATGTGTCTCCCCAAAATTTCAAAGTTGAAACCTTAACTCAATGTGACTATGTAGAGAAAGCCTTGTGAAGATATGATGAAGGTTACATTGGATCATTAGAGCAGAAAATATTCTAGTAGGGATGGTGATCTTCATTAAAAAAAAAAAAAAAAAGAATGGAACATTAAGCCAAAGAATCCCAGTATATCTTACCCTTAGCTTTTATACACCATGCTTTATGGTCAACTTTTCTGTGTTCCCAAATGGCTTTTCATGTATCAGTGTTAATTGAGTTAGCAGAGGTAATACAAGCAACTACCATTATATTTAACACTAGGGCCAAATTTTCAATAAGGTTATTAAATTCTAAGCGAAGATAAACACACTTTCTCCATGTTTGATTGTGAAGACACAGAAAGAAGTTTCCTATGTGCAGGCCAGGAAGAGAGGCAACACCAGAAATGGACTGTGACAGATCTTAGTCTGAGACACAGAACTACAGAAGCAACAGAAATTTTCCTTATTTAAGTCGTTCTGTATGTGGTATTTGGGTGTGATAGTTCAAGTAGAGGGATACATATTTTCAGACCACATGGGCTTTACATAGCACCATTCAGTGGTTAGAACACATCTGTCAGTGAGATTCCTTTCCCTGTGGAAGTGTGGCCTTCTTTATTGTAATTCCAACTCATTCATTTTTACTATTGAAAAACCCAATTCTGTGATGTGGTTGAGTTTGAAGTGTTTTTTTGTTGTTGTTGTTTTGTTTTGTTTTGTTTTTTGTTTTTTGTTTTTTGTTGTTTTTTTTTTCTGGTTATCTAACTTAACAAAGAAGTGGAAGCCTGGAAAGATGAGATAATTGGCCCAAGTTCACACACCTCTTTATTAGGAAAGCTGAAGTTGGAATTCAATTTTATCTGAGTCTCACAATCTTTAATTTTGAAAGCCTCGTATTCAGACCTATTTTCAAAGGTAAGAATCAATCTTGCCTAAGGCTAGATCTATATATATGGTTATTTTTCAGGACAGGAATTTTATCTGACAAAATAGAAGCAGCCCTTTAAAACGCCCTGGGAGATTTGTGCTCCGATGCCCTTTAATAAAGTTCTATAGCATCTAAATGGCCAGTTTTGTCTCAGTCTTTTCTTTAAGATTGATCTAACTCTGCTATATGTGATTATTATAAGACTTTGTACTTTCTTTCACATCTCTCATTTCTATGCTAATTAATAAGTTGGATTGTTCAGCGCTTGTTAAAAACAAGGGACTGAGTAATGAAACATTAGCATTGTATCTGCTTCCTGTGTGCCAGTGAAATGGGTTACTCCCAGAAGACTCTCATTAGTCCTAGAAACACTACATTTGTCCTGTATGAATCCTGATATTCAGTGATTTGTGATGACAGTATTCCTACCTGGACAGAGAAAATAAAAGGGATTCTGGGGGAAACCCAGTTATGATCATCATCCTCATCATCCTCCTCCTCCTCCTCCTCATCATCATCATCATCAAAATGAGAGATGCTTTTTGAAAAGCAACATTTTCTTTCTTTGAAATTTAATTTCAGCATTTTGTTTCTCAGAATAGAAGAGTTACACTGATAATGTCAGAGAAATTACTCAAAACCTGTTGTTCTCCTGCCATAGCTTGGTAGTTTCAAATACTTCTAAACAAATGAAAATGAATTAAAGTCATAAGTAATATGTTAATAATACCATGTAAATTCAATGTTTTTCCATAAAACTCCTTATTCACTAAAATCCATTGCATGCAATAGTAATTATGACTTGAGAAACTGAGAAGCGACATTCATTCACCAAATGTTTCAAAGATTTCAGTGAACTTTTTACTAAAAGCAATTTGTGAAAAGATGACTCATTTTTTTTCCTAATATTCAAAGAAAATCATGTAGCTCTTAACATCAGCTCACAATTCCACAAGGATTCATTCTGCCAAGAGTGAGTACTTGTACTTCTCTTTCAATAAAAGAATGAATCAAACAGAACCTTAAGAATTATTCCCAGTTCCATTGTCCATAGAAAAGCTGAATGATCAGCTATTTCATTATTTAAAGTGTAATGTCTCCTCCACTCAGAAGAAAACACAGCAGAACAAAAGTGGGGTACTCAGAAAAAATAACTGCAAACCTCTTCACATCAGATCATGGGAGCGAGTGTCCAAAGCTCAGATGCCCACACTCGCCCTGAGCTTTTAACTAAGCTGCTCGGGATGGAGGCCAAGCATGATCCTCATGCTAAGCCTACATGGAAACCCATTATGATAAGAGGATGTGCAGATGACAGCAAGGCAGATGAGGTGCTTTGGTAGCCTTGGGAGCTTTGCAGAGAACAGACACTCTTATAATCTGAAGGTTGGTACCCTGGATAGATATGCCAATGTCCCAAAAGACAGATAGTGCTGGAATCCCAGAAAGAAAACTTTCAAAAATGCCTCTTTTTGTGTTTGCTCAAGCAAGAAATTTAGTGTTTGCTGCTCCCAATTCCATTTTTTTTTTTTTTTTTTTTGCGGGGAAGGGGTGGAAATAGTTGTTCTTTCTCATGAGACTGTCAGGAGGATGAAATGAGGTAATCCCCATTAGCATTCCGCTCGGATTCTGGAACAGTGATGTTCTCAGTGCACACTATCTGATTCCTCCATGGGTGATGGCATGGAAGTGTCTTTTTGGCTTTTAAGCACTTAGGGTTGTGTTTACCTACACAAAACAACAACAACACAACTCAAAAGGCATATGATAAACATTGGATGATGTGAGGAATGAGAATCACAGAGTCTTCCTGGCAAGTGCAGTGAGGTTGAAATCAGATGCTGCTGCCATGGTGGTGCCTCCTTTTCAATGGGCACAAAGGCTTGCATGTTATATAACAGGCGTTTCATTACAAGGGAGAAACTGGCTGTGTCTGGCTGGTGCTGGTGTTGCCATTGCTTAAACTGGTGAAATACATACACACACACACACACACACACACACACACACACACGTGCACAATAAACATAAAAGCAGCAGAGGACTAGCTGAGAGGAAGGGTTCCAACAAGCCAGAGAACACTGAGAAAAGTAACAGGAGAGGAGAAACAATGAGAACAAAGCATGATAATACTTATGTGACAGTGATGCCTATTATTTTGTATGCTGACTGAAAAAAACTAATTAAAAATAAAAAATATGAAAATGTGAATAGATCTAAAGAATGAAAGAGACAAAGGGAGAAGTGAGGAAGAGGGGGAAGCAACAAGAAAGAGAAGAAGAGGAGGAAGAAAAGAGAAAAGAGAGAGAGGGAGATAGAGACAAAGAGAGAACAGTAGCAAGGGAGAGGTATGTAAAGAAGCCTACCAATCAGCTTGTGAGGGATCAGAGAAAGGTCTTCTATTCACTGAGACTGAAGGAACAGACAATATGTAATGTGGAAGTTTAAAAGCAGAATGTGCAGTGTGTGGCCATGATAAAAGAGAAAAGAGCTTGCTGTCAAGTCCTTATTTTTCTGTGGTCATCTGCAAAAATTGCAGGAAAAAAAGAGAGAGAGAAAGAGGACCTAAGACAAACCCAGAATCATAAATAGGTGCAGAGGATCTCTCTAGAGCTCTAAAAACCCCTTACTTCCATAAATCATTTAGATGGTAGTCCTGATTTGTCTGTTTGAAAGATTATTGAAATTCTACAGCCTTTTAAATATAGTTAGTTTTCCAAATAGATCACACTCTGGGAGTACTAGTATTGTGTTATTTTGATGCAAATTTTTATAAATAGCAATAAAACATTCTTCCATCCTACCATAAAGAATAGGTCTATATAAAAATTTTCTGTTAAAAAAATGCAGATGCTATCTTTTAAAACTATGTTACAAGTACAATTTCTTCCAAGTCCTTACTTTAAAAAATTCTTTTTGGTATTGGATAACCAATTGGTGTGCTCTTCCCTGAAGACTATTCTCTCTCTCAGTATTCATACAAATGACATTATGCAGACCGAGCAAGTTATATTTAGGAATGTATATGTATAAATATATACATACACGCATGCAATAGGAATGAATGAAAAAAAAAAGAGGCCATGGTTTTAAAGAGAACAAGGAGGGGTATGTGGGAGGGTTTGAAAGAAAAGAGGAATGGAGAGATGTTGCAATTATAATGGAGACAGTAGAGGTTAAAACTGCTCCTTTGTTCCCTCAAATTTTTAATTTCTATTTTAATTAGATAAATTCAAGAAACTTTTTTTTGATGAGTAGAAAATTTTTTTAAAAGAAACAACAATAGCTAAGAAATATAAAAAATAAAAATAAACATTTGTGCCAAAACACTGTCTACCTTTTCTATTTTTTCTGACTTAATGTTTAACCAAAGAAAACAATAAACAGACAATATAAGAAAACAAAACCCAGTATTCTATAAGGTTTGAGCTAATGCATAAAAAGTCAAAGAACCAAGAAAAGATTGTCAAAAGACACATCAAAATGTCTAAGAGAGTTGAGGAAAGCACTCAAGCGAATCACTGTGTACATGGGCCAAAAGGCTTATACAGGCAGAACTTGAAATACAGTTGAAAGCTTAAACGTTGAAGTGATAAAACACAGCAAAGGCTGTGAAAACTCTTCAGGGGTCTAATCACAAGCTGGAGTAGATTTCAAGAAACACAGCATTGTTTTAGGGAAAGGCAAAAGCAAAATAAAATCCCTTCTCCAAGAAGGAATCAGAGACCAACTTGATCTGCAAAAGCAAGCGACAAGAACAAACATAATATGGGAAAATAATTATTTTCTATTAGTCACTTCCAGTGTCTCTGAAACTTATCCTATACTTCACAACAATGTGTAAATAGATCAATTTAAGTAATGTGAGCTATAGCTATCCTGGAGAGTACAGCACAGCAGCAGAATCAAGAGAGTCCAACTCAAGAAAGCAAAAGACAAGAACTGACATAGAAAAGTTGACCTCTTACCTCGGTATGTTTGCCATGGCACTCATGTGTCCATACTCATACACATACATGCATACATACACAAACAAGTGTATGGTAAGACCAATGCATCACCAAACCTGGAGGTGACCTTCTAGGAAGTGTTCTTACCTCCATCATGTTTTACCACTCCAGTACAATGCACTCTGCTTTCTGAGTCCCAGTGCCTGACAGAGGCATAGTCAACATGCAGGTAACTAATATGCGCAAAACCATAACCTCCTAATGTCTCCTATGTATGTCAGAGAAGCTGTACTCATGAAACCTCAACAATATGGTCACCTGAACAAAAACTGAAAAGCTATTACACCAACTAACTGACAGGCTACCACGGATGGGGGAAATCTCAAAAGGCCACACCCTGAAAGGTAGAGCTGTAGGCAATCAATGACTTCAGAGAGAGGGAAAATCAGTCTTCTTCAAGGACATAGTCTCATAAGTCATTTAATCCAAGCAGTCAGTCCTAAACACATCTACATATAAGCAACATATACATCGTACATACATACATACATACCCTCATAGTTCCTGATTCTTTCAGGTTTTAGAAATCTTAAATTTCTGGAAAAAAAATGAATATTTATATAGCAATATTCAGAAATACATTCCTTCTTTATTTTATTTATAAAATAAGTGCAAATGAACTAGAAGAGGTGAAAAATCAACAATACATAAAATTTTAAGGGAAATGTACTTTATGGTTTGTGGGAAGAAAAAAATTTCTTAAAAAACACACAAGACATATAAACTAGAAGGAGTGACTTCTGGTAGGCTCCTCGTGCTGGTTCATGCCTGTGTGCACATGGGTGTCACTAAGTAGACTCAGTAGATTAAAAAAATAAAAATAAAAAAGACATGCCACCTACTACACTGAACAAGAACCACTTGGAGTCCAACTTAGTACCCCAAGCAGAAATCTTATAGCCAGTCCCCCTTCCCACCTGCCTATCACAGTCATGCTACCCATAATGCCAAACTGAGACTTTGGATTCTGACCTCAAATTCCAGGTTGGAACACCTAGAACCACAATTTATTTCTCTGACCCAAGACCAACTATGACCCGACCCAGAATTTCAGTTAGTGACCCCCCGAGCCACTCTTCCTGACAAACTCTCAGTCAGCCCACCCACCATGCCTGCCCAAGGCCATGTAGATTTTGGCCAGGAACTCCAAATAAAAATCCCTACAGTGAGTCCTCTGCCCACATGATAGGGCTATCAGCTACCCACTTCACAGTCTGGCTCTAGGACACGTAGAGCCTGACGTAGAACACCAGTCAGAGGTCCCCAGAGCCAGTCCTTCTACCACCCACCTATTAGCCACCCAACTCACCTTTAACTGTGACTTCAGAGAGTTCAAACCACAACCACAGTAGAGACCACCTAGAGCCAATCACCCCACCAGCTTGCCTATCAACCAACCCATACACAGAACTGATCCAGGAGAGTATGGAGTCTGATATGGAACTCCAACTCGTTCCTGGGGCCACATGGAGTCTGACCCAGAACCCTCAGAGACAAACTTCTCACTCCTTCTCTCCTAATCACCACATTCACTGCATCACTTCAGGACCTCATGAAGATCAAATGAGAACTTTACACCCAGAAGCTGAATTTATCTGTAGCTTAACTGACAACACTTTTCACACCTCATTTGCACATCAACACAGAGAAGTTCCAAGAGTGAAAACTAAGAATCATTCAACTGGTCCACAACCTTACAAAATGGAGTAACAGCAAACAAAGATTCAAACATCAATTCAACAAAGCGGAGAGCAGATAGCCATTCCAAAAACCATCCTTCAAGACCTAGCTCCAAATACCTACATCATAGTGCAAAACCACAAACAACATTAGTAAATGAGAAAATATGCCTCTTCCAGAAATTAGCACCTTCTTCATAATGTTCTCTGTGAAAACTAAATTTGCTAATTAAATCACAAGACAATGACTTCAAAATAGGAATTAGAAATATTTTCAAGGAACTCAAAGATTATAAAAATAAATACGTGATTGAGAACTACAAAAACACAAACAGGTTAACGAAATAAAAAATAATTCAAGTTGGGATGCTAGAATTTAATAAAAGAACAAAAATCTCTGAAGAAAAGGAACCTGAAAAAATAAAACTGGAATATTTGTGATGGTTTGAATAAGAATAGAACCCATAAATTCATGTTTGAATGCTTAGTCACCAGGGAGTAGAACTGTGATAAGAGTAGAAAGATTAGGAAGTATGACCACGTTGGAGTAAGTGTGTCACTAGGGGTGGGCTTTGAAAACTCAAACATCAAAATTCCCAGTCTCTCTACTGAGGTAGCTCTTAGCTTCTTCTCCAGCACCATGCCTGCCTGTTCCCACGCTCACTACCACCATGTCCTCTGCCGTGATAATAATGGATTAAGCCTCTGAAACTGTAAGCAAGTCCCTAATAAATGCTTTTCTATGTAAGAGTTTCCTTGGTTGTGGTGTCTTTTTGCAGCAATATAAACATGTCTAAGAAAAAAAACAAAACAGAACCATAGAGCAAAAATCAGAGGAAAGCCTCACCAACATATTGGATCAATTGAAAGACAGAATATTGGGTCTCAAAAACATAGTAGAATAAATAAATGCACGACTCTGTCAAAATATTAAATCTGAAAAAAAAAAACTTTAGAATAGAACATTCAAGAAGTATGGCACACTCTAAAAAGACTAAACCTATGAATAATAGTTATAGGAGAAGAAGAAAGTCAGGTCAAAAACAGGAAATAATTTCAACAGAACAATACATTTGGTTTCTCAATTCAAAGTAAGGAGAGGCCTGTCAAGGGGTAGAGGCATACACTGCAACAAGCAGACAGAATCATGCTGGAAGAGCCTGCTGTTTGAGGTTGCAGTTTACTGTGACTGGACAACTCTCATGAGCTCTATGGATAATGGACTTCCTTTCTCAACATAGGCCTCTTTTTCTCTGCCTGAATTCATCCAGAGAATGGCTCTAAGCATGACCCTACCTTTGAGGGAGGTCATGTAGCCGGGAGGTCATGTAGCCGGGAGGTCATGTAGCCGTGGCCAAAATGCAGGTTCAGTTTCCTTTCTCCTGATTAGAACCTGCCTGAAAAGTATCTGGGATTCCTGTGTAAAGCAACCTAAGCCCCCAACCAATACTATACACTTACCTTGGGGATCCCCCCTCCCCCGTGCTCCACTCACCTGCCAAGAACCATATAACCATGTTGACCCGAATAAAGTTGAGTTCTCTTGCTGAATCTGATCCCGGAAGTCAGGCGTTAAGTGTTACTACTAGCAGGCTATCCAAATACCTGTAAGTAATCTCTGCACCCCGTGCCCTCATGGACCAATATTAGCTGATGATTTCCAAGGAAGAGAGGGTCACAGCTGGCACCCAAACAGGGACCCAAAAACACGCAGGATTTGTGAGTACCTCTCCCCACCCAAAGCGTATCAGCCCTCTTTGCCTAACCGGCCCGCCTGAGGATGGGTTGTCTACTTTCCTGTGTTTGCTTTACTTTCTCCGTTTTCATGTTCGAGAGGGACCAGATACAGTTTGTGGACAACTGAAGTCTTTTGTTTGGGATTGTTCCCCAATATTGGCCGAAGGTCCGTCTACCCTCTTTCCAGACCCCGACAACCCAGCTGGGTGTAGACAAATAACCTTTTAGCTTCTAAAGAACCTAGTGAAGCAGTGGCCATTTGTAGGTGCATTGTAAGTGTATGGCTGCACTTTCTTATATCTGCAGACAGGCTTGTGCTAGTTGGGGTGCCTCAGTCCCCTGCTGGCAAAATTGATTTGGGAGTATTCAACATCTCTAGCAGCACTTCCTCCCTTTCCTATCATGGGGAAATCAACATCACACCGGAGGGATTTTCAAGTTCATTCCCTTAGGGCCTTACTTAAATCAAGAGGACTTGAAATCTCCCAAAAGGAGAGCCTAGAATTCTGGAATGAAGTACGTTAATTCTCACCGTAGGGCTTGTCAGCAGATACGTATGATCCAGGAATCTGGACCCAGGTTGCCTACCTGCCTCACAGAAAAGAAGCCCAGAAAGGCTGTCTTTTGTCCTTCTCCTTCCTCCCTTTGATAGCTGTCATTAAATAATGCATAGTAAAAACCTGCAAGTCTCAAAATGACCCATTAGAGGAACAAAAAACCACTAGAGGACAAAGGGCAATATTCAAATGAGGAGAAAGACTCCGAGGATTGTCGGGTAGCTGATCTGACCACTTTAGAAAAAGCAATTGATCTAATTTGAGACAAACTACTCCCTAACCCACAATACCCCCCCCCCCCCGCTCTATTCCCCACTTCTCCTTATGCGCCTTTGTTGGCTACAGAGAATAAAGACCTGGAAATTGTAACCAAAGTTCCAAAAGACAACCAGATAAACCCTTCCTCAACTAAGAACCGCCATGCACCACCCCCCAGGCCATTGAGTAATCTCAGAGACTCTGGAAACAATTACCCCCAGGCATCAATAAACCCTCCCTTCCTTGGTGGAGGATGCAGATTTAGGCCTGAAAGCTTCTAACCTACAAACAAGCTAATGTTTTGTAAGCCTAGACCTTGAAGACTTCAACTTCTAGCCTTTGTCTGCTAACCTAAACCTAGAATGTTTTCAGCCTCTGAGACTTACTGCTGAGTAAGCTCACCCTTTCTAGTTCTTTCTGAACTCTGAATGGCTGCTTCAAATCAGCCATTCTGGCTCAAAACTCCTCTCCAAGCTGCCTGATTCAAAATGGCTATTCTCAAGTCTCACTGAATTGTTCTGCTTGGAAAATCTGCTGCTGAACTCCATAAACGGAACTGCATGAACTCAACCGTACTGTATGTATACCCAAACTTTACTGTACCGTCTCCACTAACTCTCCTCTACTCTCTGCACTGCTCTGAAGTAGCTTCTCTTTCCTCTCTATTCTTGTGACAGTTGAGCATATCCTATCTCTGATGAAATCTGTCAGATCTTTTTCTTTGTCCCTCAATTAGATATAATTGTTTGGGATTAAAGGTACATACTAAGGGCATGCTTATATTCCAGCCGGATCATACGGATCAAGGTCTTTGGATGTGATGCATTTCCAGAATAGACATGTTGCTGGGTTAAAAATCCTCTATCAGTTAAAACTATCAGTTATAATATTAAAAAAAGTTTCGTGATAAAAACAGATTTAACAAATTTATGCACATCAAGCAAACTCTATAGAGGATATTAAAATAAATACCTTTGTCTAAAGATAAGATTAAACACAAACAAGATGATGAAAGAAATGTATAATCCCAGAACAGTTAAAAGAAAAGGATAATACTACAACACAATAATATGAAGTAATAAATATTATTCATAAATAATTCTCAGCATCCAATGCCTCAGTTCACCAATAAAAAGACACAGACCAACAGACTGGATTAGAAAACAAAATTTGTATTTTTCTTGCCTTTAAGAAATGAGGGGGAAGCAGCCTTACCAGGCCACAGAAGAAGACAATGCAGCCACTCCTGATGAGATCTGATAGACTAGGATCACAGGGAAGGGAGGAGGACCTCCCTTATCAGTGGACTGAGAGAGAGAAGAGGGAGGGGTGGGGAAGAGGGAGGGAGGGATTGGGAGGGGAGGAAGGAGAAAGGTACAGGAGGGATACAAAGTAAATAAACTGCAATTAATAAAAATAATAAAAACAAACAAAAAAGAAACATGTCTTACCACCAAAGGTATACATACACTATTTAGGGTAAAACGATGGAACAACGTATTGCAATAATATGGAATTAATAAAGAAGCAGTTATAGCTATCTGAACATTTTGCAAAATATATTCAAACCAAAACTAGTCTAAAGAGATAGAGAAAGATACTTCAAACTGATTAAAATAAAAATCCACAAAAAAGGTTATTACAATCCTAAGCATTCATACCCCAAACACAAGAGTACCCAATTTTATTAGGAAAAAAATAAAACCACTCTTAGATCTAAAATCACAAATCACAGGTAGGGTTGACCTCAAAATAGTGATAGTGGGTTTCTTTAATACCCACTTTCACCAAAGGATGGGTCCTCAAGACAAAAACTAAATAGAAATTTTGGAGTTAAATGATATTAGGCAAATGGATATGACAGTCGAATATAAACAGAACATTATACCCAAACACTAAAGCATACAGCTTCTCTGTGACCATGGAACTTTCTCAAAATTTGACAATATATTAGAATCTAAGGCAAGTCTCAACAAATATAGAAAATTTGATGTACCATCCTGAATTCTGACATAAAAGAATAAAGCTGTATATCTAGAACAATTGGAAATGAAGAAAGTACATAGTTCAGGGCTGGAGAGCTGGCTCAGAGATGCTGCGTTCAATTCCAGAGGTGCTGAGTTCAATTCCCAGCAACCACATGGTGACTCACAACTGTCGATAATGATACCTGGTGCCTTCTTCTGGTGCACAGGTGTACATGCAGACAGACATTGTATTCATAATAAATAAATAAATATTTTTAAAAAGAAAGTACATAGCTCATAGAAACTAAACACCACATTAATGAATAAAAATTAGGTCAAGGTGATAAAAAGAATATTAAAATTCTAGAATTGAATATAAATGAAACAGAATACATAAAAACTTATTGGACACATGAAACAAAAGACCAACAACAAAACAAGCAAACAAACAAAAAACTATAGCCCAATGTCCTTGATAAGCATGATTCAAAAATCATCAATAAAATACTTACAACTTAAAAATAGACATGTATCAGAAAGACCTACCACGACCAAAGTGGCTTTATTCTGGAAATGCATGTATGCAGAGATACACATTCAACAAAGTAAGTCAATAAACCACATACCTGAATTTAATGACAAAACTCACATGATTAAAATAGACGCAGAAAAGCCTTTGACAAAATCTGATACGATTTCATCATAAAAATTCTAGAGAATATAGGACTAGAAGGAGCATAGCTCAACGTAACAAAAGCTACATATGAGAAACCCACACGCAGCACATGTCATCCTAAATTGAGAAAAGCTCAAAGCAATACCACGTAATTCTAGGAATAAACCTAAATAAGAAAGTAAAAGTCCTTTACATTGAAAACTTTAAATCTCTAAAGAAAGAAATGGAGGAAATCTATTGAGGATATCCTGTGCTGGTGAATTGGTAGAATTAATCTTTTGTGCGATGACCATTATGTCAGAAGTCATTTACAGATTCAGTGCAATCCCAATAAATATCCCCATCTTTATTCTTTTCAGAAAAAAAGTCTTGAAATTGATATGAAACCACAAACAGCCAAATAACCAATAAAAAGAAGGAACTGGAGTGATAACCACTCCTGATATTAAGATAGACCACATAGTCATAGTAATTAAAACAATAAGGCACTGGCACAAAAACAGATGTGCAGACCAATACAACAATGAAGACCCAAACACAAGAATGTCTAACTGCAGCCATCTAATATTTGACAAAGATGCACAATAAAATGAAATAAATTATCAATGAATGACGCTGGGAAAAGAAGAATAGGAAGGTTTAGTGTCCTAAAAACGTCAAAGAAGCTACACCCATGATGGGTCTCCTGCCTAAACAAGACCTGAACAAGATACATCAATAGATATGCTACTGAGTTCATGTCCCTGTTCCCATTACTAGGGTACCCACTCAGATACTGAGCTGCCATGGGCTACATCTGATCAGGGGTTCTAGGTTATATCCATGAATGGTCCTTGTTTGTAGTATCAGTCTCAGAAAAGACCCCTGGGCCTAGATATTTTGGTTCTGTCACTCTTCTTGTGGAGCTCCTGTCCTTTCCAAGTCCCACTATCTCCCCCTTCTTTCATAGGATTCCCTGCACTATGCCCAAAATTTGACGTGAACTCAGTGGTGGGCTCTTTGACTACCCCACCCCTGAGGGGAGGGGAGCAGACTTGACAGGCCACAGAGGAAGACAATGCAGCCAGTCCTGATGAGACCTGATAAGCTAGGGTCAGATGGAATGGGAGGAGGACCTTCCCTATCAGTGGACTTGGAAGGGGAAGAGGGAGGGGGCTTCAACTGGGATACAAAGTAAATGAACTGTGATTAATATAAAAATAAAAATTTAATTAAAAATAGATATGCTAACATATAGGAGGAAATCTCATGGGGTCTCAACCCTACACTGAAAGCAATTAAGGAATGGTGATAGTGGGATAAATCATCTTCCTCAGGAAGAGCATCCTAGTTGGTTATCCAATACCAATGGTTAGCCCTGAAGTCAAATACATACAAGTAACATTATGCAGACTGAGCAAAATATATTTATAAACTTAGGAACACACTCATGTACCCAACACATAAAAAAGAAAGAAATAGATCAGGCTGTTCTTGAACTTAGAGACCTGCCTGCCTCTGCTTCTGAAGTGCTCTAAATCATGGCTAGTGGTTGGTAAAACCCTGGGCCTTTACAGTTAGCCCAGATTAGCCGTTCCTCTTGGGTGAATTTTGTAGGTGACACCAAGCTACAATCCTTCTAGCAAGACTGGCTGATGTGTTTGACAAAAGAAGGTCTCGAGCCACCCTGAGTTGTTTCTCTTTATAGCAGACTAGTGCCATTATCTCCTCTCTAAGGAAAACCACTCAAATTACTATTCCCAATATCCTCAAAATTAAAAAAAAAAGACTTGCACTCCACTGAATGTAACTATGATGTCACATTAACCGATAAAGCAAAAAGTGTATTTTAGAATGATCTTGTTCACTGCTTCTCCCCTGCAAAACCAATCAAATCACTCTTAAATTTGTTGTGAATTAAAAAGTGATATATAAAAGTCTTTATCAGTCCTGTTGTTCCAGGGAAATCTTTAGGAAAACAGAATAAGTAAACAAATAAACACATGGCTACACTGCCTTGTGTCTTTCACTTTCTGGACACTGTCAGGTTACCAAAAGCTATGTTGTGAATTGTCTTAATTTCTTAAGTCCAATAAATCTATTTTGTTCACAGAAGAGAGGCTTAGCTTTCTCCTCCTCTAGGGAAGTCATAATCTTGTTCTCTTTCTAACCATATTTAGGGCTGATTGAGACTTAGTGGTAGAGATAAGTATCCAATCTTCTAGAGGCTTATCCAGAATAAATCCTGAATAGCTCTCTAAACTTTTAAGGGATTCCCTGAGAGCTAATCCTTTAAGCTTAGAGTCAAACAATTATGAGTGCTAAAATGGGAATTTGACCCATTCCCCAAAAGTAAAATGAAAAATGAAAAAAAAAAATGTGATTTTTCGCCAGAATGCCCATACACTGGGTGTGACTCTGTATGTGTGAATCACTGTGTGTATGCATGGAAATAATATGACCTTTGTCCAAATAGTCTCTCCCTTTCTAGAGCAGTGGTTCTCAACACTGTCCCTAATGCTGCAACACTTTAAATTCAGTTCCCATGTTGTAGTGACTCCCCCAATCATAAAATTACTTCTGTTGCTACTTCATAACTATAATTTTGCCACTGCTGTGAATCGTAACACAAATATTTGACATGCAGGATATCTGATATGTGACCTCTGTGAAGTGATCATTCATCCCCCAAAAGGGACATGACCCCCAGGTTGAGAACTGCGGCTTTAGAGGCACACAGTAGTTCACTGTCTGTAGCAGAGGTTTGTAGGCTGCCACAGTACTCTATTGGTAAAATAACCAGAGAATTATCTTCTATGTTATTCCAGTCATGCTTTGCCCAAACCCTCTTGATTATCCTATAAATTGCTTTCTTCTGCTGTCCTGTCATATGTCATGCACTAACAAATCAGTAATTACTGATTACTGTCTCTGAGTAGATTCTCCACTAAGCATTTCAAAGCCAAGGCTATGATCATAGACTAGCACATCAGTTCTTGGCAGTTTTTTTTTTTTTTTCTTTATCAATTACACTGCAGGAAAATTAAGTCACCAGTTCTTAGTGGAAGATATGATTTAAAGTCATATAATCAGAAAATCTGATATCTGGTGCGACTGGTGGCCATAACTCTCCGTCACAGGATGCAATGTACTGCCAGTAACTCAGCAGAATTAGACAGAGTGACAACAAGAGGAAATCAAGATGATTTGTAAAGCAAGAATTTATCACATTTTCAGGGAAAACTTCATAGTCTCCTGCAATGGAGCCATTAGAGGGAAAATGAATTTCATTAGCCTCATTTTCTGAGGGCAGTTAGGTTATAAAACCAGTCTGCCTTCTTTGAAGCCCTTTCCTTCACTCTCCTCCATTAATCCTCATGCTGTCATTGAGTGTGCCAGGATCAAGTTGGAATCTTTATAAGGACAGAAAATAATGAAACTGAAACATATTTGGGAATATTGTTAGGTATGATGGATTATGTTTGACCTTTCATTTTCTGCCTCTGGGAAATTTCAACAGACCCAAATTTCCGCTGACCTCATGAACACAATTTTTGGCTATATAGTTAAAATTTACTTGAATGTATTTCTTGAGTCTGAGGAAAAATAAGTAAAAGTCTGAGAAGCTCAAATCTTTTAAGAAAAAAAAATTGCTTTCAATTGCTCTGGGCAGTTACACACAGGTCTTACATGATAATTTTAATTCTCAAAATGTCTCCTTGCTTATGACATAAACAAAGAAGAGTTGATTCCTTATATGTGTATGTGAATGTTACATGCATGTCTACACAGGTTTTTGAGTGCATGCATGCCTGAAAAGGGAGAAGGAAAGTGCAAGGGGAAAAGAATGGAAGAGAAAAGAAAAAAGGAAAACAAAAGAGTCAAAGAGGGAAAAATATGGATTATAGCAAAACAACAAATTCAATACAAATTAGTATCAACATCAAATTTTATGGTAGACTTTGTGAAGTGAGAACCGAATTATCTTTAAAATAAATGAGCCAAAGTGAGTGAAAACTGACAGTTTTTCTTAATGGGGGAAATACTTATAATTCTATCCATAAGAGATAGTTCCGGAAATACAGAGGTCTGAGCAGTCTTCTTAGCATATGTTCTGAAATAATGATGTCAGCAGTAGTAAAATGGTTCTTACTCTATTATTCTCCAAAGCCGTGTCACCTTGTGATTGTTTTCAGGTATATCTGAATCCTAGAAATCAGTGCATTGTCATCGAAAAACCTAAATGAAGAAAAATCCCCAAGTCATCAGATCAGCAGGATACATTGTCTTGGTGAATATATATTGGCACAAAATGAGTTATAATACACTTAGAGAAGTTCTTAGCCATCAAATTGAGAATACATTGCCACCCAGGCCAAACCAAATAAGAGATACACACAGCATGACCTGAAATATTAATAGACCTTCATGTTTTAGATGACAAGAAACATTTTACATTTGTTTATGTGTATTTTTGGGGCATTGAAACACCTAAAGGATATCCACATATCCTTTTAGTTTTAGTTGCTATTTTTGAAGGTCAAACTGAGATTTATTAATTCTGTTTTTGCCTACTTGTTATTTTTCTAATATTCTACAGTATATGTATGAATTTGTGGTGATAAAAATATTATTAGAGTAACATCCAAACATCAAGGGCATAAAAAAGATAAAAGAACAGTAGATCTCACTCTAAAAATGTACACAATATACATAGAAGTGATATAAATAGAGGGATTTTTTCAGTTGAAATAGGTATCCATACATCTTAGCAAATGGTAGAATTGTTTTTAATTCAACAAAACAATAATAGGAAAAAAAAAACAGTTTAACATGAGTGGTAGAAGGCAATGTATCAATATGAAAATGGAAAAAATGTTAATTACAGATACAGAATGCAAATACATCATCATTATAAAGAATTAAAGTGTATTTTCTGAAAAAAAAAAAAAACAAACTAGGAAATAATCTGGAAGATAGAGCATAGTGTTTGTCAGGAATGGAAGCAGTATCTATGGAAACCCACAATAGAAACACAATTAATACAATGAGCCCTAACGACAGGGTTTCTTATCAAGTCTGTAGCTAAGGGAAAAGTACTATTTAATAAGATCCAAAGCTTTTGGTTGTCTGGAAGACAAGTTCCAATGACGTGCATTTGACAAACGGTACTTGCTGCAAGTGTACAAAAAAATAAATAAATAAAATAAAAATCAATAGTTGACCCATCAACTTAGAAAACAAGCTTTAATTTTTATTTACATATTTACATAAACATTATTTAATAAGAAAGTACATATAATGTGTTCTGTAGCCTTAACATTTGGTACTACTAACTCATAAAGAAGTTTAAAATAATTCTTTGGTAGACATAATTTTACACTTAATAAAGGCTAAAGTAAGTTTACATACTGAAAAAAAACAACAACAGATTTTCTCATCAGCATTTTACAAGAAACAGTCAATCCATTATCTATTAGAAAAAGTGTATGTTTATAAAAAAGAGGTTGACAAAATCATTTACATTTGATATGATTATGTGGTTGTGCATACACAAGGTAAGGCCAGGGAATCAAGCCATGAAATGTAAGGAAAAGAGGGAAGAGGGAAACAGAGAAGGGGAGGTAGAGAGCCACAAAATAATACAAACAGCTAATTATTTCAAAATTATTATTCTAACATTTTAATTATTTTCCCATATTTTAGTAAAATATTCCTATAATTGTTTCCTAGCACCAAAGTCTGTGAGCACACATATAACCAATCATAGAAATGCTGGGAACACAAGTTCAGGCATTGTTCTTTATCATGTGAAAAACATGAAATACTGGAACCACACGCTTTATCCTTAGTTAAGATGTCCAGTTGTAACATATTGGTATCCTATATATTAATCCCAAAACACTTAGTGTGACATTAAAAGAATATTGTAAAGATGGCAAACATAAATTTTACATGTAATTGAAAAAATGCATGAGAATGAGTTGTTCAGGAAGTTCTGTGGCAGAACAGAAATGCAGGAGATTGCAGAACAGAGGTAGGTATTTGTGTCTAGACTTTCAGAGTCCACAGGGCTGTCAGAGTCTAGGATATATATATAAATAGATATATACTAATAGATACAGAACTTAATCTTTGCAAAAGTCGGGGGATGGAGAGATTATTCAATAAATCTTAATGATACAGCCAGTTAGACATTTTAATTAACCCTTCTCATTTAATTAACCCTTTCCATGCTCTTCATTCTCAAGTTGTAAGCCTCTTTTTGTTTATTCTTGTTATAGGCATATATCTATATGCATGTGTCTTTTGTTTATTCTTGTTATAGGCATGTATCTATATGCACACACACACAGATAGGTATATAACCTGCTGAGTCCACTTTTGTTGCTGGTGTGTATATGGTTTCAGGGCTGACCATTTTGCACTGAACAACCAAAAAGAGGTGTGTCCCTGGGAAAAGCTATTTTTTCTGTGCCCAGCAGTCATTAGCCCATGTTTACAGATGTTTTCTGGTATCAGTAACAACAACAAATCCAAAATTAACATTTGGATGTAGTTCCTAGTTCTTGGTCTAGGTGTGGGGCCCTGCAAAGTGTCCATATTGATATTGGCATTGTTCTGTTCTTGTTTATGCAACCATTTCTAAAAGGGATTGTTTTGGAGCATACTTCCTGGGATGTTGGCTTTTATGATTTTTCTACCTCCTCTTTTGTGATGTTCCCTGAGCTATAGATGCAATAGCTGTGATAGAGATGTATCCAGGAAAGCTGGACTTCCCCTGATCACTCTGTGTTGTGTCCAGTTGTCATTTTCTGTAGTGGTAGTGGTTTGTTGTAAAGAGAGGCTTCTGTGGTTGGGGATTGTCGCTACACTTATGTGTGGGTATAAAGATAAGATTTAGAATATAGGACAGAATTTTACTGATCTAGCAAAGTAGTAGTAGTTTTTTGTTGTTGTTGTTTTTGGTTTTGGTTTTGTTTGTTTGTTTGTTTTTGTTTCTTCCCCCAATTTATGAGGCAGCCAGGTGTTCAGTACTGACATTATTTCCTCCTTGTTGAGGGGGACTTAAGTTTGGTGAGATACCCATTGGTAAGGGCATGTTTAAAACACATGCATCCAAAAACCCACGTTTACAGATGTTTTCTGGTATCAGTAACAACAACAAATCCAAAATTAACATTTGGATGTAGTTCCTCAGTTTGCAGTGGACAAAACGCTTTCACAATTGGCTTTAGAAGGAAGTGTACTCAGCTGAGTGGCTGAGTAGATGGTTCTATGAAGACAGCGTTTGCCCTGCAAACATGAAGTCTAGTGTTGAGGTCCACAGAGCTCAGGTGGGTGCACAGTAATTCCAGTGACCATCAGAGCAGAGTGGGTGATCAGATCTCTGGAAGCTCTGGAGCCAGGCAGCCTCTGGTGAAGTTCCGGCCAGTGAGAGTCCCTTTGTCAATCAAGAGGTAGAAGGCTCCTGAGGACCAACATTTGAGGTTTGTACTCTAATAGCCACACACATGCCCTGAACATACATGTACCCACACATGTGAACACATACACATTGACATGCATGTGCACACATGCAAATGCACCCACGCACACACATCCACACACACAGAGTTGTTCAGTTCAGAAAAGAGAAGAAAATCTAAGAGGTGTGGGATAGTTAAGGACCTCAGAACATATGGTTATTCAGATCTATCCCACAGAAGGATGAGTGCAGCGCTTAGAAATCTAAGATATAGCTAAGACACCCGCTGAAATAACAATCTTCACATTGAATTTAAGTTCTAGATTACCTATTCCTGCCTGACCTTGCCGGGTGTAAAAATGTCATTTACTGTGAACTTACTCATGAATTCCTCCCTGTACGACCAACTTACAAAGCCTCAACTATTCCCTATTAGAGCAAGCTTATTAACTCCTCTGATCCTCAATTTTTGCATCTGTAAAATGAGGTAACAACACAATCTATGGAGTGACCCAGACTTAGAGAGACATTGCCTGCAAC